>NC_138056.1:79662288-79964664 GCF_964194185.1 Rhinolophus hipposideros | reverse complement strand
ACCCATATGTGTCACCAAAGGCTGCATTGCGGATGGAGACTGAAAAAACTCACATTAGAGCAATTCAGATTTGCAAAATTTTAGCTAACTATGAAAATGATGCAGCTCCTACTTATTGATCCACAAATGATTACAGTTGAAATGTCTGGGTCACCCCCATGAGGACATTCAAATTCTCTGCTCAGTGCCCAACCCTACCCATGCTGAGTCGCCAGACAACAGCCAGCTACACCTCAAGAGTCTATGGGGAAGACTGATCCCACGCTTCTAGCGGCCAGTCTAACAGCTTCTGTATTTGCAGAATAGTGGTGGGTGTAAATGACATTTCCAGATATCTGTAACAACTGTAATATGATATGAAAATATTTGTGATTTCTAGTGATGACAAAATCACAGGTCATGTTAATATACTACTGATTTGTTGTCACATTCATAATAGAAAGAAATGCTATATTTCAGATAGAAGTTAGTAAAAACGAAGCTGTAATTTTTCCCTACCCAAGTTCATGGACCCTCTGACTTCCATTCCACAGATGCAATGGGCCCATGGATTCTAGTTAAGACTGTCTATTTTATGTGGTTCAAAGTGGTCCAAAAGAGTGGTTCCCAAATTTCAGATTAGAGAAATGAGAAAAAAACAGCAAGTTTTTATATAGCTAAACTTATCAAACTGATTTTTTTCTTTGCTTTTAAAATGTTCTTTTGATGAAATAATAGAGACAGCAGATGATAATTTTGTAAAATATCTTTACTAGGTAAAAATGAAAAGCTGAAAAATCCTACTGCCAGTTCCCTTACCCACTCCTTTTATTGTACTTATTGGTCTAAGAAGTCCAAAATCTGGGACTCATTGGTTAAGGACACCATGACAAACCCAATGAGGCCCAATGTCTAGTCTCCATCTAACAGAACTTGAGATTAGTCCATTTATCTACTCCTCAGGAAAGGTGGCCCCATTCCCAGTCCAGAGTGAAATCCTCAACAGTCTAAGCCACCATGGTAACTCCATTGTCCAGGCAGAGGATGATTTACAGGATGGAAACATGATTCAGTCTGGTCACTTGAACCTGAAAAGGATGTGGCTGTGACTGGGTGTCTGATGTCTTGAAATGCTGAGGATATTCTGCCACTACAAGGGAAGCCAGCCTAGAAGGTCAGCAGAGCAAAGAGAAGCAATGAACCTGGGTCCTTGATCACATCACAGAGCCGACCCCACCACCCAACAGCAGAACAACCACTGGACTTCTTGCTATGCGAGTTAATTCCTAATAGTCTATGACCATTGAGTTGGCTCACCTGCTTTGGGTTCACCTACAGGGGAAGTCATCCTAACTGACCCAGGTAGGCACTTGGGAAAGACTTGAAGGGGGCATTACCTCTTAAAAACAAGTTGCCAGATCAGAATACTAAATGAGCTTGTTAATGCCAGTTCATGAAACCCTAACTCAAGCCATCCTCCTATATCTTGTTGATTTTACTTCCTACATATCCCCCTAATCCTTCTTATTCTTTCAATTTCCAAAGCCAACTCTAGCATAGCTACTTCGAGGTACAAGACTGATGGTCATCAGTCCACCAACTGCTTTTTCTATCTCACCTGGGCTTCTTCCAAAAAGGAGACAAAGTGATTTTGTTTGAATGCAAATTAGTTCACATCTATTTCCTGTTTAAAACCTTGCAATGGTTTTCTAGTGCACTTAGAATACAGTGTAAACTTGTTACCTACAAAGCCCTACAGATCCTGGCCCTCCATACCCCTCTAGTCTCACCCCCTCATCCCTGCCCTTTCAGCTCCAGCCACACAAGCTCTCCCCACCCCTCCTCCTCCTTTGTCTAGTTAAAGCCTTCAGATCCTTGAGATCTCAGCTCAGCAATCATTTCCTCAAGGAAGCCTCTAATGACTACATCCTCCACCAGGACCAGGTCTGGCCTGCACTCTCACAGCCCTCTATATAGCCTTTCCTAATGTTTAACACTATTTTCAATTACATATTTATTTGTGTGATTAGGTGATTGATGTCTTTTTCCCTACTAGAATGCAAGCTCCCTATCTTGTACTCCCAGCCCCTAATAACAGCATAAGTATTCAAAAAATACTTGTGAAATAAATGGATGGATGTTCACAAATGGTCACTGATACTTCTGGGGAGTAGCTTGTGCCCAAGGAGTACCTGGCTCCATAAACATTACACAGAATCCTTGTCCACCAACTTCATGAGTCCTGCTAGCAGACACAGCAGCTTTGCACTTGACCACTCCTTCTCTGCACTGTGCAGAAGGTGAAGGAGCTGTGTGTTCTCCTACTGTGCTCCCAAGGATGAATCAAGTCTCTACCCACTCTCTGAATCATGGAAGGAGACATTATTGCAGAATACGTGCTGTGGAATGAATGTTTGTGTTCCCCCCGCCCAATTCATATGTTGAAACCCTAACTGCAAATGTGATGGAAGCAGGGCCTTTGGGAGGTAATTAGGTTTAGATGAGGTCATGAGGGTGGGGCTCTCATAATGAGACTAATGACCTTATAAGAAGAGTAAAAGACTAGAAGTCTCTTGGTTCTCCAAGGATACAGCAAGAAGGCAGCCATGTGCAAACCAGGCAGACAGCTCTCACCAGACCCTGATTCTGCTGGCATGCTGATCTTGGACCTCCCAGCCTCCAAACTGTGAGAAATAAATATCTGTTGTTTAAGCCATCCAGTCTACGTATTTTGTTATGCAGCGTGAGCTAAGACAATGCACAACAAATGTGGTTGAAGAATCAAAGACATGGCATCATTCTAGTTCTGCCATTTATCAGTTGTGTTTCCTGGGACTGGGTACATAATATCTCTAAGCCTTAGTTTCTCGTCTATAAAGTGGGATACTAAGAGTATGAATCTGTTAACCTAAAAGTAAAAGGACTTTCTAAGTGAGAGGCAACAAGCATTTATTTGAGATCAAAGAACAGCTATTCAGGCAATATTGATTCAGGCAGAAACCCAAATAATGTTCATTTAGGTGACAAATTCAAGGGGTATTCATAAGAAAGGTAAGGGGAACAATTATATCCACAGAAGGAAGGCATTTCTATTGGTGCAGACTACACCACATAGTGATGTTAATTCTAAAGAATGGGATTAATTTTCAGTCTGGTAGCCATCAGTCGGGTAGTCATAATATCTGCTGTCTTATTATCCATGCAACCAATTCTTTGAGACACAAGGTTGCTTTAGGACCATTCCGAAAGTTATTGTGCCCTGTTTTAACATTCCAAAGGTTTGAGGTATAAGACGTGCGAGACAGTTCCTCTGGGATGACAGCTTCGGCTCCATTTATTACTTTCTATAAACCTTGCAAAGTTGCCGTGAGGATTAAATGAGATAATATATGTAAAGTTCTTAACAGAGTGCCTAGTACACAGTGTAAACATTCAGCAACAGTGTCTTTATTCCTGTTTGAATTATTATCATAGAGCTAAAACAGAACCTTAGAAATCAACTAGCAAACGATCAGATTTTGCAGATGAGGAAATGTGCTCCAAAAAGGCTCTAGCGGTGGAACCAGCAGAACGAGCTAGGCTGGTGGCTCCCACTGGGTACTGTTTCCAACACAACCTACATCCACCCTGATTTTCTGTGCTCCATTAGCTCAGGGCCCACCCAGGGACGGGAAACTAGGAAGAGGAAGCAGCCGTGGGATCCTCTCTTCCATGCCCAGGGTGGGTTGAGCTATTGAGTGAATACAGAAAGTACCAGAGGAGTGCCTGCTCCTCTGCCCCTAGAGAACAGCCATTCTCCTGGGAGCACAAAGAGACACAGCCCAGGAGAATGTCCTAATTAATCCTGGACACTCCATCTCTTTTGCCAGCCTTCGTGGGAAGGACATTCCAGACTGTTTATTGGGCTTTCTTTCAACACTGGAATCAATGTAGATGGATTTCCTCCTATTTCGTCCTAATGGCACCCTCATCATACTGATACCAGAAGGTTATTTTGTGAGTATGTAATTCAGAGACAGCCTCACATGCACACACACATCTGAACACAGAATATATTCCTTGATGCCTGCCTGATGTTTCAGCTGAGCAGCTGCTTGACAACAACGGGGAGAAAGAGAAAGAGACGGAGATAGAGAGAGAGAGAGAGAGAGAGAGAGAGAGAGAGAGAGAGAGAGAGAGAGAGAGAGAAGCCTTTGAAAGAGTGTACTTCCACCAGAGAAAAGTTTTTTAAAAAGAGGCAAGCAGATTTCATAAAAAATTTTAAGTTTATTGATTGAAATGTGTTGTATTTTCTCTCTATTTGAGAACACATCATTTTTGCATTAGGCAATTGGTTTATACCTTATGTAAACAGAAAACAGAAAAACGTGTTAAGAGATTGGCAAGTTTAGCAGAGATGCCTCGTCCTTTTACACTGCGGAGCCCACGTCTCCTTGCCTGTTGGCCTTGTGATGAAACTCATCCAGGCCCCTACAGACGGAAGGCCCCTCTGTCCTGCTGATAACAGCAGTTACAGGGATAACAAGCAGCTGCTCCCAGAATGCATCGCCCTCTCCTTTGTCTCCTTCCTCTGCAAAAGCTGGTCCCTCTGCCTGGAACCCCTTTCTCTGGCCTCTTTACCAACTCTTGTCTACCGCTGTTCTCCTGGAAGGCAGCCTTCCAGCACCATCTCCTGCTGAAGCCTTATTTTGTTGCCCCCAAGCAGTTTTAAGAGCTTCCTCCAGTGGGTTCCAATGGCACGTTGTACCCACTCCTGTTGTGACAATGATCACCATGCTGTAACTACTACTTCTAAGACACATTCCCCCCACATTTTCATGTCCTGATAGGTCACTGTACCCACTCCTGTTGTGATAATTATTACTCTGCTCATGTTGCTCAATTCTAAAACACACCTTTTTTTTTTTCCACATTTGAATGTTTCTAAAATCAGGATGTTTTGCAACAATGTGTCCATTTAGTGCAGTATAGTGTTTCTGTTTTATTTTCTTCTGAAAAGCTGTTACTATATTGAGAATGCGTCTTAAAATCAAAGAAATAATATTACTTATTCATGTGCCTGACCTCCCGTCTCCACTATGAACTATGAGAAACAGGACCTGTGTTCTGATCCTCTTTGTATCTCCATCCCTTCACAGACTGCCTGCTATGCAGCTATTGCTCAATAAATGCTGGAGGGAGAAAAGGATGAGGGAGAAAGGAAGGAAGAAAAGGAAGGAAGGGAAATCTCCTGCATTCTGCCATTTACAAAGCACCTTCACATCCTGCTCTCATTTAGTTTGATTTCCTATCAGAGGGGACTGGGGTTTCTCCCACCAAATATTTTCCTTGGAACTTGCCTCTTTTCTGCTGTCTAGGCACTCACGTCTGCTGTAGATTGTCAGCACAACACAAGCGGCGTCAGCCACCTAGGGCACACACTGCAAAGGAAGAAACCAATCAGGAAGAAAGTCAGAGATTCAGAGTCATCCTTCAATTCAGCTTCCTCAGCCAGGAGACGTTTCTATGTCTTCTGTATCCCACAGGTAAAGAGCTCACCGTGACCTCCATCACATCTTAGCTCCTTGTTTGGCTCACCGAGCATGCCAAGCTCTGGCCTTACCCTTACCCATCCCACCTTATTTCCCAAGACTCCAGTTAGCTGATTTTCTTATTTTTCCCAATTCATGCCTTGCCAGTGACATCTTCCCTGGCCCCCAGCTCTCCCAGGACATCTTCCTTGATCCCCCTGTTCTCACAGACCTCACTATCCTCTGAATAGCAACTGTGGTCTGAGCTGGACCAATTAGCACTGTCTAGACAGTGCCTAATGTGTCACAACATTTCCCACGGCAGAGGGCTAAGCACATATCAACATTCAAACACATGATTGAAACAAATAATATAACGATTGTCTTTTGGGGGCTCCTCCTCCCTTTATCGTTTCCTTGGTCCACCCATCCTTCTACTCCCAGCCCAAACAAATCCCTCTTTCTGAGGCTACCTGGTGTGTTGAAATTATGCCCCTTGACTCTGGTTTTTCCAAGTATTTTGTTGAACCACCATCCAAGCAGCCCCTGAAGTTCAGACCCTGTCTGACATCTCTCTGAACTGGCCTCTCTCCTTCTTGACTGCTGTCTATTCTGGCTGCATAACCACCTTCGTGGGTTCCTCTGCAATACTTCAAACATCAAAGTGGCACCAAAAGAGAGAGGAGGGTCAGCCATGGGATACTGTCACCTTGCACGGAATTCACAGCCAGCCAACTCTCTCAGGTTCTGTTGACACGAGCTGCTGTTAAGTCAGGCTTTTCATCCTTTATATGAACAACTGATATCATACACCGCAGGGGTGTTGTTGACATTTGACCCTATTAAATGCCGTCATGTTTGGCCTTACCATTCCAGCTGGTGGTGATCACTTTGAGGCTTCATTCAGTCATTTCTATTCCTCAGTAGGATGGAAAGAAACTTAGTGTACACAGGCTTTATGGGTGGCTCAAGAAAAAATAATGCCATGTCTACAGGGCTTTAATTCACTTCTTAGCACTGAGATAGTACATGAAATCAGTTCCTGAATCCTATTAATTGAAGCTACCTCCTAAATAAAGTCCTCCAATCACCATTCCCTCTGACATTTCAGCCACACCTTTTATACTCTTCTCCCTCCTTCATCTATTTACCTTCCACATTTCAGGCCTCAGTTTAAACCTCACTTCTTCCAGGAGAATTTCTCCTCTGGTAGATTAGATTGGGGAACTCCTGCCACCAGCTTCCCCGACATGATGTTTTCTCTATCGTTTCCCCTTATTGCGTATTTAACTCTTCCCAGCTACATCTAAGTTCTATGAAGTTGGGGAAGGAGTCTGTTTTGCTCGTCATCATATTCCCAGAATATAATAGATACTCGAAAAATATTTCTTGAATTGTTGAATTAAGTAGTGGTAGCATGACCTTAGGTGGGCAAGTTTTAAGTCACTGGCAAGTGATTTGGCTCAATCCCCATGAGGAGCTCTGGCATAAAAGGAAGGACACCAGCTTTGGCCTCTCATGAGTGGTGGCAATTATGTCATTTAAACTCCATGAGCCTCCGTTTCCTCACCAGACAAGTGAGAATAAAAAGTTATCATAGGGGGTTGTTACAATGCTGAAAGGAAATTATGCATGTGAATATACACCCACACTAACGAGTATGGTTCAAGTGAAAGCCCTCTGGGAGTGGCCCCGTCCTGACTTTAGAATATGAGATCCTCGTGGACTCAACCTGAGCACCAGTCTCATCAGTTTGGGCTCAGCATGAAGTCCAGCAGGACTTTTTTGTTCCTTCACCTTTCCCGCTGTCATTCTCCTACACTCCTGGGCCACTTCCAGAAGCTTTCATAACCGCCACTTCTACTGCACTCCCTTGGTGGAGGGTTTAATGATCCTGAAGGCCCTAGAAATACATTGAATTAAAACACTAAATGGATAGCATTGTGCATTTTAGTGAAACAGCAATTAGGAGAAGCAGTCACCATGTACTCGGGAGGGCAAGAGAGCTGAGGAGAAAAGGAATAAAGTGACCTCATAAAGACACTTAATTTCATTAGCACCAGACACAATTTCCTATTCTTGCTCTTGATGTTTAATGGTTTTATGATTCCATCTATTGACGCTTAGCTAGTTCATTAACTGTGCTGCTAAAAATACAATTATCTCCAACAAAACCTTTATCACTAATAAAAGGGAGGGGGGGAAACCTCCATGGTTACCAGAAAGCAGTGGGGTGGACAAACCTCTGTGTAGTAACTCTTTGGCCCCAAAGTTTTCCTGAAGACTGAGACTACAGACACACACGATTCATGCAACCAGTTTAAAAATTCAATCAAGCAACTGCTCTGCTATTTAGCGGATTCCAACTAATAAGCTGGAATGGTTCTGTGGACCCAGGTGACATTGCCTTTGAGTCAGCGGAGTCAATCTGTCACAGTGCTGGTGACACCTGAGAGACGTGAAGACCTGTTTAACCACTCATTTATTCAGAAGTATTTACTAAGCCCCTACTGGGGGCCAAGCACTGGTCTACAGATATACGTAACATAGGCAGTGCCATGTTCTCAGGAAGCCGAAAGTCGAGTACACAATGTGTGTCTGTTGGGGTCAGAAAAAGGAGAATCCCAGTTATCGAGCTTGGGCTCCAGGTGGGCCTCTCCTTCTGATGTGGAGCAGGGAGGAGAAAATGGGTACTGAGCAGGGCAGAACATGAAAATGGATCTCCCTCTCACATAGCATAAGAGCCATTACAACGGCTGCCCAGGCCCTGCAGGGTTTGTCTTTAAGCCTCACCCTTTTTACCTCTCTTCTGAGCCTGTAAGAGGTGGAAGGGAGGCCAGAGCAAATAACCCAGGTTTGCTGTCAGGAGGAGGCCAGCTGAATTAAAACTAGTGTAAAGATTATTAGGAGGCTTGCTTGTTCTAAGGGATATTCTTTTATATTTCTTTTTTATTTTTTTGCTTCTGGAAACCAAATCGCTCTTGGCAGCTGTCTCTCTGGCCTCATTTCCTATTACTTCTCTCCTTACACACTCTGCTCCGGCCTTTTTATTGTTCCTTGAATGTGACCAGCTCTAGGGCCTTTGCAGCTGCTGTGTCTCTCTGCCTGTAATGAGTCTTCCCCCAGATGGTGTCAGCGCTCACTCTCTCACTTCTCAGTGAAACCTTTCCACCCACTTACTCTCACCACTCCCTACCCCCTTCCTTGTTCTGTTTTTTGTCTATAACTCTTACAACCGTCTGAGATACGGTATACTTTTTTATGTGTTTGTTGGCTATCTCTCCACCAAAATGTGGGCTCTTAGAGGGCAGGGACTCTTCTGTTTTGTTCACTGCTGTCTACTACATAGTGCCTGGCATTTAGAAGGTACTTAATAAATATTTTTTAACTGCCTGAAGCCCACCCTCTGTGTACGGCACTAGAATACCCAGGCTGCTTTGCCCGCTGACTTCCTCAGATGCTTTTTCAATAAAGATGCTGGGGGAGAACAGAAGACAAGAGAAAAGGAGAAGGTATTGTTCTTCCTCTGTCTCTCACACTCTTTCTCTCTTTCCTTCTTTTGGTGATGTCTCTAAAGTGCTGTGTTATTTCCATCACACCAACTCTAGCTGCAACAGTCCCTGCTCCACGATAGCTACTCCTGAGGCTACGACCGTTCCTCTTTATTCCCAGATGCTGCTAATGTCCCCTCCTCCCTTTTGTTCTCCCAGCCCCAGCTGTGGTAGCTTCTTCCAGCAGTTAATAGGAACTGGGTCAGCGTGCACTCTCCTTTTTGCTGCCCCAGGCTTCCAACATCTATGCATTCTAGAGCCTGTATTAAATCCCCTCTGTTTGATATACCTAGTGTGGCTTCTGTTTTCCTGACTAAATCCTGGTGGATACAATGAAGTTGGGAGGGGGGATCAAGACACAAGCAAAGTCCTATAGATGAAGCCAATCCCGAGGAAAGGGGAGAGCTCTGAGAGGAGCAAAGAAGCTCCAAGCCCAGCAGTGGAGAGTGGTCCCCCAGAAGCCAGCTGAAGGCTGACCCCACTTGGTGGGGGGGCAGATACTGAGGATGTGCCCTGCCTTGATCAATGCTGGCTCCAGAAGGCTTGAACTACACATGGAGCCCAGGGGATCCAGGCGACAGTCCCCATCCCAGTCCAGGGAGAGGCTGCAAGTGCAGTCTTTTGGGTCTAGCAGCATTATGGTGTTCACCAGGGTGATTGTCGAGGCTGTCATCTAATTGCACGGGCGGTTATTACTTCTCACCTCACCTTCTTCTCCCTCGGCAAGTATTCCCTGTGACGAAAGTGGAGGAAATCCACAACTCATTTATGTGCTTTTTAATGTCTGAGGTTAAGATGTATGAATTTTATTGGAAATCAACACTCAAATTTTTCCTGAAAAGCTGTTAGCTGTAGTCTGTCTCATAAACAATGGCATCTTAAAACTGAAAAACTGTGATATTAACAAGAAAAACCAAATACCTTAACATGTGCCAGGCCCTGTTCCACTTAATGTGTTCATTTCATCCTAGAAGCAGTCCTATGAGTGAAGTGTTATGTTCCCATTTTTATTAATAGAATGTAAAAATCGAGGATTGTAGCTCCTAGTGGCGGAGTTGGCAGGGAGCCCGTGTTATGTCTGGCTGATCACACCATACTCATTCTCAACCTTTGACCAAGAGGAAGAGCTGAAGAGCAGCTTGAGAAATGATCTTTTGGTGTCAGAACCCTCTACCAACCCCGCAGTTAGAGTCTGAAGTGAGACCTAGAAGAAGAGCTGAGAAGACCCCATGGACATTCAGACTCTCCCTGGGGTTTTCCCAATGGGGTCATGGCGCTGCTGGCGAACAGACCTAGTGAGCATCTCCCCTGCAAGGTTTCTGCCAGGTAGAAAGTGGGTTAGAGCCGGCCCTCCCCTCGAGGTGGTTCAGTGAAGTTAGAAAGATTGATAGGTGCATGGGAAAGATAAATGACAAGAAGCAGTTCTGTCAAATGTCACAAAAACTGGACATATATGTGTGTAAGTTTCCTGAAGAGAGAGAAAGTACTTTTCAGGAAGAGCAGAGCATCCAGTACGCCACATGCCTTTGAGAAGAGACTTTCTGAGTGTTGTGGGCGCTGGCTCTTTGGCTCCCTTTGAAGCCTCACAATGAGATCACAATGTAGGTCTTGTCATCTCCATTTTACAGACACCTGGATTGTACAGCTGGTGAGCAGTCAAACTGGATTTCAACCTCAGGCTGCCTGTCCTTCAAAACCCACAGCCCTTCAACCACGCCCTGTCACCAGTGTGTGTGTGCATGCGTGCTCACTTATACAAATGCACACACACACACACACAAAACACACACCTTACTTCTGTCTACAGAGGCAATTATTTTTTGGAAAAAGCAACATAGAACACATTGTCAGATGTGTCCAGAGAAGCCAAATCTTCCATAACCCTTCCTGTGTATTTTACTGTTTGCAAGAGAGAATGGATTTTTGTAGGGTTTTCTTTTGTTTTGTTTTGCTGAGCAGTCTGGTATAAAGCCAAGCAAACACATTGTAAAACTTGAGATTTATTCTTTACCTGGCAAGCAGCTTTGTGTGGAAATGGGGCTGCACTGAGCAGTTGTCAGCACTGGCCTCAGCGCTGGGGCGGGGGGCGGGGGGAGACTGCTCTGTTTGGCATTGGGCTGGGGCACATGGGGAACAGGAGGTTAATAAATGCCAATCCACAGGCACTCCCCACCTGGCCACCAAAGGCCTCAGGTGATCTTCATACAACAGACATGTGTCTGACACCTATCAGGCACTAGGCACTAGAGATAATAAAACAGTTCTGCTCTCAAAATGCTCAGTCTGATGAACAAGAGTGAACAAAACTTAATTATTATAATACAGTGACATAACAGTCTGTAACAGGGAGCATCCAGGAAGAAGAAGCTCGTTCTACAGGAATCGAGAGGGCTAAAAAAGGTGTTAAGAAAACTGTAACAAAACTGGAGATATTGGGTTTTGAAGATAAAGGAAGATTTTCTTTCACAGATAGATAAAAGGGGAAGAATTTCTGATAGACAGCATAATATGATGAGCCAAAACAGGGAGAACTGAGGGTGCAGAGTAGTAGGATGAAGTCAGAACAAAATTAAGGTGGAAAGGAGGTGGCCTGTAGGTCTGGAAAGTAGTAAGGAAATTAGTCCTATATTGACGAGTTATTATTTTTTTGTTTTGTTTTTAATTAATGCTCAAACACAAGACTGATTTATTTCAGAACCTAGCTTAATTGGTATTTTAATTATATGCTTACACTCTGCAACGATTTCAAATGGGAGCAGGTACGTGAAATGAGATAATGTATACGAAAGCACTTAGAGAACTGTGAAACGTTGTACAAACTATTGTTAATGTTGTTTGCACCGTTCTAAGACTCCTGAGGCAAAGTATCACTTCACTGCCATATTCACAGAGCTCGTTACACACAGGCAGGCCAGACACTGGGAGGGCTGGGGGCAGGAAGGACACACAGTACCTCCCCAAATACCTACCAGCAGTACTTCTTAGACCAACAAGGAGGCACTTAGACCTCAAACCCTCCCAAGGTAGTCCCCTCGGTAAAACACAGCACTGGTTTGACAGTGTTTTGTGGGTGAAAGGTAATGGACTGAGTTCCTCACCCCACCTCTCCTGGGTGGCTTTGAGCGGTCACAGACCTGTGGACTTCAGTGTCCTCATCTGGAACATTCAAAGATACTGGTGATGTCCACACAGTTTTCTCAGCTCTCTAGGGCTGAGATTCTCTTTCCACAGAATTCATGTTACCAGGTTAAAGGTCTGGTTGCTTGTCATTCATAAAGTCATTAATTGAGAGACAAGATTGGTGGAAAGAAAAGCAGGTTTATTCCTAAATGCCAGCATTCAGGGAAGACAGTAGACTCTCATCACCAAGACTACCTTCTTGGTCTCCATGGGGCCAAAAGGTTTTATAGGCACGCAAGGAGAGGCAGAATAAAGGGAAGGGGAGGTGATCAGGAAACTTTGGGGTGGGGGGAGCAAGATATGAAAAGAGAAGGAGCTTCTGGGAGCCTGATTTGTCTCAGAAATAAGGTATTTCTGGTCTCTGTTGAAGGGAGGAATCTCCGGTTGTTAACAAAGCAGATGGCTGGAGGCTGTAACTTCCTCTAAATCAGTGTCCTGGAGATTAGGCAGCTTTACAGATTAGGCAGAAGTATGCCTGCAGTCTTGAGAAAGCAGGGCCATTAAGTCCGTTTGTTCTGCAATTAGCAAGGTAAGTATTTGGCCTTGGTAAATGGAGTCATTAAAACTGGCAGGAGGGGAGGAAAGCAAAGAAAACAAACAAAAAGAAAGTTTTAGAAAGTCCTAAGCCAAATTACATTGTTAAATTGAATTACACTAGAGGGTTAAATCTCAAAATAGAAGGTACAGTGTCACTCTTGTATTCAGAAGCAGAAACGTTTTTCACATCCGCCTCATGTGGTTGTGCTGACCTCACCAGGACAAGATGGCACAGGCACAGTGAGGAGACTGAAGGAGGTGTGGACAAGACTGAGACTCTGAGTTCCAGTCTGGACTCTGCCTCATGGCCTTGCAAGTGTCATTGAACAGCGCTTGACTAGACTTCACTGGCTTGGTTTCCTCCCTTGACAAAAAAGAGTGTCAAGGAAACAAACGCCAGACCCCAGCTTATCCAATAGCTGATACCAAATGCTGTATCTGTTCATTCATTCAGTAAACACATATTGAGTATCTACTATTTGCTGGCAATGTGTGATGCACTAGGCTATAAAGATTATTTTAAATAACTATTTTTAATAAAATATTTTTAAAATAATAATAAGACATGGCCTCTCAGAATTCATGCAGAATTCTGGCCAAGCTAAAAATATAAATATTTCCTTTTTAAAGTCGGTGATTTACCTGGGGTCTTTTGGGGTAGACAAACAATTATGAAACAGTGATACAAGCGCTGTCACAGACTTTAGATTTTAGAACAAGTTTCTAGAAGACAACTAGGCACATAATCAGTGTTAAATACACATTTGTTGAACTAATAGAAGTCATAAGTGTTAAGCCATTTTTAGACCAGGAGCAGAAACCTTATCTTAAAAGCCATCTTGTCTTGATCCTGTCTTGCTTTGTCTCCCAGAGGCCTGTGATCAGCAGGCCTGGGCTATCCCACTGTGACCTGTGTGGAGGTCCTGCCCTGAAACCCTTTGTCATTGAAGGGGGAACAGCCTCATTTGGCCCCTCCTATAAAACTCCATAGCCCTCCTTGCTCGAGGAGGTTAGGTCTTTTCTAGCCTGACCTCCCACAGCTCAGACACGCCAAATAAATTCTAATAGACCAATTTTGGTCTCCCGCAACTCATTCCTCCGGCCGTGTCTAACAAGAGCAAGGCACTGTGAAATCACCTAGGAGAGGTACCCAGGAGGGTGGGATCAAGGAAAGCAGCCTAGGGGAGTAAATCCTGATGGAGTAAGTCCTGAAGGCAAACCCAAGCTGAGGAGGTGGCAGGAGACCTGCCCCCTCAGAAGTATGAGGCAAGAGAGCAATGGATACAGTCTCACTCTACATCCAAAATTCCAAGATAGGCTAAGGGGATGTGGTGTCAACACTGCATTTGCCAAGAGCTGCCCAGGTGGTGGCGAGATGATTTCAGGCCTGGAGCAGTGGGAGCAGGGAGGGGAAACAGTTATGGGAGCAGAGACAGCCTCCGCTCAAACTGAAGTGTTTACAAACATGGCCACTTGGTTTTCACCTCCCTGCCAAGTGGGCCCATAGCTGGCACCTCATTTTCATGAAGGCATTGGCTACCTTGCTTGGCAGAAGCACGGCAGAATCCAGGCCTAAATTACTCGTTACGTCTCCTTCTTATAACTTCTGATAGAATCATTTTGTCAGGCATTTGTCTTCATGTTAGAAGAAGGCAGCTCCATCAATTCAATCTTTTATCCACACAGAAATCTAGTCAGGCTGAAAACTAGGATGATTTCATTTTCCAACTGGTGGGAATCCAAGCTTGCAGAATCGCTTTGGGAAAGCATTGGGAATGTGAGCGTACATATCATATGGCAGAGGGAAGGGCACTAGCATTGATGGGAACTGGAGCTGGGGTTGACTCTGGGCTCAACTACTCACTCATCCTGGAACCCTGAGCAAGTCACAGAACATCTATGAGTCTCAATTTCCTGCCCCAGTAAAGCACGTGGAGAGGTGATATGGCCTCTACCAGAGGGGACGGACCATAGTACAGAGGGCCAAATTGTAAGCCAGCCGCATAGCTGAAGCATTGCCCGCGTCACCAGAAGTGCACTGTTGGGTGGTTCTGGTGGGGTATCGTCAAAGAGCCCACTGTATTAGTTGGGGCCTAGCAGGAGAACAGGTGGCACTTAAGTTAGATAATTTGAGAACAGTTTAATAAACAGATTATGTATGAAGGTGTGGGCAGGGTACAAGGAGATCTGGGGAATAGTGCAGCGATCTGGAGCTAATGACAGCCTGGCCCTGAAGGAGCAAGGGCGAGAATGATTATTGATGCCCAGATACAGAGAGCAGCATGTGGAGGGAACTTTCCAACAGGAATGTGACTTTCAATGGAGGGATGTGGCCAGATAGTGGCAAACCCACGGGGAGGAAACCAGGAGAATAAATATCCCAACCTGTCTCTCCTGTCTCTTCCAGTATCTTTCCAGTGCTCCCCATTGGCCAAACTCAAGTAGACACTCAAAGGAAAAGGAGCGCTTTGATACAATCTATACAGGTCAGCCTTCTGCTGGGGCCAGAGCAGGTTGAAGGGGGTAAAAGATTAGATCTGGAGGAACAAACAGAAGACATCTAACACACCCCACAAAAGCAACCCACAAGAGAAAGTCAACTTCGAATATGTACCAAAACAACAAAAGCACTAAAACAGCAAGATCATGACGGTCCAGTCAAGCAAGATCTTTCCTGCCTCTGACCTCTCCTCAGTGCTCCTGACAGCCCCAGAGCTGTCAGAAACTATAGATGGTCAACAGAGTTGAGGATAGAGAAAGGAGACACACAGCAGGAAAAGAGAGAGCCAGTTGTGCCCCCTTTCCCACTGCAGGCTTTTCGTCTCATGCAGACCTGAGTGAGAGAATGTGTTAGAATAGCCTAGGCTACAGTAACAAACAGACCCACATATTTAGTGGCTAAACACAATAAAGGTTTACTTCTTGCTCATATAACATAAAAGGAAAGTTCCAGGTTAGGGCAGTGGGGAAGGCAGGAATCGCCACACAAGTTATACACACTGCTTCCAATAGCACCCTGGGATCACGTCCATCTCAGCCAACTGGAAAGAGGAAACAGTATGGAGGGGCACATATGGGAAGTTTTTGAAGGACAGGCCTAGAAATGAAACATATCCTTTCTATTCACATTCCACTGGCTAGAATTCAGTCACATGATTACTCCTAACTTCAAGGGAGACTGGGAAATGTAGTCCAGTTGGTCATCCAAAACTCTTATTATAATGGAAAATGGTTTTGGTGGATTGTCACCAGTCTCTGTTAAATAAAAACTTTAAATCCTGAATTTTCCTATTACACAGAATAGGCATTTAAATTATTGAAAGGTCTGTTCTGTGATTAGAAGTTACAAGAGAATTTTAATATTTGACAGTGGAAGAAAGTCATGCAATCTGCCCTAGAGGTTATCAAAGGAATAAAGGTGTAAGAGTCAGAAAGTACGTTTGAACAGAACTGAACAACAGTTTGAACAACATTTTGAAAGTTATTTGTATATATTCTAGAAATTACCACTTGCTTGGTGTACCGATATTTCTGTTATCCTTATATAATCAGAATGAGTGATATTTTTCTCTTTTTATTTCTACGAGAGAATTTTTAAATTTCTTATGATAAATGTTGCTTTTAAGTGAAAAAACATATAAAATATGTTTTAAAAAAATATATGTTATGTTTTTAAATATATGTTTTTTTAAAAAAAAAAGCCAGTAATGTTACCCAATCTTCCTACTCTGGTTGCATTTAGTTCTTTCCTGACTACTAGCACCTTCTGCTTTAAAACACTGTATTCTCCGCCAAACCCAGTTGATGATGTCTTAGTCAGTTCAGGCTGCTATAACAAATCACCATAGATTGGGCACCTTAAACAATACACATGTATTTCTCACCATTTGAAAGCTGGAAGTCTAAGGTCAGGGTGACAGTATGGTCACGTTCTGTTGAGAGCCCTCTTCTGAGTTACAGACTGCCAACTTCTCGCCAAGCCCTCACAAGGCAAGAGAGCTTTCTGAAGTCCCCCTTATAAGGGCACTAATCCCATTCAAGAGCTCCACACTCATGACCTAAGTACATCCCAAAGGACCACCTCTTAAAATCATTACATTGGGGGATTTCAACATATGGGGATGGCAGGGGTCTTGAGAACACAAACATTCAGTCCATAATTGTGACCAACACATTATTATGTACAAGGAAGTTGGTCAAGGCACCCAGAGCTGTGAGCTGAGGACAGCAGAACAGAGAATGCAATCTAAATCAAGCGCCCATCAAGGTGCACCGCTCAGGCAGAATCTAGCTGGAAGCAAACGCTTCCATGGCAAACTATAGAAGAGCTCTGGGCCAGGATCCAGATAAAACTGGTAAAGGGTTTACCAGTGATTATAGGGCTCATAGATATCCTCCTGTGATCAAGTTGAGAGGACAGTACTTTGGACTGTGTATGGCTTAATCCCGCTTAGGTCCTAAGTAAGTCTCCCTACCACTTACATACCCTCTTCCAACCCCAGCTCCACTGTTATTATCATCTGCATTTGATGTTCAACCTTTCAATGGTGGAGCCAGGATTTGAACCCCAGTAGTCACCCCAAAGTTGTAACCACAACTGTGGTGAAAATGCTCCCATTTTATGTTGACAAGATAATACATGTAAAGTCCTTACCCTAGCTGCATTAGTTTGTTAGGGTTGCCTTACAAGATACCATACAAAGGGTGGCTTAAACAATAGACATTTACTTTCTCACAGTTTGGAATCTAGAATTCTGAGATCAAGGTATCAACAGGGTTGGTTGCTTCTGAGGGCTATGGGGAAAGGATCTGTTCCAGACCTCTCTCCTTGGCTTATAGATGGCCATCTTCTCTCTATCTTCACATCATCTTCCCTCTGTATGTGTCTGAGTGCAAGTTTACTTATAAGGACAGTCATATTGTATAAGGGCCCAGCCTAAAAACCTCATTTTCCTTTAATTACCTCTGTAAAGACCCTGTCTCTAAATATGGTCACATTCTGAGGTACTGCGGGTTAGGACCTCAAGATGTGGATTTGGGCGGAGACATAATCATAACTCAGCCCCATAACACTAGCTAAATGGTCATAGCTATTACTATGATCCTGGATTTCAAGGACCCCCACAATCTCAACCCCCAACTCTCCTTTCCATCCATCTTTATGCCCCTTGCCCCCATACCAAACCCTTTCAGTCACTATTAACTGAAACACCTTGAACTTTCCCTCCTCCCAGCTTTTCCTATACTATAATCTACCTGTGACGACACACACATTAAATCCTCCTCTTACTGTAAGACTCAGCTCAAGCCCCATTAGCCCCTGACCATTCTCACCACCCCAGCCACTTGAAAAGAAGAAAAAAAACTTAACAGTTATGAAACACAGTATGTTTTCACCAGCACAATATTATATTCTCTCATATTCCTGTACCCCCTGGCAGGTTAGGAAATTGAAGCTCAGAGTGGTTAAGCACTGTGTCCATGTTCACTCAGTAAGTGAAGGCAAGAATATGATTCTATCTCTACCTGTCTGATTCCAAGTCCAATGGCCTCCCCATCCTACCGCAATTCTGGCCTGAGGCATTCATCTGGCAGTTAAAATTGCAATGTCCTCATGCTAGCTCTTCATTAGCACCTGGAGCTTTCACTTTGAGCTTTTAGTAAGTCTTTATTATCAATTTTCCACTTGCATGTCTTTTCTCCTCAACTATATTTTCAGCATCTTAAGAACAAAAATAGGTTTTTCACTTGTGCTGATCCCTTCATAGCCAATGGCAAAGCTCAGTAAGATTGTTGATGTCATTTTAAGGCCAGGTGGGGGGTGATTCTCTGAATAGCCTAAAAGACACACCCACTCCTCCAGAGAAGTACATACATGCCCCAGAGGGTTGGGGTCCAGCCAATAGAAGAGATGGGTGTCCTTCTCCTTCTCCTCCTCCAAATAAAATTAATTAGTTTTATGAACTAATTAATGCCAGAGATGGGTGTTCATCCACATCCCAGTTCCAGGCCTCTTGCAAACCTCCTGTTTGGGCGAGATAACCCCAGAGCTCAGCTTCTAACAATAAAGCTGGATATCCACAGTGATACATCTGCCTTTGTCTGCCCTTGCAGCTTTCCCCGGGGCTCTCTTTCCTGCCCTTAGTCTCCTCTCTCTCCTCCTTCTAGGACCTTGAGGTTGCCTGAAACTAGCCTCTATTATTTAGTGGTTACTGTAGAGAGCCACTATTCTAAGCACTTGCTAGTTGTAACCACCACATTGAACAAGCAGGATTCAGGAAATGGTGTCAGAAAGGTATTTTTACTCTGAGTCTGAAACAGTTTATTTTCAACTGCTCAGTGGGGGTGGCCCCGATTGGATGAAAATTCAAATAGTCTATATTGCTCCTCTGGTCACTCTCAGGTAATAAAAAGTTCTACAGTCACTTTAAAATGCAAACAGTCCCCATTCAGCAATTAAAATGGTCAGATCCCATGCAATAACCAAAACTTTAAACTTGACTCGAGTTAAATTGTTCTGCCCTTTCCAGCTGGGTTCTCCAGTGTGTGGGCTCTTTGAAGCTTGTGTGACTATTGGGGAGAGAGCAAGAGGGTGTGGGGGGGTGTGAATGAGGCCTGTGGGGGCCATGGAGGTGACCACTCAAATCTCCTTCAGGAGAACCTGCTGTGGGGAGCTGAGTTGACTGACAGCCCAGCTGTCATCCTGGGGACCCATCTCCCCATCTGCTGTGCTTCCCAGGGCTGTGCCCAGCTAAAGGCCAAATGCAGCAGGGAGCTAGAACCAAGCCATCCCTGCCTACCAGGGGACTCTTCCAATGGGGCAACTTTTGCTAGGAGACTAGCTGGGGGAATGACTATGGGACTAGCTTGGGGACTAACGGGGGACTAGCTAGGGCACTAGCCAGCCTCACGCAGACTTGCTCAGCATTGCCCTGTGGTCTGAGATTTTTCCTACTCAATTCTCCTTCCTTTTGCCTCCTACATCATGGCCCAAAGTCTCTCCCTCTGCCTAATCTTGCTTCCTTCCCCTTTATTCTTCATACATATTTCCCCTAATTAATCTCCTCAGAAACCCGAGGTGGTGCAAGTCCTTTCTTCCTGCCTGGAATTTTCTACTCCTCCCCAGCCAAAGGGTGGAGTGGCAACCTGGGAAACGCATGTAGTCAGCTTCTCCTTGTCTCTCCCACGTCCTCCCATCTTACTTGGCTGCTTGTTTGCCTCACGCCCCTATCCCCAGTCTCTCCCCAGCATAAGCAGGGGAAGGAGTAAACAGTGGGTAGGAACATAGTTATGTGCAGGCCCTAACTTAAGATGGCCTCTTAGTCTCTGGATCTGCCAGGGCTTTAAAGCTGACAGTTTTCTCATGTGGCACTTTCATGGGTTCTTCAATGTGGGCAGTGCCTCTTCTGCTAGTCTTCCCTATCCTCCTCTTCAACCCCAATGCATGAGTCAGGGTTCTCCAGAGAAACAGAACCCACAGGATATGGATGGATGGATGGATGGATAGATGGATGGATTGATTTTGTTATAGGGAATTCATTCATGTGATTATAGAAGCTGAGAAGTTCCAAAATCTGACATCAGCAAGCTGGAAACCCAGAAGAGCCAGTGGTGTAGTTCCACTTTGAATCCAAAGGCCTGAGAACCAGAAATGCCAGTGGCATAAGTTCCAGTTCAAAAGCCAGCAGGTTCGAGACCCAAGGAGAGTGGATATTTCAGTTCAAATCTGCAGGGAGGAAGCTCAAAGTAGGCAGGCCAAAGAAGTTCCCCCTTAAATTGTTTGTTCTATTCAAGTCTTCAACTGATTGAATGAGGCCCACCCACATTAAGGAGGGTAATCTACTTTATTCAACACACCAATTCAAATGTTATTCTCATTCAGAAACACCCTCATGGACATACCCAGAATAGTGTTTGACCACATGTCTGGGTATCTCAAGAACTAATTGGAATGACAGATAAAACTAACCATCACAACCAATTACTGACCCCAAGCGTGACACTCACAGTACCTTAGCGCTAGTGCTGGGGACCCTCTTTGCAGGGTCCCTTTCAGGTTTATTCTAATATGAGTTCCATATCTGTCTCAGGATGTATGTGCCTTTGTCCTGCTAAAGGACGAGAGTGTAACTGCTTCTAGATGCCACCCTTCACTCTGCTGGCACAGGTGTGAGCCCTGTACCAATCTTCTGTGTCACCAACGTCAGGGAGTCTTTTCCATCTTTCTGAGTGGTCCTCACCTCTCCACCACTCCTCTTGGGATGGCAGAGGGTGTGGAGGACCCCCCAGCTCACCAATAGCTCACTCAAGAAGAGATCTCAATCTCTCACAATCCTTTTGTATCCTCGCTGTGTTGAGGGGGTTCAAGAAGTCGTTAACCAGTGGCTGCTATCCTTAGTTCTGCATATATGGAGCTCCTTTGGATTTCTGCGTCTATTGTATCTTGGTGCCATAGTGGAAACTTTTTAAACAACCTGTTATATATGTATTTACTCCTTTAAGCCTCACAACAACCTTTTAAAGGAGATATCATTATTATCCCCATTTTACAGGTAGAGAAACTGAGAGACAGAAAGCATAAGTCATTTGTTCAATGTCACACAACTATTAAGTGGTGGGACTGAGATTTGGACCCAAAATGTCTGGTCTTTAACCCCTGCCTTATACTTACAACAGTGCTATGGGGAGGATGGGGATGGCAACTGCACGTCATTATTTTTTTCCCCTTAGGAATGTGTGTGACTGAGTGCAGACAGAATTCAGTGTCCTTCATGGACTCAGACAGTGTTGTCTGAGTGTTGTCTGAGTGTTGTCCGGTGGTTAAGCACATCCTGCCCACTACAGGTCTCAGTTTGCTCGGTACTTAATTTGGTCCTTTGTCTCTGTTTCACTGCCTCATTTGCCCTCTCCCGTTGGAACCGCAGCGTCCTCATTTACGATATGGAGATAATATCAGATCTACCTCACATGGCCATTGTGAGAACTAGCCATCATCTACCTCACTATATATGCTTTTGGCTTTGCTGACCTGCACCTTGATTAATGCCCCAGGATGAGAAGATCACCACCTCTGACTTCAACAGCTCAGGTTCCCACTTGGCTCCCAGAATCACCAAGTCATGCTCCTGGAGTACCTGCTCTTTACAAAAAAAAAAAACAAAAAAACTCTTTTATGACTGTAAATGTTACTGGTGGTGACCCAGAGTTAGCATATGCCCCCCAATTGAGATAACCAAGCTTATAATAGGTTTCTCACACTCTACCAGAGTGTCTGAGAATTCAGTGCAGCTCCCCAGGCCTGACCAATGTCCACCCTTTGATTTGAGCAGGTTCAGCTACCAGACCAACCCCCAAGAGGCTGGGTTTCCCTGCCCAAAGGAGCTGGCCACCAGAGCTCCTGGACATTTCTCTCTCAGCAAAGGTGATGGTGAATTCCAGGCAGAAGCTATTGAGGAAGAAGCAAAGTCTCACAAGCCTTGTGCTCCAGGATCCTCTGGTTTACTGTGGAGACTGCAACCTCCATGACGTGAAACCACAAACCGTTGGAGAACTCCACCTCACTTCACTGGGCCCTCCCCCAAAACCTCCTAGGGCCAGGCAAGGGCCAGTTTCCACCCTGATGCTCTGCAATGTATCTAGCATCTTGTCTTTATCTGCACTTCCACTACCCCCAGCCTCCTTCAGAGCTGCCATGTGGTCACCCAGACTGTGGCAAGGAGCACCCACCTCCACTGCCAACCCACCAGACTCCTGTTGGCACAAAGGTCCCAGTGATCTTCAGCTCTAACCAGGTCACCCCCTCCTCAGGGATCTTCCCCAGATCCCCACTGCCCAGCAGAGGGCCAGACTGGTGGCTTCAAGCCAGATACAGTGTGTAGACAGCTACTATTTGACCTACACATTGTTTGCAAAATTTTTGAACAATATTTTAAAATCAGGAATTGCACATAAAAATTCAGATTTCTGGCTTGTCTCAAACACCAGGAGGTCTGGAAAGCTCAGTGTGATGGTTAATTTTATGTGCCAACTTGCCTGGGATAAAGGAGACCCAGAGATATCCGATGGACACATGTCCCATTTGGGAGACCACCTCAGGGATGATGTAGATGCCTGATCACTGCACTGCACACCTGAAGCTGAACAATAATGAATGCCAACTATAATTTTATATATATAGGTATATATATGTATGTATACACTTACAAGAAGCGGAGTACAGCATTAGGAATAGAGACAGTGGAAATGTAATGGCTCTGTGTGACGTCAGAGGGATAATGGATGGGGGAGGGGGTCCACACAGTGTGAGGGATATAAATGATAAACGTCTAAGTATTACTTTGTCTTGTGCACCTGAAACTAATTAAAAAGAAGCATTAAAAAGAAAGGAGACCCAGAGAAATACTTAAACATTGTTTCTCAGTATGTTTGTGAGGGTGTTTCTTGAAGAGCTTAGCATTTTAGTTGGTGAACTGAGTAAAGAAGATCTCTAACGCCAAAGTATGTGGGCATCATCTAATCTGTTGAAGGCCTAAATAGAATAAAGAGGTGGAGGAAGGGTGAATTTGCTCTCCCTGCTTGAACTGAGACATCCATCTTCTCCTGCCCTCAACATCAGCATTTCTGGTTTTCAGATTTTTGGACTCAGATTGGGATATGTGCCGTCAGCCTCCCTCTCCGATTCTCAGGCCTTCAGACTCAGACTGAATTACACCACCCATTTTCCTGGGTCTCCAGCTTGCAAATGACAGACCATGAGACTTCTCAGTCTCTATAACTACACGAGCCAATTCCTATAATAAATCTATTTTTATATATGCATGTATATATATCGTACTGCTTTGGTCTCTCTGGAGAACACTGACTAATAACCTAGGTCCACATATTTACATGGCAGCCATCTGCTAGGGCTGGGTCACAGCAGCTGCCCACTCTGCCAGCTTCACTTGTTCACTCACACCGTGGCCCCATGGACACTGGAGTATGAGATGCTAGTCAAGAGACTAAAGTCCAAACTCTTTAGCCTCCTTTTCTTAATCCTGCCCTAAGATGTCCTTGTGGCCTCATTTCTCACTGTAGATGGAGTGAGCACATGATGTATCTTCCAAACCAGGACGCTTTTGAAAGTAATTAATAGGTGTTCATTGATTTACACTGGCATAAACTGGAACTTTTTCTGGCACCTCTGCATGTATGGTCACCCGAACTATTGACCCCAACTTGGGCATCACACACTCCAATCTCCAACCAACCCACATCGTTCATGTTTCCTTAATATGGCTACCATGCGCAGGTCAGTGCTTTTGTACCTGTTGTCTCTGCTTGTGGGAATATCCTCCGTCTCATCTCAGCCTGTCAAGATTCAACTGTCCCTTCAAAGCCCAGACCAAATGTAACCACCTCCGTGAAGCGTTCCTTCCTCATGCTTCCTGGCCAGAACTCCTCTCCCCACTTTTGAATTTCCCGAGCACTGTGTAACTCCTTGTGTCGTGCATTAGAATCATGGCATTCATTCAGTCAACAAATATTTATGGGGCACTGGGAATATAGCAGTGAACAAAATAGACAAAATTCCTCCCCTCGTTGAGGTTCTGTTTTACTGCACATGTCAATCTTACTTATTAGCTTATAAAATTCTCAAGGACAAGATTTGCAAATGGAAGGTGTAATACTCTGAGCACAACAGATGATGAAGAATATTGCTAAATTAAACTGTAAAAACCTCTCTGTGCCTTACTCTACTCATCTGCTAAAAGGGAATAATACTCACCCTTCTTCCCTTATAGCATCACACTAAGGATTAGTGAGAAGCAAAATGATAGTAATTATAAAGTTCAAAATATGTTAGCTATGTAGAGTTCTATAAATAGTAGCTACTGATCATGTACTGGTCAGCATATCCTTTATCACCTCCTTTAAAAATTTTTAGGGCCAGCCCAGTGGCTCAGGCGGTTAGAGCTCCATGCTCCTAACTCCAAAGGCTGCTGGGTCGATTCCCACAGGGGCCAGTGGGCTCTCAACCACAAGGTTGCCAGTTGGATTCCTCAACTCCCGCGAGGGATGGTGGGCAGCGCCCCCTGCAACTAAGATTAAACACAGCACCTTGAGCTGAGCTGCCGCTGAGCTCCCAGATGGCTCAGTTGGTTGGAGCGCATCCTCAACCCCAAGGTTGCCAGTTCGACTCCTGCAAGGGATGGTGGGCTGTGCCCCCTGCAACTAGCAATGGCAAATGGACCTGGAGTTGCGCTGCGCCCTCCACAACTAAGACTGAAAGGACAACAACTTGACTTGGAAAAAAAAAAGTCCTGGAACTACACACTGTTCCCCAATAAAGTCCTGTTTCCCTTCCCCAATAAATCTTTAAAAGAAAAAAAAATTTAACACTTGGCAAGAGGTATTATTATTATTATTCCTTTTAACAGAGGAGAAAACAAGCTCAGAGAAGTTAAGTGATTGATTGATGAGGCCAACGGGTTAATGGAGGGAAAGTCAGGTTCAAGCCAGGTGTCCGGTTCTGAACTCTGCATACTTTCCACCACACCACACTGAAAACTAACTGGATTCCAGTGTGACCCAGTTTTTCCTCTTAGAAACAAGACGAGGAGTGCCTGGAGAGGAATCTAACTTTAGCAACCCCTGGTTTGTGCCTTAGCACAGACTGACTTGGCCCTAAAGGATAGTGGAAGCTGTAAATCAGCAACTAGCATGGAGAGGCCGACATGTGGAATCACTGGGCCTGAACCTGTCTCCTCCCATCCCCCACCCTGCTTCAGCCTCCATGGACATTGTCCACTTGGCCTCTCTGGGCAGCAAGCACCTTCAGAGCTACAGCAGTACCGTCTATGGCTATGGCTATGACAGGTGACTGATCTCCCTGGGGAGGAGGGTAACACCTGCTGAGGCCCCCTGATCCCCCACAGGCCTCCATTCAGCACGGAGGTGGGGGGGGCAGGAAGGAGGAGAGAGGTGGTGGGCTGCACGGTGCTCCTGATTCACCTGGTGAAGCTGTGAGTGTCTCTCACCTAGGGTTGCTTCCCAGGCCTGAGGTTAGTGCCCAGCTCTCTTTAGGTGTCCATTCATTACCAGGCAGGGGCACAAATCGGGTTTGAAAGCCCCACTGCCATGATTCCAGAACCCCCAGTCTATGAGGCTGTGCTTCCCATGTCAATAAACAGCCAACTCCCTCTAAATGTCTGCTGGCTTCTCTAATTACATGAAGGAAATATCATGTTTGCCACTGTGTGTTAGAGTAGCACACAGGCTAGGCTACAAACAACTCCACACCAACATAAATGTTTTAAATGGCATCGTCCCAACTATTTGGTGCTGTGCTTCTACTTGATCACAGAAGAAAGTCAGGGAGAGGGACACTGTTATGAAATGCAGTCACTAAAGAGGCTGCATCTGAAGACAGACAGTCTGGTGTGAAATCCGGTTTGCTCATGGCATTTGAAGCTACATTTATTCTCTCTTGCTTGAGACTCTGTCGCTATCTGATTTGATTACAAAATGAAAAGCTGGATGTTTAAATACGTTTCACAGAAACACTTAGCAATGGTACCACAGGGCCTGGAAAAGGAAAGAAGCAGACTGACCTTGGGCAACTCACTGACCTTCACTGGGCCTCGGTTGCCCCTTCTATAAAATGGCGGTAACACAATAACTATCCTAAGTGAGGTTGACTTTCTAACGCTTTCCTCAGCTTTGAAATCCATGATAAATTGGGGCCTATGATTCCGTGCCAAAGTAATATGCAAATAAATGCCAGATGCCTATGTTTCTGCTGAGCCTATGGGATGTGATTAGACCTGCCCTGACATTTTCAGGACACAGGGCAAGTGGCTAGGGCAATATTACAAATAGAGGTCCATATAATGTATGTTATAATACTTAAAAGTTATAAATCAAGCTAATAAACTTAAATAAAATATGTTGTGTTCTCCTATCTTGAAAAATATGCCTTCAAAATGACCCAGAAGTCCAGGTTGGACTTTAGAAATCGAACTCCTCAGAGTTCCAGGCCACGACATGGCAGTAGGAGAGCTAACCCCAGCCTCCCCCCGTTCTCTTCCCACTGCTGGCTCCATCTCATACTGCAGGAGGCCTTGCACTCATGCTCAAGAGCAGCCCAGCCTGCATGTTCATGCTCTGTGTACACTCACACACACACGCACGCACGCACGCACACACACGCACACACACACGCACACTTGTGCGCACACACAGGCGACCTGGAATTTAAGAAGAGCTCAACTGATGCTTGTTGAATGGATGAATGAATGAGTGAGTGGATAAATAAATGAATGGTGTACCTGCCACAGTCACAGTCGTCCTGCACATAGTACTTCTAAGGCATGTGCATCTTGTTCCCAGATCCGGGGAGAGGTGGAGAAGAACAGGCCTCCTTATAAATAGCCAGAGGTTTCCTTTCCCCACTACTGCCTGGAGGGAAATATAATATAAAAAAGAAACTTGACCAGCTAAGGAAGCTGAAGAGTCAGGTCGTGTCACGTAAGGAAGGATGTGTTTTAAGCAACGGTGCTAGACTTTAGATAAGAGCCTGAGGGTCTATTCTGTCACTTCTGCATGAAGCATAGCTGGCTCCTCCAAGCTCGGAAATGTCAGCACTCTGGGTACACAATCCTTGGCCACACAGAGCCCATGGACCCCTTCTAACGGCAGGTCAGCTTGTACACGGGTCCTCCTGCAGTCTGAGGGCAGAGCAGCAGTGAACCCCACAGGGAATGTACTGTTTAAGTGAAGAAACAGAGGCTGCTGGTACCCCTCCCCCAAAATAACTGATATATTTGTGCATCTATTTGTTTCCATACTGAAAACAAAGCCTACTTGGGGTTTCCATAAAGACTATGATCCTCACACAGAATTCTGTCTCCTCATCTTGTATGATTTATATGGGGTTTAAATAATAAATTACACGGGTGCTGTAGAATTTATAGTGCTCCAAGTAGGTCATTATATAAATCACTGTATAATTTATATAAATGAAACTAAATCATGCAGTAGGAGGATTTCATTAGAAAAATCAATCCTGTGAGTGGATAAACATGAAGAACCAGCAGGAGCATAGTTGTTTGGTAAAGTCCCTGTGTCGGGGACCGAATGTGAAGGTGCTCTGTGCTGAGGCACTTCATTCCTGACCTTCCGCTCAGCATGTGGGCTCCCAAAAAGCTGTGTTCTGGACCTCATTTTCTCAGAATACCTGCCTCCACCTCTGAGTTCCCCGGCTCTTCTAGTGAAAAGTCAACACACCACAGGGCCTTGGGTCACCTCAAAGCCAGCTGGTCTTTTACTGTCTCCATAGCAGAGCCAGCATGAAAGAGAAGGTTGGATGTGTTTTGAGTAAGGAAACCCACAGGGAGCTCCTGCCAGCCACAAGCCAGACTTGGGCTTGAACACATGCCAAAAGACAAGCCCTAGTATGCAGCTGGCAGGAGCGTTCACCTTGCCACGGGCAGATGTCTGCCTGACGCTGAAGCCTGGTGCTGGGGCTTCCCCGGCCTCCCATGCAGAATCCATCCCAGCCTCCACCAAGAGCCTATTCTTGACCAGACAAAACGGGCAGATTGATCCAGGGGGCAAATCCAGTTGGGGCAGATTCAACCCCTCAGGATCCTCTCCAAGGCCCTTCCAGGACAGGAGTGGGAAGGAGCAGCAGCGCCCTGGGACCTCCTTCCTGGCACAGACAGGAACATCATTAACAGCAGCCTGTGGCAGTGCTGCCAATTAGGGGTGGGAGGCCGGAGGCCAGCTCTGCTCATGGCAGAAATGTTTTTGGAGAAGCGAATTCTAAGCAAGAGGCCGGCCTGTGTATTTAAAACCACTGCTTAAGAAAGATCCAGCAAGATGAGGTTAAATAAGATGCAAGATGAAAACAGTGCTCTGACGAGCTCTCCAAGGAGACATTATGGGCTCTGGGAGGCTCCCCAGAACGCTTTGGGAAGCTAAAGGAGTCATGAGGTGACAGGGCATAGGGTAACCAGCACTGTTTAGTCATTCTAAGAGTGTGACTTTAAAGACTCTCATCCCTCAACACCCGAGCTCCCTAATTTTTTGGCTTGCACACCTGAAGTAGGTAAGTCCAGGGGTCAAGGTGGCTCTTTGCTCTTGATTGGGATGGTGGCCAGGGACAGGGCCTCAGGAAGCATGTTCAGTCTCCCAGTCTTAATGATCTGAGGCCAACAGCTATAGAAGAAGAAAAAATTCCCTTACCTGATTAGCCCACCACTCACCAAATTTCCCCACTAAACTATCAAATTCACCAAGGAGCATGGCAGAGAGGACCAGCTAACTCTGTGCTTCCAAGATCTACATTAGGATCATAACTGAGACCTTCCCATTCTTAAAGGTGAAAGGGCTGGAGGATGTCTCCGTCTATTTGGACTGCTATAAGAAAAATACTACAGATTGGGTAACTCAAACAACAGATACTTATTTCTTACAGCTCCGGAAGTCCAAGAGCAGGGTACCAACAGATTAAGTGTTTGATGAGAGCCCTCTTCATGGTTCATATACGGTCATCTTCTTGCTGTGTCTTCACATGGCAGAGGGGCCAGGGGAACTCTTTGGGGTCTCTTTTATAAGGACACTAATTACCTTCCAAAGGCACCACCTCCTAATACCATCACATTGGGGGTTAAGATTTCAACATAAGAATTTTGGAAGGACACAAACGTTCAGTCTAGAACAGAGGGAGAGCAAGATAGGGAAGGAGCTTTGAAAGGAGGAAGGGAGAGATATTTCTCTTGAATCCACTGACTCCATTGGTCCCTCAAGCTATTATCCTCTTTTTATTTTCTTGCCTTCATTGCCCAATTCATTTTTTCAAAAACAGGCTGCCTTTTCTGCCTCAGCTGCTACTTGTTCCTAAACCCCTGCCATTGGGTGTCCAGGCCCACCACTCTCTGAGAAGTCACCACTGCTGGCCTCCTGTGTGCTCTTATTTCTCACACATTTGGGTAGCCCCACTGCATCTGGCACAGCTGACCCCACACCAACTGAAACCCCTCCTTCCAACTGCACATCTCAAGTGGCTCTTCCTCTCTCTTTATCTCCCAGTTATCTTTGGCTTCTTCCCCCACCCCCGTGTTGTTCCCCTCAACATCAGTATCTCCTTTGGTTTCAAATACCATGCCTATGAGAGTGATTCTCGAATCTACATATCTAAATCTGACCACTTTTTGATAAGTAACTATCTCTGCGTATTACCAGGTCTCTCAAATTGGATGCCCCAGCACCTAAAACTGGACTTGCCATCTTTCTCTCAGCAAACGGGTCTTCTTTCCTGGGGTCATTATCACCATGAGGAAAATCACCATCCTCCAGCTTCTAAGTCCTTTTGAATCCCCTTTTTATTTTATGCTCCACAACCAGTCTTTCACCAGCTCCCGCCAATTGCTCCTGTGATATTTCTTTCATATCCACTTAATTCCCACGGCCTTCACCCCAAACCAGGTCCTCATCATTTCATACACACATAAGAGAGACATACTTTCAGAGTTGGGAAGAATTAGTTAACCCAACCATTCATGTGACAGATGAGGAAACAAAGGCTCAGAGTGGAAGGACATGTGCCTAAGGTCACAAGCTATTTAGAGTCAGGACTTGAACCCTGGCCTCCTGGTTCTCTGCCTCTAACCTTTCTAGTATACCTCAGGCACACTCCACAACAGCAGCCTACTTCCCTTCAATTTCCCTGGCAATCACTTACTAAGATACTTCATAGGGTGTTTGCCCAGCTCACAGTGCCCCTCTTCCTGCCCATTTCATCCACAAGGATAGACCAGAAGTCATGCTGTACCTTGGGACCACGCTCCGCTGGTATAAATTTACTGAATTAGGGATAGTCATCTGACTTGTCAGGCCAATCAGATTTTTTCTCCCCGTATTTGGAATTAAGGATAAGAAATTTTCAATTTAGTCTAAATTAGTCTCTTTAAGGTGGCCTGCCAACTACCCTCAGTATAAAGTGAAAAGGAAGGTAGGCTACAGATTAACACAAACATATGGAAGGAGCAGAGATTACAGAGGGAGAAAAAGAGGCCCAACGGCTTTCTGTTACTGGTTCCAGGCCCTCCCTGTAGCCCCAGCCCCTGCTGCGGGGGTCAAAGGGTAACTTTTTATTTTTTGGAGGGAGAGAGTAAGGTGGGTTTATCTCTGCCATTATTCCCATCAATGTCCCTAATCCATGCCAAAGAAACATATAATCTGAGTAAAAACTGGGCTTGCAATGCAAACAGCTTTAAAAGTTTCCTAAATTTTGCTTTAAGCTACCTCAATTTGGTTTGTTGTCTACAAAGAGTTCTAAGTAATTCACTGCCCTCCCCAACCAAACCAAACACACACAGGCACACACACACACACACACACACACACACACACACACACCACGAACCTACCCAGGGGAGAGAATACTTTCTCTTCAGGTCCTGTAAAGGTTTGCCTCTGCCAGAAGATGTACACGAAGGGACATCTGTCCACCTATCATTACAGTTGCTCTCACAGCTCCCCTGCCCACCACTCTCCACCAAGATAATTTTACAGACATCATCTCTTCTATTGCCTCAAAGATGGCCTGCACCAACCACATTGATAGGCTTACCTTTTGTCTATATTTCCTGCTTTTACACCTTTGCAAATGTCATTGTCCCTTTTACAATGCCCTAGGCCCATCCTCCCCAGCATTCTGTGTCCCTGGGTGGCTCCAAACCCTGCTTGAATTAATTTTCCCTGGAAAGCCTTTTCTGAGAAGCCTCATCCAACTCTAAACCATAGTTCTAGCCTCAGCCCCAGTCAGGCTTCCCTTCCCTGTAGGTCATAAAAATACATTGAGTACCATGAATTCTCTTTTTTCCGGTGTGTGTCCTAACTTCCTGATGGTCTGAAAGCTCTTCTGCAAGGCAGACTGAACATTTTCTATTTCCCATCTCTCCCTACAACATCTGGTGCAGTACTTTCCACACTATAGACACTTAATAAATGTAACTGCCTGACTGACTGAAACAGGAAAAGTAATAAACCAATGTCCAAACTTGCTCCCTGCAGTCCTCTAACTGCCTCCCTGAAAGTGGCAAGCGTCAGGAGCTTGGGGGCCTTCCACTCACTTCCAACCCCAAATTAAAATGTGCTGCTGTATGAGTGACTATAAGTTCTTTGGAAATGTCGGAGCAGAGATCAGGTGGAAGGCAGAGCTGACGGCTGCAGGGCCGGATCTTGGAAAATGAGACCTGTCAAGGGACTCATGGGTGTGAATTCACACAACCAGATCCCAAACCGGGATGGGGGCTACCGCAGGATCAGCGCCGGGCACGCGGGGGACTGAGGACCACCAGCCCACTCCAGAACCTCTCCCCACAGCCTCCCTCTTCCAAAGCCCACCGTTAGTATCAGCAATGGGTTAATCCAGGGCTTTTCCCCATTTCATACATTATATCCCATCCATCACTCTTTGCAGATAAGGAAACAAGAAAAACCTAAGTGACTTTTTAGTATAAATCTTTCTAAAAGTATCTTCACTGACTGAGCTGCTACGATATGCCAGGCACTTTATACCTCTTATCTCACTTAATTCTCATAATAAAAGGTGCGATCAAAAACTACGGTGATTGTTTAAATAAAAATTTATTACAGTGAAAGACACGTTGCCATTAATCCACTTCAAAATACTCCCCCTCACTTCGAGCATACTTATTCCATCATTCTTGCCACTTTCTGAAGAAAGTGGCTTTCTGAAGCAAGCCACTTTCTGGAAGTCCTCTTTCATGAGTGTCTTTACTTCATCCCCTCCATCATGACAACACTCCATGTCACACCTCGCTTCTGGTATGGCAATTTTGAGACAGGTTAATTAACATGTTGTTATGTAGACAGGAAAGTCCCTGGTGGAATAAACAAAAGACACACATATCGTGAAACTCAGGTTCTCAAGTAACTCATTCACTCTGAAGTAACTTCACTCCAGGACAAACTGTAACAGTGCCTTGAGGCTAATAAATTATCTCATAAATCCCCTTTGGACAGACCAACAGAGCAGATCTGATAGATAGGAATGGGTTATTTTGCTAATCCCTTCAGGATGGGCAAAGAGAACAAACCTGGTAGATGAATTTCATTAGAAAGTGCCAGCTCCCCTTCCCCAAATAAGCAAGGGAAGGTATAAAAGTAAGAGCTTTTGCCTCAGTCGGGGGCATCCCATTCGGGAACCCCCTCCTGCTCAGGAGCTCTGACCCTTTGCTTTCAATGAACTATCCTCTTTTGCAACTCCTTGCCTCTCCTTGGTCCATGCATCCATTCTTCTGCTTCAGGAGAGACGATCCTGGCACCCACTCACAGAAAAATCTCCTACATCAATTTCTGTCAAATAAAGACATTACAGTGTGTCCTCATCCACCTTATTTACCAGATCTGGCACCGGGCAACATCTGGCTCTTCCCCAAAGTCAAAATGACCACGAAAGAAAAACGTTCCTAATGAATTCAGGCCATCGAGGCAGCCACAACAGCACAACTAAAGACACTTACAAAAGAGAACTGGACTTCCAGAGTTGCTTCAGAAAGTGGCATAAACAATGGGATAAGGGTGTTGGAAGCAAGGGGAAGTATTGTGAGGGGGATTAATGGCAATGTGTCTTTTAGTCTAATATTTTTTTTTAATTTAAACATTCACCATATTTTATAATCACACCTCGGAGCTCTGTTAGGTATTACCACTATTATTCCTACTTTACAACAAGACCCTATGCTAAGGAAAGTTTACCCAAACTGTAAGTTAGGTTTTTCCAGACCAACAGGAGGTCAGGGAGGTCAGCAGGGGGAAGCACGTCACACTGAACGTCAAATTGAACACCGAGTGAGTCTAAGATCTTAGTGACCATTACGAGACTCTGCGCCCACCCAGAGAGAGAGCATTAATGGAGAGCAGTGGGTTAGACAACAAAGCTCCAGAAATGAGCTTTGAAAGTTATCTGTTTTCTGCAAGGGGAGAAAGATCCAGCAGATCTCGTCTTCTTTCCCACTATCACACAACATATTTGGTTTACCATCCTCATTACCTAACATTTATTAAGTGCTTCTTTTATGCTACCTAGTTGATTACATGACCTCATTTAACCCTCCTAACAACCCAATGAGATGGGTGTTAACAACCCCTCTTCAACAGATGAGGAGACTAAGGCACAGAGGGTTGCTTCACTCTGTCCAAGGTGCTCAGCTGGATTCCACTGGGAAGAGTCAGAACCAAATCCATGAGTGTCCACCTCCAGACACTGAACCATCAGCCATGACCACAGCAGGGGCTTTGCTGGCCAACACCCTGAGAAGCATGGGGCATGGGCTCTGAGGTCCCAGTACAGGTCCAGGACGTTGGGGTGTGCGTATGCAGTGTAGGAGCAAGGTGGCATTCCCCTAGGGAGGCTAGAAGAGCAGGAATGGTCAGCTATCAGCCTGGGCAGCCTAAGAGGAGCAGCGCAGGAGAAGAAAGCAGTCCCCAGGCCTCCCCTGTAGCTTTGAGGCAGCTGAAGAACCAGCACCTCCTGTAGACAGAACCCTAGGATTCCTTTACCACATATCTGCAGCATCCTAGTTTCGTGAGGCTTAAAAGCTGCTCATCCCACTTTCTATCAGGAAACTCCCCCTGAGCAGTTGCTATCATGTGAGAGCTATGGCTCTCTCAGGACCAAAACAAAGCCTGTTTGGGATTCCATCCTGATGCGTAGAAAATACTTTACTGTTTTTTGTTTGGGGGGTTATTTGGTAGAGAATCTGAAAACATACAAAGGGAAAGGTGTAAGATTTACACTTTTTTCATTGCTTAAGAAGAATTGCTATTTGGGTAAAGCAGGCCTGCAGCAGTATTGATTACAGCGCTGGGGGCCACCGGTTTGACGGCTGCATTAATGCAGTTCTTCTGCTTTAGGAGACAAGGCTGTTAACCAGAATAGGTGCTGATGACTGCATAGAAATTATAGAGTGAAACTTCAGTTTAGAAAATTGAGATTGTAATTGATCTCCATTTTCATAATCCATTGGATATTGATATAACATAATTATCATGAAAAAGCCCATGAATACATATGGGTAATTTATGTATCAAATAATAGTGCTAGTGTCTTAAAAACAAATGAACCAGGTTTGTGATATTAAGTAAGTCACTGAGTCCATACAGAGAGGCAGCACGGTGCAAAGGACATGTACAGACCTGGGACCTAGGAAACGGGGGTTTATGTCTCAGCCCAGCCATTTCCTGGTGTAATACCTTGGAAATTTCTCAGTCTCTGCTCCATACTGCACCTATCTGTAAAATGGTGATGATACTGAGAATCTCCCTCATAGACTATAACTGAGATAACTAACTGTACTGTATATAAGAGGCTTATGAACAGGTTTCCTTCTTATCAGCCAAGATTGTTGTGACAGTCTTGAATTTCACCTGAGCTCTGCACTCCTAGAAAACAGTGAAGGTTAACCCACTACCACACCCCCAACCCTTTTGTGTTCTAGGAAATGGCATGCTGCAGAGAACCTTCCTTCTCCATACAACTTAGATAAGACTTACAGCCAGCTTTGTTTATCTATGACAAGGCCAGAGACAGCCCCTCCAAATTCCCATTCTTGGTCTCATAAATGATTAACTGAACTGCTTTGTCCCTAACTGTTCAATTGGAACAAAATACTTGTTAACAAAATCTGTTAAGTTTGTCTCTTGTTCCCCCAGGTGCCCGATCTTTGCTGCTTCCTTCCCCCCCACTCGCCTGAGTCCGGCTGGCCTCAGGGTATATGATGGTCTAATCTACTGTCCTGATCACCTTATTCCACTTTCTCAAGCAAGGTTCTTCCCAGCATTATTTTTTCCTCTTTATAAAAGAAAAACCCCTTTTGCCTAACTTTTGAGACACATGTAGATATTATGGTCAGAGCTCCTTACTGCAATAGTCCCTACTCCCCCAACCCCTTGAAATAATCCTTTCAAATAAAATCTCTTCTTACTAAATCCACATTTGTTTTTTATTGGACAGTTGCAAACAACAGTGACGGACGCTGGCCATGGGAAGTCTCTAAGGCACTCTCAGACTTAACAGTTGTCCTCTAAAACTGATCTTCAGTCTTAGAAATTGCCTAAGAACCCAGCAGTTAAAAACAGGTAATACATTCATGTTGCAGTAAAACATTTTGTCAGGACCCCATTGTTCCTCCAGGTCACCACCGCTGCTGGGGACCCCTGCGGCTGTCGCCTCCAGCGCAACAAGGGCAGTGAGGGTGCGAGAAGGGGCGGTTTGGGTTAAGTTTTTAAGAAAGAAACAAACAGACTTAATGCAGTTAAATTTCCCAGAAGGCCAGGGGTCTCTCAGTCTCAGAGGACTGGAGCCCAGAATAAGGCCGATTGAAGGCTTTTATTGATAGGTATACAAATACAAGAAAGTAACATTGTTTCTTACAAGGTCTGTGAGACGCATACATCATAGCAGAAAAATGTCTATTCCAATCTCCCTTTGTAAACAGCCGAAGCACAAGGTCCCATGATGTCTTAATTAAGGTATGTACCTTTTCAGGGTCAAGTCTCTCATATTGTAACATCTCCGTTGAGATAAGTGGAGAGAACTGATCTTTATTGTCTTCATAGCTTCTCTCACAAACAGGAGCAAGGGAAAAGCCAGAGCCCACAACAGACCTTCCCAGGCAGGGGCAAGGGAGGCAAGTCCTCTTCCCACATTTTTCTAAGGCAGCTCATTGGGGGTCCCCACTCGGCTCCGCCTGGCTTAGGTTGTGTCTCCCGTGAGATATCTTACCCATCTTTGTCTGCAAACCATCTTTTGGGGACCAGACAGAGAGACATAACGTGTAAACACAAGGATGGAACAGAGTCCCAGAAAGGCACAGTCTTACAGACTCTTCTTTCCTTAAGGAAAGACACAGGGGCACAGTTGGCTAGGCTGTTGTATGACTACATGCGGCCATGGCTGAATGGATGGATTCCGATTTTCCCTTCCCTCCCCTTTTTACTGTCACCTCTGTGGCCTTGGTGACAGACAGATTCCAAGTCCTGGGTGGGAGTGTCCGATTGGCCCAAATCAGATGCTGGTGTCCTGTGGTCAGGAGACTCTCCCATGTAGGTTTCTGAGGAGAGAGGCAGGGCCCTGCATCGCACCAATATTACACAGAATGAAGAAAAGAACTTAACGTTCGTCAGTCAGGAAAAAATGATAAATGTCTACTACAGCCTTCTTTCCAAACTCCAGATTTTTTTGTTTTAGTTTTGGGAGGGGCTTTGATGTTAAATGAGATTCTAAAACTTGTTCTATCAATTAATCAAGTTGGTATAAAACCCCAACTCAGGGCTACACAAAGCAGGGTATGGATTCAAGGATGGTAGGTCTCACAATCTCCTTCCCTCACACTGTTCCCTGCCCACCCCTTTTGCTGTGAGTAATGGGTCCAGATGCTGAGGCAAGGAGGGTACCTGCCAGCCACCATGGTCTGCTGCTCCTGACTCTGCTCCTAAGCTTGAGCCACTTATCACTGAAGAGGAACCTGGGCTCCACATGACATGAGGAAGAGAAGGTGTCAGCATTAACCTGCTACCTGCTTCTGCTGGGGCCTCTGCCAAATGTCAGTGGGGAGCTGCAGTCAATTGTCATGCAACATGCCAACATAACAGCTGGTGACCAGCCATTAGGGTAATCCACAAAGCATGGGAATTTCAAGACTCCCTCAGCACACACAGAAAATGAGAATTATTGCAAAACCAGGTGTTGTGGTCTAATTGCTTGAACCAGTTTGAAATGTTAATCTGCTCCCTCAAACTGCATTTTGCATGAGGCACTGAAAGACAGACTCCCCAGCCAAGCTCAATAGGAGAGAGCAAATATTTTGTTCACTCATTTATTTATTCCTTGAGGTTGTTTTCAAGTGTTTGAACAATAGAAGCAAAAAGAAATGTGGCTAGAATTGACCTTGAGAGCATTGTTTCAGCGTCCTGCTGGAGCACAGCAGCGGTCACCGTGTTACCAAGAAAATGACATTAATAACCTCGGCTCCTGTCTTCTTGAAGGAAAGACTTCAATCAAGAGACAGAAATTTGTGCAGCATGAACAGCAGAAGTTTATTAGTGAGAGAAAGTACACTCTGAGACATGGAGCAGGCTGACCCAAGAGAGGGAAGCAGCCTGGCTTTACATTGCATGAAGGCTCTTATTTCTATGGGTAGAATTGCTTCCCCCTCTCCTCTCTCTTATCTTTTGCTTCCCCTGAGGTGCCTAGTCCTCTGGCATTTAGCTGTTCATTTCTTTGATTTAGGGGCATGTGTAAACATATCCTTTTGATTTAGGGGCATGTGTAAACACATCCCCTTGCTTTGGGGGAATGTGTAAACACATCCCGTTGGGGTATATGAAAACCTGGAGTCCTGTTGGGCTAATAAGGTATTGATGGTCCTGACAAACAGGATATGTTCCCCCTCCCGCTTCACCTCCCACCACATCCCCCACTTCTAACAACACATCTCTTTGATTTAGAGGTATGTGTAAGCCTGGAATCTTGCTGGGCAGCTGCCAGGAGTCTTGACCCAAGTAGGAGCTGCAGCAAGTGGATTTCTAACCGGGGCTAAATTTCTCGTTCTCCTGCTCATTTATATCTATCTGTCTATCTATGTACCCCATCAAAACTGTGCCAGCCTGGCCCTCTGCCAGGCGAGCCCACATTTCCCACAATTCCCGACCCAATTCTGCCTCTCGGATGACACAGCAGAGAGAGCTGCTTCCAGCTCACCCAGGGACTCCCATTGTTGCAGTGTGAGCCAACTGCACCTGTTCTGGGAGGCAGTAAAAGCTGGCCATTATCAGAACCTCAGAGGCAGACATTCGTGGCTCCAAGCCCCTGCTCTCCCTGGCCAGCTTTGTGACCTGGGGCAAGTTTCTTACCTCTCTGAGTTTCTTGGAGCATGTCTTTCCTCCTCTCTAGAAATAGAGGTAATGATATCTACTTCACAAACTGAGATGAGGATTAGCTCAGTTAATGTACGTAAAGCACTTAGCAAAATCTATGGCTCATGGTGGAGATTCAATAAAATAACTATTATTATTAATTCATTAGATTAGATCGTTTTATTCATCTTCAGGAATCTCAGAAATGTTCATCACAGCTCATATTTAAAGACAGCACAACTTTCCCATTAATCAATTTCTTTGTCCTTTTCTCTCCAGTCTCTGATGCTTAGGCCTTGCTATAATCTGGCTTTTGCTTCTTCTACAAGTTGACCTGCCACAGGTCTGCAACCCTGATTCTTTGTCCCCATCTTCATGATCCTCTCAATCCTGTCCCCCAGACCCCAGAAAACTCCTCACCCTCCCAGACCTAACACTCCTTCAAACCCCATGTCAAATCTTGCCTTCTCCACAAAACTTCTTCTGGCTGCTTCAGCTCACTCATTCAGCTGCAAACACTGACTGAGCACCAGCGCTAGGTGAGGCCCTGTGTCTCACTGAGGCTGGCATGGACCGTGGACAGGACAGACTCCCCACACTTCAGATAGCCCCTCCCTGAACCCAACGGCACATTACAGTGTATTACCACCAGTGTTCACGGCTGAGCAATGTGTCCTACTTGCCCTTTATCTTGTTATTGCAAAGCTAGGTTACTATAACTCTGACATCTTCAGGGGGAAGAATCTAGGACAGAGGGAAATAGACTCTGGATGCCCTTTCAAACAAATGTTGCCAATTCTGCACAATATTATTTGACTACCCTCAGACCAGAGAGAATGTAACAGGGCCCAGAAAATCTCCTGGGCCACAGGTGTGTTCCCATGAGGTCTGCCATTTACCCCTGGTAAATGCAAAAGAGCATTGTTTGTCATTGGCTCTTTATCTCATGTTCTCCGTCTCTTTGCAGCTTGGAGGATACTTTGGAGTGATGGCTATAAGGTATATAAGATTGAATTGATTTACCTTTGGTCATACAATTTTTGTTCTGACTACCTCAGTCCAAAGTCTAACTAACAAAAAAAATTTTTTCAGTCCATTAAAAGGTGGTAGAAAAAGCAGACCACTCCAAAATCCAACCAAAATGACAATTCAAAAAGTAAAAAGTTCAATCAAATTATAAAAATACTCAGAAAGGAAAACCAGGTAGGAAAAGAACTAAAGAAGCCACAAGGTGAATTAAATCATACTCATTGCAAACAACATTGACAGAGGGCTACAATAAGTCAAGAGCCATTTTTCAATGCCCTTCTTACCACCCCCCACCCAAAACTCTGCAGCTGGAGACATAGTGTGGGAGGGAAAGTCGCTGTGGAGATCACTAACTGAAGGGAGGTATTCAAGGGTCAGCATCTCAGCATCTTGCCCCCAGGATTAAACTGAAAAATCAGAAGAAATTGGGAGTTCTTTCTGGAAATGGGTAGGATTTCACAGTGGAATTGGCATCCCAAAGTAGGGCCGTCCCAATTTTGCCTACTGCTCCCCACTCATACACCCTAAAATGAAGCCAACCTATACAACTGGCCCACCCATATGCATTCAGCCCTTTCCTTCAGGGGAAGGGTAATAGCAAGGAAATTTACAGGCTGTGGTAATCGACTGGCTCCTCCCCTCATAAATATACAGGAACAATCAAGGATCAGCAGACCCTTAAGAAGAACACAAAGGTACAAACAACTTGAGGTAACAAACAGGCCCTTGAAGAAATTGCACAGAGGAAATACTCAGGACTCAAATAATTCAATTTAGTAATCCCGAAAGTATGTGAGAAGAAACTGCATGCATATAGAATAGGGTGTTATGAAAACATAATTGTTGAAACAGAAATATAAAAAAATATTCCAACATAGAAAAGAAAGACAAAGAGATAGATATAAGATGAGAGGAAAACGGAGAGACATAAAAGCTTAATCAGGGCCAGTGTCTATCTCATTGAAGTTCAGAGAGAGAATCAAGAAAAAGAAAAGGAGAAACAAATGAAATAAGTTTTTCTGATATCTTCATTACTGAAAGGACCACAAGAACTGAGCAAGATGATTCTAAAAGACCAATTCCATGATATATCCTCATGTACTTTCAGAATATGGACAAGGAGAAGTTTCTAAAACCACTTGGGGAAAAAGTTTATCTACAAAGGACTGATAATCCTCTCAACAACTCTGGATGATAGAAGACAGTTGGGTAATTCCTCTCATTTTTGAGTAAAGTTATTTTGAACCCAGAAGCCAGCCAAGTGAGAGGACAAAATAAAGATATTTGCAGACCTGCAAAGACCCATTTTACTTGGAAAAAAATTACCTGAGTATATACTCCAGAAAAGCAAACAAACAAGAAGAAACCTGTGGAAATAAACAAAGACCAACCAAATGAGAACAAACAAAGGTTATTTATTCAGGGCTTGCAAGGGAGTCAGCAACCATCACTTGTGTTTGGCAGAAACTCAAAGACAAGCAGAAGCATGGGAAAGCTTTATGGTGGAAAAAAAAGGAAGGCTTCAGGTGTGCCCTGATCTGAGGCTGTTGACATGGGGACGCTGCAGGCAGGCTAACTGGAAGCAGGGATCTCTACATGATTGGTTGGGGGACCATATTTTGCTTTCTCTGGTTGGTCCTAAGTTGCAAGCTGGGACAAAATTAGAGAAACTGTCAGATATTAATCAAGTCCTGCCTGTGTGGGGGCTATTGTTACAGAGGTTATTGTTTGGCTTCCTGAGCTGGTTGCTAGAGCTAGTGGTCTGACTTCCTACAAGTCTGAATTATAGCTAGCAGGCTGGCTTTCTGAGCTTGTTACTATAGATAATGGGTTGATGTCCTGGGTCGGTTGCTGCAGATTGTGGATCAGAGTCCAATTTTTTTAATATCAGATGATATAAATGGCCATTGTCCATTTATATATTCAGTCTCTCAAACCTAAGAAAAAAAGACATGAGATTCAGCAAACAGTGACACTAAGGCAGGAGGGCACTGATAAAGCTCAGGATGACACCGTTAGAAAGAAGCCTGTTCTAAACTGGCCATTCTACAAATAGAATAATTAAGAAGTTGGACATTCTTAGTTAATACAGTGAAGAAGGTATGTGTTACTTCAGTCAATGAGAGACACATGCAATTAGAAATTCCAGGATGAGAGCCATGTTCCAAATATGAAATAAAAAAAGTGAGTTATTATTGTGAAGAATTGATAGAGTACAGCAAGAATCCATTTGGCCCTGATGCTTGGAACAACCTCCTTTGAGCACCCATGATTTAGTCACATACGATGACATCTCCTTTATAGATGCATACACTCTGCTGATTCTACGGTGAATAATATTTACAATATCACAATACTGTTGGAGTTCTGTATTGATTTTCAATTGTTTATATACGAAAAAAGCATGACAGGACTAATTATGGCTACAGTATGAAATATACATGTTCTAGCCTTTGACAAAGTAAAAGTAAAGTTAGCACCGACCAATATTGGGAGGAGGAGCAGGAAGGAGGAAACGTGGAACTAATTTCCTCATGTTACACAGTGGAGAAACAAGAGGTACTGATGAATTAATAAATCAAGGAATGAAGGTTTAAGCACCTTATTTTAAATCATAGAGAAAATAAATAGAAGAATAAAAATATAACAAAACTTGGCAGGAAGAAGTCATGGGAAGATACATGCCTCATCTATCATAGTAGGGAGTCAATAGCTACTGCTTCAAGTTGATGAATCAGGAAATAAAAATGTAAGCATATTATCTGTGTTATGGACCAAACCACCACGACCCCCCCCAAAAAAAAAAAGTCAAGTGAAGAGCAGGACTGGCAATGGAGGTACAAGGGGTTTCACATCATGTCATAACCTTCTGTACTATTTTAATTGTTTTTTCCCTGGGCATATGTGGTTAATATTTCCTTCTTTCTTTACATTTAAAAGAATTCAAGATTCAGAAGCAATGCTCAATTACTGCCAAAGAGCTAACTTCTTTTTCTCTGTTCCCCAAAACAACCCTGGCCTTATTATCTCACTCGGCCTCACCAAGGCTGTGATCTCAGCTGTTCTTTCTCAAACTTACCTCCTTGGAGACTCAGAAGAGACATTTACATATGTATTGCATAGATGAGAAGACAGTGATTCCTTCCTTCAATAACTATATACAGATCGCTGACCATGTACTAGGCCTTGAAATTTAGGAGTGAACAAAACAGACCCAAGTCCCCCACCCTCAGAAAAAGTTTTTATATTCTTGTGGGCAAGAGAGACACGAAACAAGGAAAACCTGCCCCTTCTTCACCTGACAGGAAAATAACAGGTTTCAAAGCTAAACAAGCCCTAGTCCACATCTCTGTTACTAGTTACGAGATCCTGGCCAATGACTAAACCTCCCTGAGCCTCAGTGTCCCCATCTGTAAAATGGGGCTACCTTTCAAGGTTGTTGGATGTATTTGTAAGGATGTATTTGGGCTCCCAAGGGAAGTTACACAAATGCAAAGTGAGTTTGTTTGTTTGTTTGTTTGTTTGTTTTATAAAATAGAAAGGAAATATAAAATCAATTAAAGTTTCAAAACCCTTTGAGAGGAGCTTATAACAATATAAATGTCAATTTACTTCCACTTTAATATGAGCCAAAGAGGTGTGTGGAAGGTGGGGGGAATCCAGATTAAAAGATACTTGGCAGATGTTTAGACTTTGAGCCTCTTGGTGTTGATGACTTTGAAAATCAGCAGAATAATATTCATTCAAGAAAGACCCTATTTCCCAAAATGTGTTTGGGAAGACTTGCAACAAGAGGTCTATAAAGAAACAAATAGTGGGAACACAGCCTATCATGGCTCTCTCTTGGAAAGTCACTTGGAAAGTAACAAATGCCCTGAGAAGTCCTGTGGCAAACAGACCTGTTCAACCCCCAGTTTCCCAACTTACTCTGGCATGGAAATCTTCCATCCATTCTCAGACCTGCCCCACCTGAACCTAATCCCCTGTCCACCCTAATTCTACTGAGCTGGTGCTCAGCAGAACACACTTCAGAAAATGCTAGAGTAGAGGGCTTGCTCATTCTGTTTAGCTCAAGCCAGAGCTTGAAAACCTAGCCTTGCAGCTGGAAAGGAGGTTGGCACACAGGGAGGACAGCCCAAACAAGATTAAATTTCCCACCAGCACAATACCATGGGAATGTAGAGTTCAAATTAGGTTAATTTATTGGCAAGTACAGAATTCGAGATCTCTTACCTACCTGAGCTTGGTGACTGAGATTGGAGCCTGCCATGTTAATAAAATTCACACACTGGTCACTTTCGATGACTAAATGGTATTATTCCGCCCCTGCCCGCTCCCTTCCTCCAGCAGTGACAGGGATGCTGTCTGCCCCACGCCACTTCCCTTCAGGCGACCTGGGATTGCAGCTGCAGCTGAGAGAGTTCTCATGCATAGTCCAGGGAGCTGACTTCAGCACCCTCCTTGTCTCTCTGCTGTCTACCGCAGGACTTTTTTTTTCTAGATTCCAGTTGTTAAGAGCAGTCTGAAGGTAAGGGATTAATGCCCCCAAGGGCAACCCTCAACCAACAAGGTTATAAGTCTGTGGATAGACACACCAACTTCCCTTCCAGAGGGACAGTTCTGACACGTCCTCGTCAGGATTGAGCCCAATTGCCCACTGTGGTAACCAGCTCACCACTGATTTTTCTTCCTTCCCTGTCTTCCTCGCTCTTTTTCTTGGAATCACTGTCAGATAAACTAACTGCGCCCCATTCTTTGTTTCAGGCTCCTCTTTCAGGGAAACCCAAACTAAGACAAATGGCTAGGTTATTACTCTCTACCCAATCTCACTCATTCTGGGAGGTCCTATAGGCAGCTCCTGCAACGTAATTGCACATTTCCGTCAAATGCCAACGACTGGAAAAACTTAAATCTCCTCATGTCAGGAAATGAGCTAAAATGTCCAGGCTGTTTCTAATGGGGAAGCTGCAGCGACCTCCCTTCAGCTCAGTAGCCTTTAACCATTTCAGGAAGCTGCTCGTGATTCTCATCTCCAGCCCACATTCCCCAAGGTCCCCTGGCTGTGACCAGCAGATCCTAATTATTTGGGTCTGTTGCTCCCTAAGAGAGCTTGCAATTTCTTCCCTAATTAGGGAGGTGAAAGGGCCCTGGAGAGGACACTCTGCTCCTGCATCCGACACCCGTGTTGCAGCAGGTGGCAGAGCCTTGTCCCCCTCCCTCATCAGTCTGTTCAAGCCCATCGCTTTCCAGCCACAACTGCTCAGGTTAAGATGCATCACGATGGAAAGTTGCCACTTGATTAAGATAAAAATAAAATAATCTAAATATGTAACATGTTCCTCCTTTGAACAGATGGCCAGGGAACTTGCCTCATAACACTGAGCATCAAAAATGAATCAGAAGTTCATCTTTCTGCATAATCAAGAATTTGTTCACTGTTTGTACTACTGCCAGGCAGGGAGCTGGAGATGCCATCGGCAAAGGTGAGAAATGACAGAGAAACCATCAATTCCATCCTGAGCCTCTCCGCACTTTGTCCTCGGTGTCCACATCAGACACGACACATGTCAGGGTGTGCATGGGGGTGGGGTCAGGGAGACAGGGGAGGTGAGAGGGTAGAACAAATGAAAGAAGTGACAGTTCCCTCTTTCAGGAGGGCCTGCAGCTGCCCTTTATCAGACTATACCAGTTGACATTTTTTTCCAAAGAAAAAGTATTCCAGCCACCTCATTTTCTTGTTATTGTTTTTTTTAAATCTCATGTTGCTATCCCTGTCCAGACCCTTGTTACTTCACTCTAATTGCAACATTTAGGCACATTGCATTATGATTTATTTGTTTACTTGTGTTAGCTGTCTTGGGCTCTTTGAAGGCAAGGACCATTTCTTATGTGACTTGATATCACAGAACCCAGCAAAGACTTAAATACATGTTTGATGAATGAATAAAACTAATCAGAATTATTGAAAGAGCCACTCAATTGGTCCATCTTCCTCCATTCTCTTTGCTCTATTCTGCATGGTCACCAGTTTAAATCTTTTTAAAACCTTCAATGGGAGAGACCTATAGGTGCTATGAAATTATCTCCAAGATACATGTTAAGGTGAAAAAAGGAAGATTCAGAACAATGCATGTATCATACATATATAATTGATTTAAAAGAAAAGGAGGAATATGGTTTATATATTCCTAAATATTTCCGAGATATATAAGAAAATGAAAAAACGGTTAACTCTGGGAAGGGGGAACTAAGAGATGGGCATGGAAAAAAACCTTGCTTTTTTTACATATCCCTCAGTACTCTGAACTTTTCCCTTCATACATGTATTTCTACTTTCTCAACTTAAATAACCAGTTAATAATAATTTTAAGACTTGCTGGTTAAATTACTTTCCTGTTCAAAACTATTCACTATCTATTTCCTCTAAGTCAGCTACCTTATAAGCCCCAACCTAACATTCTAACCTTTCCGTGATTAAAACCCTCCGCAGACCCTCTCACTAGTAAACTAGGCTCTATGCTATGGGATCTTTTCTGTCAGTCATCAGGACTCATATCTTAGTCCTCCTTCCAGGCACATGGTAAGACTGCTTTTTCCCTGCCCACTCTGAAGTTAGGGGTGGTCACGCCTAGTGGGCGGGAATGGAAGGTGGAAGTGTTAGGAGCCTATGGCAAACAACTTCTAAAATGGCCCCTGTTGATCCTCACCCCCTGGCATTTTCACACCGTTGTCTCCTCCCTTTGAGGGTGGGCTGGACCTAGTGACTTGCTTCTACAGAACAGAATATGGCAAAAATAACAGGATGTCACTTCTAAGATTAGGTGATAAAAGACAATGGCTTCCGTCTTGCTGCCGCCATTCTCTCTCTCTGACTCTTTTCACATGCTTGCCCTGATGAAGAAAGCTACCAACAAGACAGTAAAGGTGGCCTCTGGCCCTCAGTCCAACGGTCCTCAAGGCAATAAATCCTGTCCACAACCATGTGAGTGAGTCTGGAAACGGAACCCAGCCCAGTTCAACCTTGAGATGACTGCAGCCCCAGCTGACACCTTGACTGCAGTCTTATGAGAGACTCTGCGGTGGAGGGTCAAGGTAAATTCTACAGAAATGGTGACATAATGAATGAATGTTGTTTTAAGCCGCTAAATTTGGGGGTGATTTGTTATGCAGCAATCGATAACTAACACAGAGCCACTGTACCATTCTCGTCCCCCTGCTGTGGTGATCTTAAAAGCACACATTGAGATGGATTTCATCCCTGAGTGGATACAATGAGCAGAGCCCCCCCACCAACCCACACTGAACAAGTAAGGTGAAGAAGATCTAAACCTTTGTCTATTCAAGTTGTTTGTTACTGAAGCACAACTTAGTCCATCCTGACTAATGCATCATGTATGTGAGAGGACTGTGGACTTTTAAAGTACAAACCAAATGTAAAGTATTACCAGTATCACCTGAACATTGATTGTTCCTATATCCTGACCTTTGGACTCCATCTCTCCTCTCCAGTTATTCACATCTACAATTCTTCAATTCAACCTCTCCCACACACTGCTCTCTAACAACCCCAGCATATAGCAGTCTGTCCCACTCCTCTGAGAACTAATCACCCTATACTTCTTTTTCATATCACTTACTACAACTGATGTAAGATTGCTGGCAATTTTGGGGTGTAAGCTGGGATCACGTCTCGTGAAGCCGAAGAATGGACACATGGACCAGGGAGAGGCAAAGAGTTGTAAAGGAAGATAATTTATTAAAAGCAGGAGAAAAGGTTACAGCTCCCGAATGGGAAGGGGTACCCGAAACTGGGAAGCCCACTAACTAAGGCAAAATGCTTTTACTTTTATATTTCTATTTCTACCCAGGAGGGGAATATTGGAATGCTGGTGCCTACCAGTATGATGTTTATCAGATCCGCTCTGCTGCTCCAGCCTAGGGGAGACTTTTGAAATGTTCCGGTTGCCCCAGAGCATAATTAAGGTTTTTTTCCTGTAGGAGCAGGTTATCTTGTGGCTTGGAAGATATGGTCAGTTCAGTTTCTGTTCAGTCTACCAGGGAAGTCCTAACTGCCTGATGTCATACTAACTAACCTGTCTACCAACTGTAATTAATTATGTGTGTATCTATTTATTCAGTGTCTATCATCCCCATTGGAATACAAACTCCATGAAGGCAGGTATCCTATTGGTTTTATTCATCATTATATTCCCACCACCTAGCACAGTACCTAAAACTAACATTTAAATGTATATTTAAATGAATTAATGAATGAATTCACACATTCTTATCCTCCTATCTATACTTATTTTAACAAAATCATAGCATATTTTATTAGTTATTTTCATATCTCATGTTTATGGATTGCATCTCCCAAGTAGATTCTGAGCCCCTTGAAGCATGAGCCTTCACTTGCCAGTATGCCCTGCATTATAACATAGTATGCCTTAAACATAGTATAACGCCTAGCACAATACCTTGCTCATGGTTGGAACATAGTAACTGCTAAATTAATATATACCATGGACTCAAAAAATTACTGATGAATAAATTAATGTAAAACAAGCATATATCAATATAACGGTGTGAATATAATTCTTAAGGAAATAATAGAGCAAATGAGTGAAGAGCATGAGTTGAGAGCAGACAACAAAGGCTTTCTGTTGGAGAGCCTGGGTATGAATTTGTAAGGGGGCAGAGTAATGGCCTCACATTTAATGGGTACTGTACCAGGCATTAGCCTAAATGTTTTGTATGTATTATTTGGTTTAACCTTCAAATCAGCCCTACATGGCAGGTTCTTTTATCCCCATTTTACAAATGAGAAAACTGGAACTCAGAGAGTTTAAGCAATTTGCCCAAGTTCATAGAGCTAACAAATGGCAGAAGCAACAACAAACCCAGGTCTGTCTCTCTCCAAAACTCATCTCTTTCTACCATGCTGGAACATAAATTTAGATTTACGCCTGGCTCTGCCATTTATTGACTATATGGCCTTGGGCAATTTGCTGAACCTTCTTGTTTTCCAAGTTAGTTTCCAAGTTGGGGTTAATATTGTACTTATCTCAAAGGATTATTGTATTAAATGATAACATACGTAAAGTGCTTTGAACAGTTCCTGGGTCATGGTGATTACTCAATAAATGCTAGCCATTGTTGTAATTTTTTAAAAATGGATTTCAGAAAAAAAATTTTCCCCTCCCCCAAATCAAATTTCTGTTCATGCCCCCTTTCACTGACATCTACTTATATTTGGCATTCCTACAGCCTGAGCTTAAGGACTGCAAAAACAAGGAAGCTTCAGCAACATAAAAAGCTATGTGGGAAACCCAAGGATAGATTACATCTCACTGTCCCCCAGCCACCCACTCACTTCTTGCCCACTCCACACATTGCCCTCCTTAGCTCAGAGTCCATAGCACTAACTCAAGGAGTGGCCAATTCTGACAGATCCTTAAACAGCAGCAGCTATATAATTTGCAGGGCCCAGTGCAAAATGAAAATGTGAGGTCCCTTTTTCAAAAGGTATGAAGACTTTCAAGACAGTGAGAGTAGAGCATTAAACCAAACACAGGGCCCTGATGAGCACAGGGCCTGTGCAACCACACAGGTCACAACCCCGTGAAGATGTCCCTGTCCTCAAAACTCTCCAGTGGGGCCAAAACGGCTGGGAGAGTCAGAGGGAAGTGAGCCAGCCATCTCCCATCTGGGCTCCTCCATCCAGACAAACCCTCATGTCCAAAACTCCTTCCTGCAAATTAACTCAGTATTTTGATTAAAAACCATGATAAACTTAGGGGTGCAACAAAAAAGAAATTGATGTTTTAATACAACTCATTAGAACACCTTTATTAACTCCAGAAATAGAAAGAGCATATACGATAGAAAGATTCATTTTAAATCAACACTGCACTGGTAAGGGCAGCCACAATTTCAGGAACATTAATTGCTGGGTCGTCTCATTACTGATTAAATAAGAAATCTCAAATACCATTAGACAATTGTGATTAAATGTATGTCATTCTAATTGAATGTGTGGTTTACTGCCTTCCACTGGATCAGCGGTTCACCATCCTGTTTTGTGTATTTGGAAGGGGTACATCTATGCAGTGACAATACGCAGCCATTATTTCTGACAGCCCTGAAACCCTCAGAGTTGAGCCTAAAATATAGCTATATTTGCAGGGCGGGGAGGAATGTGCCATACAATAAGGAACCTGAGATGATGAAAATAAATCCCACTTAATGTCACAGCTGGGCACTTTTCCCTCTCATCTCATTACCTGGCTCTGGCTTTCTGATGCTGGAGTCTGGCTTTCCCTCTGGCTTTGGAGTCATTTGAGGCTTAGGTGGAGTTGAGTGTCTTCTTGGCTCAGAGAGGAAGCTCCAAGTCCTTGAAACTGGATCTGGCTGGGATCATGGGGAAATGAAAAGCCTTTGGTCTAATCTCCCCCTCACTTCTGCTAAGGAATCTGGGCAGAAGAGTCTTCTAAGGATCATTCTTTTTGATTCCCAAGGACAAGGATACAAAATTAACTTGGCCACCACTCTGACTGGTTTTTTGCTACCCACCTGTCTTGTGAGACATGAGCTATAACCTCCCACCCTGCTGTTTACATTGTTTGGATTAAGAGTCAAGGTGAAGTAGGACAAGCATCTGGCCATGCGCCTATGAGCTCTATTGTCCCACACTGCAGGGGACAGGACAACACCAGTCTCAGGCCTACAGTGGGGAGGTTATGTAATAGGTTAAGGTGTTTTCAGTAGCCTTTTGTTACACACACACACACACACACACACGCACGCACACACAGTTACCATGATCTTTGTGAACTCCAGATCTGGTCACATCACTACTCTCCCTCAGGTGAAAGCTAGATTTGTCCTATTAGCTAGGCCTTCGAGGCCATACCACCTGGCGCAACCGCCCTCTCCAGTCTGATCTGCCACTGACATCCCACAATACACTGCAGCTTCTCAACAGACCCCAACATAGTGGCTCCTCTGTGTCTTTGCTTAGCCACCTGCTCTGCCTGGAATGCTCTTGCTACTGTTACTGGGAAATTACTTGATATCTATTCTTCTGAGTCATTGGAAAGGAGATAATTTCTTCCCCTCATGATGGGTAAGCCATTGTTCCTAAATTCTAGGCTGCCCTACCAGCATGGGGCAGTCAATACGGTTTTATATTTCTGCTCAAAGAAAGACAAAGAAGGAGTTGGCTCAAATGCAGCCTGTTGGTGAAGGCTGAGATTTTGCAGTCTGGTAGCAATGTGGTGCCAGAGAAAATACAGACCTCACCCCCTAGGCTTGGGAGCTACAGCGTGGTATGGTAAGACTGGTGCCACTCACAAAGCTGCTTATCATCTGGGGGGACAGGCTGACCTGGACAGGAAGCTGAGGAAAGATTGGTTCAGGAGACACCACAGTGCCAGACGATGGTGGAAGATCAGCCTGTGGGAGCAGCCTTAGCTCCCTGCAGAACTGCAACCGCAGACTGAAACCCACATCACTTCTGGGCTTCCTGGAAGACCATCGGGGGGGCAGGGTTGCCCCAAATAATGGCTGCTTTTTTAGACTTCCCGCCTACTTTGGCTACCAGGGACTCAGAGATAGAGTTGATTTGATTAGCTCCTTGCACTTAAATGTCACGGAGCAGCTCATACCAGATATACCCTTCCCCTCCATGCCCACAGGAAGGCTCCTCTCTCTGTGAAGTCTCCCACCACTATTCCGGAAGCAGCCCTGTGTCCATGTGCTGTGTGCCAGTGGGGGTGTACTGGCCTCTCTCAGGCTAAACTAAGGCCACCCTTGAATCCCCAGTGCCAACCAGCATGCCTAGCACACAATACATGCTCAGTAAATATTGAAGACAGAAAAAAAGGAGGGAGGAAGGAACCACCAAGCTATCTCCTACACATCACCAAACCAAGTCCTCTCCCAACCCCCTACCACCTGCACCAGGCCCTGCCACGTGTGCCTATAACAACACTCAGGGTGCCCACTACCACACTTGACTCACTGAGAGGCAGTAAAATATACTGGTTATAAGCTCTACCTCTGGTTATAAGCTCCCCTGGATTCAAATCCTAGTTCTGCATTTACTAGTTGTGTGACCTTAGGTAAATTATTTAACCTTTCTGTGCTTCATCTGTGATAATGGACATATAATAGCACCTACTTCATCAAGCTGTTGGGAAGGTTAAATGAGTAGAGCATGTAAAATATTTAGAAAAATATGTGGTGTATAGTAAATGCTATCTTATTACTGCATTGTGATTATCTACTTAAAAACTTGTTTCCCCACTAAACCAGGAGCTCCCTGCAGGTAAGAACTGCATTTAATTTATTTTAATATATTCAGTACTCAGCGCAACCTCTTGCCTGGCTTAGAGTGGGCATCAATAAATGATTGATAGATGGATGAATGAACAATCGATGTACATTTTAGTCAGATATAGTGCAAGATTAGGTCAGTCTGTCGCAAGCCTGTGGAAGAGGGAGCCCCAAGGGCTATGCATGGCGTCAGCTTTAAGACTGCTTGATAAGGGACAAACAAGTTTGCAGAAGCCTAAGAGAGGTGGGGCCAAATCTTTAGAGGTACTGATGCCCCTGTGGAGGAGTTATAGGCCTGACAATCTCAAGATAAAGATGGTAGGATATTGGGAAGGGACAGAGACAGAAAGAGCTGCCTTTCCCTTCCCTTTTCCTCCTGTTCTGCATTCATGTCCCTCTCCTCTCGTACCCCCTTCTCCAGCTGGTTACCTCTTCTTCCCCTCCCATACTCAGGAAGAGCAAGATCTAACAAAGGCTAACGAGATAAGCGCACTGGGTCACTACTGCTGTGTAGATCAGTCACAGACAGAGAGGTATGTGCTAAAATCATCTTGCTGCCTCATTCAGCCATCCCTCCCATCCAGCCCTCCTTCTGTGGGCAGAGAAGGCATCAGCACTTCTGTGCAGCCTGAAATAAATGCTGAAGGAAGTCCAATCACCTGACTGCCAACCTACCTGCTAGATGCTCATACAGGAAGGCCTTCTTTTCTATTTTATCAATTCTTCTTTGATACAAAACAAAAATCAATAACAGCTCACTTCAAATTTACACCTTTCCTTGTTCAGCTTCTAAGTCACCTTTAAATATGCTATCCTAACTCCTCCCTCAGGTCTGAAGCACAGATTCCATATGTAGTCTACAAACAGCCAGGAGCGGGTCTCTAGGAAGCCAAAGCTCCAGCCACCTCTCAGAAGAGTTTCTCTACATTAGAATTTGTAGTCAAAACTCAAACCTGCTCTTGTTCTGGTGTCTCATTTCATTTCTGCTGTGCTCTTTGCAGGCTGGTAGGTGTGGCAAATTGTCTTATCTTTTTTTAACCTTTGTTGGACCCACGCTTGCTTCGGAGCTTAACTTTAACATATGGCTTCAGTTTCATAGCAAAGTGATTCTCCTAAAACATCAGATTGTAAAACGCTGAGTCATTCACCAAAGACAAAAAAGGCTGGTCCTGAGTAGAAATTAGAATCATGGGGCACACAGACTAATACCACATGCCTTCAGTCTAAATAGAGGGAGATGAAACTTAAGTTCAGATCAAATTTAGAAGGGAGTTCTGAACTCCAGAGGGACTGTCTGCTCTAAAAGACAAGGATGAATCAGCTAGAAGGATGAAGCTTCAGTTGAAATATTGGTAAACATAGTGGTGCAGATGTGACATTCAACTTTTTATGTACTTAGCAACTGACTAAGCTATACTAAATGAGACAAAACTGTGAAGACAAGCAAGCCAACACAGTTAGAGGTGTAAGAAGTGATGTTATTTTTGCTTTATAATTGCATTGTCTTTACATTTATAAGTGAATTAAGTAATAACTGTTTCAGGCAGAATCATTAATGAATCATAAAATCAGTGAGCAAACAGGATACTTATAAAGTATCTCCTCACAAAATACTTCCCAATTACAAAAGTAGAAATAGTAACTTTACAGTAGAGAAATATGGCAGTCCCCACCTTAAACAAGAGATCAAAGTTAATGTCACTGGTCTGAGGAGAAAAAGAGATCATGTACCTCCTGATACGATCCTTTGAGAAGGACACAACATCACTCTGGGGTATCATTGCAAAAAATGCATAATCTGGGGGCCGGCCCGGTGGCGCAGGCGGTTAGAGCTCTGTGCTCCTAACTCTGAAGGCTGCGGGTTCGATTCCCACATGGGCCAGTGGGCTCTCAAAAAAAAAAAAAAAAGTTAAAAATGGATTAACAATTTAAAAAAAAATGCATAATCTGGATTTAAATTGCAAGGAAATATCACATAAACACAAATTAAGACCTTTCGAGGAGTGATGTCATAGGAATGGCAGCAGCGGGGCGCACTTTTTGAGTTCTCCGGATCTTATCACAAACACCACATATAACCCATCAAAGAACTCTTTGCTCATCACGCAGAACAGCTAAGAGACTCGTGGAAGGATTACTTGAAGGTGGGCAAATTGGGCGAGCAGGGGAAGAGGGAAGGGAGCGGAGTGGAGACACGGCCCACAATGCGGGTGTGGAAACGGGGTCCGCACCTGTGGCTGTGGGGACACAGCCCTCACCTTCGGATGTGGAGACCCGGCCCACATCTGCGGCGGTGGAAATGCTGCTGGCACCCGCAGCTGCAGAGATGCAGGGAATCCCAGGATGGAACAGAGAACACAAAAGCCAGGAGGTGGGCTCTTTCCCTGCGTCCCACAGCTGATCTCTCCCGCTGGGGGGGCAGCTAGGTGGGCCCTAGGGCAGATAAAGAACACAAACTCCATGCCTGGGCCCCTCCCATCCGCTCATCCAATCCTACCCCTGCCCTTCCAGAGACTTAAAGTGGCCCCTGAACTGAGGAGTAGTATCAGATTACAGAGGAGCAATAGTGCTCCGGCTCTGGGAAGACTGGCATGCAGCTCTCACACAGGGAAGAGGCTGGGAAGAGTGTGATTTTGACTGGGCTAGGAGAGAAGAGACTCCTCAACCCACAGCCACCACCTTTTCTGGCCTGCAGGAAGAGTGTGACACGGCTGGGCTGGGAGAGAGAAGACCCCTCCATCCCCAGCCCCCACCCATTCTGGCCTGCCTAGGGCAGGACAATTACAACAGCAGAGGCACTCCCAGAGATCAGCAGTAGGGGGCAGACACAGCTCCCGGCTTTCAGCAGCTCAGATATCTCCTGCCCGCCACACACACACACACACACACACACACACACACACACACAAACACACACACGGAAGAAGTGCCCTAAGACTCAGGAGAACTGGACACAGGGCTGGTGGTGCTACTCTCAGAGTGCATATGTGCAGGCAAGGGCAGAAACTGCACTGACTTTGTAAAAATTACCATCCAGACCACTCAGCCCCAAGCATCTAAATCTGCAGTCCCAAAGTCACTCTGGGCACCAGGTGACCAGCTCTGCCTGCACAATAGGCAGGGGACTCTTTGGTACAGCAGAGGACAACCTGGAGTTTACTTGGTGGGCTTAAGCCAGGACTGAAGCAGCTTTTTGTTTTGCTTTGTTTTGTTTTGTCTTTATATCTTTGATATCTTTGCCTGTGTTGAGTGGGGATTGTAGGTTGTTTTTACATATGAATATATTTGATTTGTTGTTGTTGTTGTGCTTGGTGATTTGCTTTGTTCTGAAATTGCCCTACACCAGGGCCCAGCTTAAGAGGCACAAGATTCAACATATCCAAAGGCCAACTCCAGAACAAACCAGAGTACTACCGGGTTTGACCTACAAGTCACACACCCAGAGGGAATTCTCTACAGGCACAAGAGCCCATAGAGGCCAAACCACATTTAAGTGGTCAACCCTCACGCAGCAGAACACCCTGCTGTAGGCAGAGCCAAGTCTTACAACTAGTCAGCCTGGGAGTCAACCCCACCTACTCACAAGCTAAAAGCAATAAAAGATCAACTTTAACAGGACAATATACACAACACAAGAGTCACTTTTGGAGCACATGCACAGAAGAATAAGGAAGTGGTGCAAGTCAAATATAAAGGGCCCATACTACATAAGATAACCCAGCAAGAACTAAGAACTCTAGGGGATCTACCTAATACATCGAAGCAAACACAGAGAGTCAGCCAGAATTGGGAAACAAAGAAACTTGTCCCAAATAAAACAACAGAAGAAACCTCCAGAATTGGAACCAAATGAAATAGAGGTAACCAACCTATCAGAGGCAGAGTTCAGAACACTGATGATAAGAATGTTTAAGGAAACTCCAATTCAAAAATCAGTATGCACTCCTATGTTTATTGCAGCACTTTACACAATAGCCAAGATATGGAAACAACCGAAATGCCCATCGGTAGATGACTGGATTAAGAAGCTGTGGTACATTTATACAATGGAGTATTACGCAGCCACAAAGAAGAAAGAAATCTTATCATTTGCAACAACATGGATGGATCTAGAGAACATTATGTTAAGTGAAATAAGTCAGAAAGAGAAAGACAAGTACCATATGATCTCACTTATATATGGAATCTAAAGAAAAGACTATGTGAATGAACTAATCAGAAACAGTTTTGGGAACACAAAGAAAAAACAGAGAGTGGTTAGATGGGCGGGGGGGGTTGAGGATAAGGGGAAAGGTGAAGGGATTAGGAAGCAGCTGGTAACCACAAGATGGCCTCAGGGTTTTTTGAAAATTAATTTAGGGAAGGTATTCAATAATGTTGTAAAGATTTTGTTGGATATCCGATGGACATGCGTCCTATTTGGGAGACCACCTCAGGGATACTGTGGATGCCTGATCATGGCATTGTACACCAGAAGCTAAACATTAATGAATGCCAACTATAATTTTATATATATAATGTGATGGCTCAGTGTGAGGTCGGAGGGATAGTGGATGGGGGGAAGGGGGTTCACAGTGTGAGGGATATAAATGATGCGGTGGGCAGAGCCGAGTCTCACAACTAGTCAGCCTAGGAGTTAACCCCACCTACTCACAAGTGAAAAGCAATTAAAGATCTTCTTTAACAGGACAATATACACAACACAAGAGTCACCTTTGAAGCACACGCAGAGGAGAAGAACAAAGTAGTGCAAGTCAAATATAAAGAACACATACTACATAAGATAACCCAGCAAGAACTAAGAACTCTAGGGGATCTATCTAATACATCAAAGCAAACACAGCCAGTCAGCCAGAATGGGGAAACAAAGAAACTTGTCCCAAATAAAAGAACAGAAGAAACCTCCAGAAGTGGAACCAAATGAAACAGAGGTAACCAACCTATCAGAGACAGAGTTCAGAACACTGGTGATAAGTATGTTTAAGGAGCTTAGAGACGACATAAAGAAGGATGTAGAAATCATAAGGAACAACCAGTTAGAACTAAAGAATACAATTACCGAAATTAAGAACTCACTTGAAGGAATTACCAGCAGGTTAGATGAGGCAGAGGATCGAATCAGTGACTTAGAAGACAAGTTAGCAGAGATCACCCAAACAGAACAACAGAAAAAAAAAGAATAAAAAACAATGAAGATGGTTTAAGAGACCTCTGAGATAACATCAAGCGCAACAACATGCGCATCACAGGAATACCAGAAGGTGAAGAGAGGAAGCAAGAGATTGAGAACATATTTGAAGTAATAATGTCCGAAAACTTCCTTAACCTGATGAGGAAACCAACATACAAGCCCAGGAAGTGCAGAGAGTTCCAACCAGGATAAACCCAAACAGGTCCACACCAAGACATATTATAGTTAAAATGGCAAAGGTTAAAGACAAAGAGAGAATCCTAAAAGCAGCAAGAGAAAGACAGAGGGTTACATACAAGGGAACTCCCATAAGACTATCAAATGACTTTTCTACAGAATTATTGCAGGCCAGGAGGGAGTGGCAGGAGATACTCAAAGTGATGGAAAACAAAGGTCTACAACCTAGATTGCTTTATCCAGCAAGGCTATCATTTAAAGTTGATGGAGAGATAAAGAGCTTCCCAGGAAAGAACAAGCTAAAGGAATTTATTACCACCAAGCCAGGATTGCAAGAAATACTAAAAGAACTTCTGTAAATAAAAGAAAGATGAAAACAACCTAACTACAAATTTAAAAATGGCAATAACTATGTGCATAGCAATAATCACTTTAAATGTAAACGGATTAAATGCTCCAATCAAGAGACACAGGGTGGCTGAGTGGATAAGAAAACAAGACCCTTGTATATGCTGTATACAAGAGACTCACCTCAGATCAAAAGACACACAGAGGCTGAAAGTGAAGGGTTCGAGTAAGATATTTCATGCTAATGGAAATGAGAAAAAAGCTGGAGTTGCAATACTTATATCTGACAAAATAGAGTTTAAAATGAAGAACATATTAAAAGATAAAGATGGGCACTATATAATAATAAAAGGATCGATCCGACAAGAGGACATAACCCTAGTAAACATCTATGCACCCAACATAGGAGCACCTAAATATATAAAACAGATACTGACTGACATAAAGACAGAGATCAACAGTAACACTATCATAGTAGGGGACTTCAACATACCTCTGACAACAAGGGACAGGTCTTCCAGACAGAAAATCAATAAGGAAACAACAGCCTTAAATGATACATTGGACCACTTGGATTTAATCGATATTTTCAGAGCATTTCACCCCAATGCTGCAAAATACATGTTTTTCTGAAGCACACATGGAACATTTTCCAAGATAGACCATGTGTTAGGCCACAAAGCAAGTCTTGATAAATTTAAGAAAATTGAAATCATACCAATTGTCTTCTCTGATCACAGTGCTATGAAATTAGAAATGAACTATAGGAAAAAAAATGGAAGACACACCAATTCATGGAGGCTGAATAACTTATTACTAAATAATGAATGGGTCAAGCAGGAGATCAAGGAAGAAATCAAAAGATATCTCGAGACAAACAAAAATGAAAACACAATGACTCAAAATCTATGTGATGCCACAAAAGTAGTCCTAAGAGGGAAATTCATAGCATTGCAGGCCTACCTAAGAAACAAGAAACATCACTAATCAACAGTTTATTTTCACACTTTAGGGATCTGGAAAAAGAACAACAAAATAAGCCCAAAGGGAGCACAAGGAAGGAGATAATAAAGATCAGAGTGGATATAAATGAAATAGAAACCAGAAAACTACAAAAGATCAATGAATCCAAGAGTTGGTTCATAGAGAAGATAAACAAAATTGATAAACCTTTAGCCAGACTCATTAAAAAAAGAGAGAGGACCCAAATTAATAAAATCAGAAATGAAAGAGGAGAAGTGACAACAGACACCGCAGAAATACAAAAAATTTTAAGAAATTACTATGAGCAACTATATGCCAACAAATTTGACAATCTGGAAGAAATGGACAATTTTCTAGAGGCGCACAACCTTCCAAGGCTAACTCAAGAAGAAACAGAAAGCCTGAACAGTCTGATTACCACCAGGGAAATTGAATCAGTAATCAACAATCTACCAACAAACAAAAGCCCTGAACCAGATGGCTTTACAGGCGAATTTTACAAAACGTTCAAAAAAGAATTATCACCTATTCTCCTCAAGCTCTTCCAAAAAATCCAGAAGGAGGGAAGACTCCCAAACACTTTTTATGAAGCCACTATCACCCTGATCCCAAAAGCAGACAAAGACACCACAAAAAAAGAAAACTACAGGCCGATATCTCTAATGAACATAGATGCAAAAATCCTCAACAAAATATTAGCGAACAGAATTCAGCAATACATTAAAAAGATCATACACCATGATCAAGTGGGATTCATCCCTGGTATGCAAGGGTGGTTCAACATCCGCAAATCAATTAATGTGATACACCACATTAACAAAATGAAAAATAAAAATCACACGATCATACCAATAGATGCAGAAAAAGCATTTGATAAAATCTAGCAGCCATTTATGATAAAAACCCTTAAGAAAGTGGGAATAGAGGGATCATATCTCAACATAATAAAGGCCATATATGATAAACCCACAGCTAACATCATACTCAATGGGGAAAATCTAAAACCATTCCCCCTAAGATCAGGAACAAGGCAAGGCCCACTTTCTCCACTTCTATTCAACATAGTGCTGGAAATTCTAGTCACAGCAATCAGACAAGAAAAAGAAATAAAAAGCATCCAAATTGGTAAGAAGGAAGTAAAATTATCATTATATGCAGATGATATGATACTATATAGAGAGAACCCTAAAGACTCCACCAAGAAACTATTAGAGCTGATAGATGAATTTAGTAAAGTAGCAAAATGTAAAATTAATATTCAGAAATCAGTTGCATTTGTATATACCAATAATAAAACATCAGAAGAAGAAATTTAAAAAACAATCCCATTTACAATTGCTCCAAAGACTATAAAATACCTGGGAATAAATTTAACCAAAGAAGTAAAAGATCTGTACTCAGAAAATTATAAGACACTGAAGAAAGAAATGAAAGAAGACATAAATAGATGGAAACACATACCATGTTCATGAATAGGAAGAATTAATATAATTAAAATATCCATACTGCCTAAGGCAGTATACATATTTAATGCAATTCCTATCAAACTACCAATGACGTTTTTCACAGAAATAGAACATATAATCCTAAAATTTATATAGGACCATAAAAGACCCCAGATAGCTTCAGCAATCTTGAGAAATAAGAACAAAGTGGGAGGTATAATAATACCTGACATCAAATTATACTACAAGGCTACAGTAATCAAAACAGCATGGTACTGGCATAAGAACAGACACATAGATCAATGGAACAGAATAGAGAGCCCAGAAATAAATCCGTGCCTATATGGCCATTTACTCTACAACAATGGAAGCAAGAATGTACGGTGGGGTAAAGACAGTCTATTCAATAAATGGTGCTGGGAAACCTGGACAGACACATGCAAAATAATGAAGCTGGACCACCTCCTTACACCATATACAAAAATAAATTCAAAATGGCTTAAAGACTTAAATGTAAGATCTGAAACCATAAAATACCTAGAAGAAAATATAGAAAGAAACTTCACAGACGTTACCCGGAGTAAGATTTTTACTGATATATCTCCTCGCACGAGGGAAGTAAGAGAAAAAATAAATATGTGGGATTACATCAAACTAAAAAGTTTTTTCACAGCAAAAGAAACCATCAATAAAACAAAAAGGGATCCTACTGAATGGGAAAAGATATTTGCCAATGATATATCTGATAAGGGGTTAATATCACAAATCTATAAAAAAACTCACTCAACTCCAAAAAAACAAACAACCCAATTAAAAAATGGGCAGAGGACTTGAAGAGACATTTTTCTAAAAAGGACATACAGATGTCAAACAGACATATATGAAGAAATGCTCAACCTCACTAACCATCAGAGAAATGCAAATAAAAACCACAATGAGATACCACCTCACCCCAGTCAAAATGGCTATCATCAATAAATCAACAAACAACAAGTGATGGAGAGGATGTGGAGAAAAGGGAACGCTTGTGCACTGTTGGTGGGATTGCAGATTGGTACAGCCACTATGGAAAACAGTATGGAGATATCTCAAAAATCTGAAAATGGAACTACCTTATGATCCAGTAATTCCACTCCTAGGTATCTATCTGGAGAAATCCAAAAGTCCAATTCAAAAATCTTTATGCACTCTTATGTTTATTGCAGCACTATACACAATAGCAAAGACATGGAAACAACCGAAATGCCCATCGGTAGATACTGGATTAAGAAACTGTGGTACATTTATACAATGGGATATTATGCAGCCATAAAGAAGAAATAAATCTTACCATTTGCAACAACATGGATAGACCTAGAGAATATTATGTTAAGTGAAATAAGTCAGACAGAGAAAGACAAATACCATATGATCTCACTTGTATGCGGAATCTAAAGAAAAGCATAAGTGAATGAACTAATCAGAAACAGTTTTGGAGACAAAAAGGCAAAACTGAGAGTTGCTAGATGGGCGGGGGGGTTGAGGATAAGGGGGAAGGTGAGAGGATTAGAAAACAGTCGGTAACCACGAGGTTGCCACGGGTTTTGAAAATTAATTTGGGGAACGTAATCAATAATGTTGTAAAGATTTTGTAGGGTATCCGATGGACACGTGTCCCATTTGGGAGACCACCTCAGGGATGATGTAGATGCCTGATCACTGCACTGTATACCCAAAGCTGAACAATAATGAATGCCATCTATAATTATATATATATATACATATATATATATATGAATATATATGTATGTAGATACTTACAAGAAGCGGAGTACAGCATTAGGAATAGAGACAGTGGAAATGTAATGGCTCGGTGCGATGTCAGAGGGATAGTGGATGGGGGCAGGGGGGTCCACGCAGTGTGAGGGATATAAATGATAAACGTCTAAGTATTACTTTGTCTTGTGCACCTGAAACTAATTTTTAAAAAAAGGTAAAAAAAAAAAAAAAAAGACCATTCGAGAAGATAACTTGCCAGCACTTTTGAAAAGTGCAAAGGTCATGAGAGACAAATTAAAACTGAACTGTTCCAGATGAAAGGAGGCTAAGGAGACCGGACAATCAAATGCCATGTATTATCCTGGACTGGATCCTGGACCTGAAAAGGGGCATTGGTGGAAAACTAGCAAAATTTGAATTGAGCCACACATTAGATAATAGTATTGTATCTATGCTAATTTCCTGGTTTTGATCATTTTACTCTAGGTTATATAAGATGTTAAGGGCACATGGGAATTCTTTGTATTATTTTTGCACCTTTTTCTTATGTCTGAAATTAATTCAAAATGAAAATTAAAAATAAATAAAACTTTAAGTGAATGAAAATATCTCAATTAATAATTACGAGAATGAAAGAAGGGTGCCCTTTATCTGCAAAGTACCTACTCCCCAGTCTCAGAGAAAGAATTTTAGTAACTGTTGAAAATACAAAAGTAGTATTAAAAATATATGAAAACAGCTATATAAATGATGAAGCATATATCATGGGTTTCTTTTTTCCTTGTAATTGTATAAAATATGCAAATTTTTCATCAATACGGACAATGAGAGCTTTGAAGCTAGAAGTGCTGGCGTGAAGTAAGACAGAGTACCTCTCTGTTTTCCCATAGAGCAAAATAAAGTCAGCCAACACCACTGTTACTGAATCCAGGTTCAGAGCCGCTTGCCACTCCAAGACTCCAAAACACTAGAGTGACAAGTGTTGGTGAGAAGAAAAAGCGTCCTCTACTCTAGATGCCAGCAGGTAGGGAAGATGGCAGACTCCTGTCTAAAAAAACCACCTTCCCTGAGCCATGATTAAGGGGTTTTATAGGAAGGAAAAAGAGAAAGAAGAAAGGAAAGCAGCTTCAGGGCTGATAGATGAGAAGTCATCCCGTGGCGTCTTCCGAGGCCTTAGGTCTGTCACAACGAGCGGCTAGGGAGTTGAGATCACGAGTCCCAATACCTGGGTGCCTGAAGATTAAAGAAGCCACTTTTTCAGGTTAGGATGTTAATTAGTAAGGTATGGGTAGCCTTGAGAAAGGAAACAAATGGAATTAGTTAATGAGTGAGGGGAGAGACATAGTTAATTAGTGAGGGGAGAAACAGAGAGAAAACAGCTGAATATCAGGAAAAATCAAACTATAAACTGGCTAAGTTTAATTACCTTGATCTACCAACTTTCACCCTTACATCACCACTTGGAAGCCAGAGGACGTTGGCTGAGTTTCTCTTAGCTCCGTGTTCTCCTCCATAAAATGGATCCCTCTTAGCGTATGCGCTGAGATATGAAAGGGCAGAGCAGGGCCTGGCAATGCTGCCAATGCCTACACAGGTTGTATCCTGAGCCACCGCGCTGCAGCTTGTCTCACTCTGGCACAGCCATTTTTAGTCAGTGGCCTCTGTCTCTTTGTCTCCCTCTAGAGTTTCTTCACACTGCTGAGCAAGGCCTGGGATGAGCGTGGATTCTCTGCTACGGACAAGCAAGCCCTACACTCACCACAGTCCTGTCATTTGGGATTTCGAGCTGCTGCTCCCTGCAGCCTCCCAAGTTCACTTCCATTCTCATCAGCATATTTCCTGCTGCCAGGCTGCTGTACTAGAGTGTGATTTACATTTACATCAACAACCTGGTGCCACATGTGGCAAAGGCAGAGATTCAGGACAGGCTGGCGACTGGGTCTGGCAGGAGACAAGGAAACTGGTGGTCTTGGGCCCTACTGAGCTCTTTCTCATAGAGACTGGGTGGGAGCCTGCCAGGGTGCCCCCATTCCACCAAGAGAGATCTCATTCATTCCCCATCCACTGTACTCACACCTGCTGTGGCCAGCTCATTCTCAAGTACCTAAAGCACACCAAATAATTGCTTTTCACTCTTGAGGAGGGCATAGAGGCCTACAGTTCCTCTGGGCCCCACATTGCCTGGTTCACAGGCCCAGGCAGGCAGTGTTTGTTCGAATCTGCCCATCAAAGTCACTTTCCTGGCCATTCTACCTCTTAGCCCCCGCTCCTATCCACCAGCCTGGGCTCTGTGTGCGAATGGAGAGCAATGAGGCTGCTTCCCAGAGCTCTGGGGGCTGCTCTCCCTCTCCCCAAAGAGCTAAGTCGACGAGTGCAGGGTATAGCACATAGTGGGCAGTCAGTAAACATTTAGCTCCAACCTCCTTAATAATATAGTTATTGTTAATTGAAAATACCAGGCTCTGATGTGGGCACTTTACCTACATCAGCTCATGTAATCTCATTGTAAAGCCATCAGGTAGCAATCTTCATTCCCTTATGGAGGTCAAGTAGCTTGCTCAAGGTCACACAGGCAAGAAGTGACAGAATCAGGATTCAGTCCTTCTAATCCCAAACACAAATCTTCCTGGTCTTCACAGCATGGGCTCCCTTCTGCTTTGTCACACATCAGGAATGGGCTGGCATCAACAAATGGGGGACATGGGGAGCACCAGATCCTGGAACCAGAAGCAGGGGCAGGAAGGAAGCTGAGTCCAAGATCCACAGCTACAGGCCCAAGGAGGAAGGGAAGGAGCAGCACAGCTCACAGGGTAATCCCATAAACTGACAGCTTCTACTAAGTTGGTTGGGTGGGGGGTGCTGTGTCCATCTGGCCGACAGCTCAGCTGGGGAACCAGGTCAGGTGACACTCTGAGTGAGCCCCGCGTGGTTGGTATCAGGGAGGTACGCTGGTCAGAGTACCTTGCTATTCAGTGTGTGGCTCTGGGGCAGTAGCATCACCTGAGAGCTTGTTAGAAATGCAGAGCATCAGGCCCTCCCAGACCTCCTGAATCAGAATCCAGATTTCACAGGTGTTTCCTAAATTTGAGAAGCACTGGGTCAGAAGCAGCTGGTCGTCAGCCACTAAACTGGGGAAAACATAGAGCAGTGGTTCTCCACCATGGCTGGATATTGAATTACCTGGAGAGCTTTTAAAAATCCCAATGTCAGGCCGACCCCAGATCACTTAAATCAGAATCTGTGGAGACAGGATGCAGGTCTCAGTGTTTTAAAACTCCCCAGGTGGGTATGAGAGTGTAGTTGTTGACAGGAAGAAATCTCGAGTCACGTTCAAATTCTGATACCATTTACTGACCATGTCACCTTGGGCACATCCTTTCATGTCTGAGTTCCCGAGTCCTCAACTGGAGAGTAGTGACAATAACAATATCCAGTCTACAGGGTTGTTTGTAAGGATCTCTGACTCAGGAACCATGAATGCTGTCATGCGGGGTGACAGGTGGGGTCTCTGCTCCCGCTCCCCACACAAGAATGCAGGACATGGTGAGGCCAAAAAGGAACACCCACGGAGCCATAGGAAGGGGAGTCATACCACTATAGTCTCAATGGAAGCTGGATTCACACGACATGCAACCAGCTGTCCGCTTTTCTACCAATTGACCGACTCCCCTCACTAGCTGCAATCTGCTGTGCTAACTGCAATCCGCGCTTGCAGGCTCAGCCACCATCTTCTTGCTGGCACCCATTTTCTGCTAGCGTAGCCAAACCAGTTATATTAGTGGCCAATGGCTCACTGGTTACAGCTGACGGCCAACTAGCCACAGCTGATGGCCATCCAATCACAGTTGATGGCCATTTACTACCTGAGCCAGCACCTCTCCATGTGAGGCCAAGAGCCTGGAAACTGCTTTCTGGAGCTCTGTCCCCACAAATGTGCTCCCAAACTGTGAAGTGCTATAATGGTGGTATCTACTAATTTTGCTTTTCATGTCCCATTTTCTCTGCAGCTCAAAACCAAAGGAAGTGAGGCCTCATTTCTTTTGGTTTTGTCATTTAATTTAACCCTAATTCACCCTCACAAAGTCACTAGAAGGCACAGAAGGAGAAAACCATCCATGGGATTTGCTGCCCTTAGTGCTTACTGAGTCCCCTGTCTACCCCTACATGACTCATTGAAGGAAAAGGAGAAAGAGCAATCAGGTCTGACCTCCCGCCTTACAGTCTGACCAACCAGTCAGCGTTTTGAGCTCCAAGTCTTGTCCAGGATGACAAGACATCCTTGTCATATGGGCTGGGGTCAAGAGCGCTGCTTCGATCCCAGCAGGAAGTCTCTTCCTTGTGGCCAGATCAGGCTAAGTGAACTGCAAACTAAGACAGGAAGTTCTGCTGGAAAGAATAGGGATGCAGAGAAGATCTGTGTTCAAGTGTGAGCCTTCAGGTGGGTAAGGATCAGGTTCAGAATTTTCTGTTTAACCCCAGCTCTGCCTCTAACTTACCTATGCTATTAGATGAGTTATTTAACACTCCTTCTAAGTTCCTAGTTCTCCTGATGTCATGCTACAAATCTATACTAACCATTGGACCATTGTTGGAAAATTATGACTAGTCCATCCAATGTCAATTAATAAAGAATGCCTTATATTTAGAGGTATTTGATCATATTTAAGCACTTGATAGATGGTAAACAAAGTATTACTATCCCCATTTTATAAATTTTAAAACTGAAATGTGGGTCCATTGAGAAAATTGCCCAAAGTCTTGAAGTTTTATGTAAAAAGCAGTGTCAAGAATAAAATCCAGGATTTCTGACTTGTAGGCCAGTACTCTCCTCCCACACTGCTACCTTCAGCTAAATTCCATTGAATATACCCATGAGAAACATATTTCTGTTTTTACTTCCAAAAAAGGGGGAAAAAAGGATGGTGGCGAGTGTGCCATGTCCAGTTGTGACTGGGCCTGCTTTAGAATCGAAGGGAGAGTTCAGTTTCCAAATAAAGTCATTAATAAAAAGAAAGTTTGCAAAATGTGGATTTCATATTAAAGAGTCTTTCTGATTAGAAGGCAGTGGGAACAACGCCAAGGAAAATATAATGGGAGACAGCTGGAGATGCAGGTGTGCAGACTTATAAATTACTCAGCAGCTCCTCACAAGAGCCCCCCCAAGACCCACAGCCTAATGGAAAGACTGGTTCTCCATCCCACCCAAGTAACTCATAGGCCTGAGAGGAAGATCATGGCCAGGCACTCCAGCTTCCTTCAGAACAGGACCTAATGGGCTTATTCCAAAGGCTGAGAGTGGTAGGCACCTGTAGGGAGCCTGCCCAGGTCACAGTGTGGCTTTTTCTCTGAGAACTGCCTCCCTTAAGGGTTCTCTCTGAGAACCCTTAGGTGGAATCAGCAGTCATGCTTGTACTTTCACATACATATACACACCCAACCACAGTTGATTTAAACCAGTGTGGTCACCTGACCCAAGCCAGCCGTTCAAATTCTCTCATTCCCTAGAGTCCAAAATTGGGACAGACTCCAGGGAGAGGCATCCATCCATCAGAGCTGGGTTACTTGAAGGGAGAAGAGGAAAACTCAAGAGTTATAAGGCATCCGTTTTACCCCAAACACACGGAGAAGCAGACAAAGTTATGTGTACATCCTGACCAGGCCTTTGTTTACAAGTAATGCTTCTTTCAGAGGGGGACGGAGGAAGAGAGTGAATGAAGTGTCTGGATTCTTCCTAATAGCTTCAGCTTCTAGTCCCAACTCTTAAAAGGCCCAATGGTCCTTGGATTCTATAAGATACTCCAACATTCCAATATACCTTTTTCTTTCTCTTTTCTTTCTTTCTTTCTCTTCCACCCCTTTCCCCACCCCCACTCCCACTGGCTGTAATTGGTTTCTGTTATTAACAACCCAAAAGAACCTTGAATAAGACCCCAGATAAGAGAAATTACCCACGATCTGATGTATGTTTGACATGGCTGTGTGCTACCAAAAGAAGTCTCACCTGTGTCCTCTAAAGGCCCATGCAATGGAATTTAGAAAACTATCTGAAGAAAGCTTTGGACCCAGTAGATGTGTCATAAAGTGATTTAAGGCAAACAAAACATGAGGAATAAGTAAACTGAACTAATTCCTAGACATGATTTAAAAAAATAAAATAAAATCAGGTCTATGTAGGGTTTAAAATGGGATCTGGCTAGATGATTCTGACGAAGTGTCTCTAAACTTCTCCCTAAATTACTTATGACACAGAAAAAAGACAAAAAATTCACAACAACATCAGAAAAGAATTCTAACCAACAATCAGTTACCAGGTTCTAGAAGGAATTTCTATTACCTAAATAAAGCTAATGAGGCTGAGCTGCGTTGAGACAGACAATCCATGCTTCACCTTGTAAAACCAAATAGCCCCACCCACCTGAAAAAAATGATAGAAGATTTTGCCTTTTTCCCATTTGCTAATCCCAGCTCAGAGATATAGGACCAAACTCAACAAAAACCTTACTCTTTACTGTGGGTGCTACTTTTTGGATGAGCCAGAGAACTGTTCTGTCTCCTCAATCTATCTACATCCATTCACAGAATGCAATTCCTGGAAAACCCAGGGGCAGGAAGTAGAAGAGAATTAACAAGGGCACATCAGATTTTGGAAGATATTTTTCCAAACACGATGCTTCATAGGCAGGACAAAAACAACCTGTGCTGGAGAGCGAGATTTCACGTATCCCATCAGTTCTGAATGACAGAGAACAGGCAAAAGAAGTAGGAGAAGATCCCATATTAATTCAGTGGGGTTACACAAGATGAATCCCACCAATTCTGAGAACTGCTGAGGAGTTGTGTACCTCAACCGGCCCTCCAGCTGCAGACCTAAAGAATAGGAGAGTGAGCAAAGCCAAGGACTATCCACATTTGCTCTCTGTTAGCACACGCCAAGTCTCTATAGGGATCTACTTGCTTAAAGGTAAATAAAGTGAGGAGATTGGCAGGGGATGGAGTGAGGGAACCTCATGAGGTCTACAGAAAAACAGGAAAGAGAGCATCACCTAGAAGACAAAAAAAAAAATCTCTGAAGACGATTCGCTATAGAAACCAGAATATTTTTGGAAATTGGCATCTATAATATGAAAAGCATAACATGGCCCTATGAAGCTGAAACTGAAAACCATATGGAAAACAAGCTGAGATAAACTGATAGCAGTATAAGCTTCAAAGAGGTATGAGGTATGAGGTAAGCCACATCATACCTCAAAAAATTGAAAATGGAACTACCTTATGACCCAGCAATTCCACTCCTGTGTATCTATCCAAAGAAATCCAAAACACTAATTCAAAAAAATATATGCACTCCTGTGTTTATTGCAGCACTATTCACAATAGCCTAGATATGGAAACAACTGAAATGCCCAGCAATAGACAATTGGATATAGAAACTGTGGTACATTTATACAATGGAATATTACTCAGCCATAAAAAAGAATGAAATCTTACCATTTGCAAAAACATGGATGGACCTAGAGAATATTGTGCTAAGTGAAATAAGTCAGACTGAGAAAGACAAATACCATGTGATCTCATATGTGGAATCTAAAGAATGGAATAGGGTGGACGGGTGGCTCAGTTGGTTAGAGCACGAGCTCTAGGCAACGGGACTTCCGGTTCCATTCCCACATGGGCCAGCGAGCTGCGCCCTCCGCAATTAGAATGAAGTCAATGAGCTGCCGCTCAACTCCTGGATGGCCAGATGGCTCAGTTGGTTGGAGCGTGGGCTCTCAACCCCAAGGTTGCTAGTTCGATTCCCACAAGGGATGGTGGGCTGTGCCCCCTACAACTAACAATGGCAACTGGACCTGAAGCTGAGCTGCGCCCTCCACAACTAAGATTAAAAGGAAAACAACTTGACTTGGAAAAGTTTTGGAAGTACACACTGTTCCCCAATAAAGTCCTGTTCCCCTTCCCCAATAAAAATCTTTAAAAAATAATAATAATAATAATAAAGAATGGAATAAAGGAGCAAACAAAACAGAAATATAGGGGGGGAAAACTGATGGTTCCTAGATGGGAGAGGGTGGGGATGGGGGAGAAGGTGAAGATATTAGAAAGTACAAATTAGTAGTCACAATATAGTCATGGGGATGTGAAATACAGTATGGGGAATATAATCAATAATGTTGTAAAGATTATGTGGAGCGCCACTTGGGCACTGGACTTATCAGGGGAATCACTTCATAGACTGTGTAAATACCTGACCAATGCACTATATACCCGAAACTGAAGTAGGATAATACTGAATGTCAACTACAATTAAATATATATATATATATATATATATATATATATATATATATATATATATATATGTCATGGGATGTGGAGTACAGCATAGGGAAGATAGTCAATGGTATTGTAACAGCTATATACAATGTCATGTCAGAGAGATGATAGCTGGGAGGGAGGTTATCACTTTGTGAGGGGTGTAAATGTCTAACTATTATGTTGCTTTGTACATTTGAAAGTAATAAAATAAATAAATAAAGACTGCCACCTCAGATGATATTTTAAGTTCTTACAAAAATGTGATGGGGGAGTGCTCCTTTGTTTATGCTAAGTCTAATTGTGATTCGTTTAAAATAAACAATGAGACAGACCTTTTAGGACACAAGTGACAGCAGTTAGTTAAAAGAGTGGAGTTCTTAAAAACAGTTCATCCATAACAACATTAAACAATATTCAGTTATTATTCACTCTGGTGTCAACCCCTAGCTAATGAGACTTCTTCTTTTATCAAATGTCTGAGCAAAAGGATACCACATACACACTGGGGAAAACGGTATTCCGAAACTTTTTTCTTGGCAGAAATTATAGGAATGTTAAAATCCAATAATTACTTCATTATCTCATTTGAGATACTTTCATTGTCCAAGTTACTCTCTTTTTTGCACCAATAGTAAATATTAGGTTGGTGCAAAAGTAATTGTGGTTTTTGCAATTATTTTTAAACTTTTAAACCGCAATTACTTTTATACTGACCTAATAATTAAGAAAGCAAAATTCAAGGCAGTTCTCATAGAAATTTTGTAAGAATTTTATGAAAATCTTTCAGAAAAGATACACGATGACTTCAGAATATTACAGTAACTTCAGTTGCTGTGTAAATACACCCGACATTTGTATATTGGAAGAAACATAATAAAAGTTGATATGTCACTTACAAAACAGCCCAAGGCAAATGTTTCCAGTGACCAAGAACAACTCTCCACCATTGGGCACCCAGGCTAACCAAAGTTCTTCCATCTTTATCATGTGGCCTCCAAGACTTGTCAATTCCTGGCACTCAGCTAGAAAGGGGAAGAAAGAGCATGGAGGAGAGCTAATTGAATACTCTTATGGGGAAGTCCTGTCAGTCACACAAATCACTTGACGTCACCTTCTATTGACTAGAACTCAACCAAATGGTAAATATCAAGGGGCTTCCGGCCCATAAAGAAGACTTTGGTCTCCAAGAAAACATGGAAAGGAAGCTGGTTTGGATAAGAACAAAATTTCCAAGAAAATAAAATTATTAAATAATTAAAAGCCATATATAGGAAGCAAAAAAGAGTGGAATTGACATGGCAGAAAATTAAATAGTATTATGGATGGCAAACATGAGAAACACTTTCAAAATGTAGAGAAAGAGAACAAAGAACTGAAATTATCATATTTCACTGAATTTAGGACATCCATTTTTCCACATGTTCAGACTTCAGAAATCAAGTTAAGTCTTAGAATCAGTAGTGACATCTTTGAATCATTGTGGACCAGGAAGCTATCACCAGGAGGTTGTCAAGTCCTAAGCATGAGGGAACCTGGTCTCAGCTGTTCATGTTATAAGCACTTAATTGAGTTATGTACATTATTGTGCTTACATGTGAGTTTAATTGCCATTTAAAATGTCTTTTAAAAGATTACACTGTGATTTGGCATTGAAACACGAAGTTATTGTGTATGCAGAAAGGCATGGAATTAGAGCAGCAGGATGTAATTTGATATTACTGAAGCAAGTATCTGTTATTGGAGCCATGACTGTAATGCCTTTTATTTATTTATTTATTTATTTATTTATTTATTTATTTATTTTTTATTTTTTATTTTTTATTTTATTTTTTTAGAAAAACCAAGTTTTTTACAGGACCCAAGAAAGGAACAGAAAGTTATCCTGAAGTAGAAGCTGTGTTATGTTTTGTAACTGAAGTGCATGCAAAATGGATTGCCTGTCACATGCCAAGCAATGCAATTGAAGGCAGGAGAAACTGCCAAATCTCTCAAAAACAGATGAAATATTTCAAAACAAGAAAGAAGCTAGTGTGATCAACTTACTAATTTCAGAGGACTGTAATTATGGCATTATGTCATAGTTTAATTGGCAGCATTTTTTCTTCCTTGTTTATATATAATAGTGCTTCTTATAATCAATACTATGTTACAGTCAATAAAACATGGTAATTATAAAAGAGATGATAGCTAAGGAAGACCAGCAACAGAGATTCAGCCTAAGAATTATGTTTCTGAAGAACAACCCAGAATGATCAAAAGAGAAGCAATCACTGAAGATATAATTAAAGAAAACTTTCTGAAAAGGGATGGAAAGGAAGAGAAGAATCTGAGATGAATGAAATGGGTTCATTAAGTTCCAGGTAAAAATAACTAAGAGAGACTCATACCCAGAAATATCCTGACAGGTGTTTAAATTATAAATAAAAAATATCTTTTACATATACATCCAGACCAAAAAAAAATGTAAAAAAGAAGATGGGATATCTATAAAGGAATAAAAAGCATGCTGAACTTGGTCTTCTCTTCTACAATGATAGAGCAATGTCTATAGAGTTCTGACATGGAAAAGATTTAGGCTCAAATATTTTACTCATAGATAAGTTCTAGTTTTTGAGAGGAGACAACAAAAAGAGATTCATAAGACTTCAAAATGTCTGCTACTCATATATTCTTCTTTAAATCATTTAAAAATATATTCCAGCAACCTAAGTACCCATCAATAGAGGACTGGATAAAGAAGATGTGGTACATATATACAACGGAATATTACTGAGCCATAAAAATATGTAATCTTACAATTTGCAACAAGATGGATGGACCTAAAGGGTATTATACTAAATGAAATGTCAGACAGAGAGAGATAAATACTGTACAATCTCACTTATATGTGGAATCTAAAGAACAAAATAAACAAACACAAAATAAAACAGAAACAGATTTATAGATACAGAGTACAAACTGATAGTTACCAGTTGGGAAGGGTTGGGGGGGCTGGGTGAAAAAGGTGAAGGAATTAAGAAGTACAAATTGATAGTTACAAAATAGTCATGGGGATATAAAGTACAGCATAAAGCATATAGTTAATAACGTTATAAAACTACTGGGGGTGCCAAACAATGTATACAAGTGGACACTTCGGTCAATGTTGCTCAAGCAGTAGTTCGCTGTAATCGGAAGTGTCTAGACGCTGATGGTAACCACTTTGAGCACCTCTTGTAATTGCAGAAGTCAAACGTAACTTGTATTCATCTTTTGTTATCAGTGTATATTGAGTATTACAATTTTAATAGTTTTTTCCTTTCTTAAAATGTGTATACATTTTTTTTGGCACCCTCTGTATATACAATGCCAGGTGGGTACAAGACTTATCAAGGAGATCACTTCATAAATTATATAAATGTCTAACCATTATGCTATATATTTGAAACTAATATAAAATAATATTGAATGTCAACTACCGCTGAAAAATAAAACAAAAACCCATATATGTTTTCCAACTGCCCAAGTGTGATGACTTAAAATTATGAGCTCAAGAATGGGAAAATCCAAATATAAAAGGACTAGCAGTGAGTACTGAAGCCAATTAAACATAGAGATAGGTCTAAAATACTTATTTAAATACAGTTATAAGACAGAATATACGTGTCAAAAATACTCTAGAACCAGGAGACGTACATCCAAAAAATTAATAATAACCCAGATACCAAACCCATATTTAACTAATAAACTACCAGGTAAGAAGGGGGAACAGAGGGAAACAAAAGTATACAAAAGTCTTCACCCTACACAGTTGTGAGCCTAAAAGTACCATTCTTTTCTTGACTTTACCAAAAATATTGATCAGCGTTCATATACATTTTTTAGAAATACATTACACATGAGAGTAGGGGGCTGACCTTAAAAAGATAAAACTGTACCCCTGCCTCGAGGTATGAGGCGTGATCAAAAACTATAGTGAAGGGGTGGCCGGTTAACTCAGTTGGTTAGAGCATGGTACTTGTAGCACCAAGGTTGCCGGTTTGATCCCCGCATGGGCCACTGTGAGCTGCACCCTCCTTAAAAAAACAACAACCCCACTACAGTGAATGTTTACGTAAAAAAAAAATTGTTACAGTAAAAGACACCCCCCCAAAATATTCCCTCTCACTTCCAACACACTTATCCCATCGTTCTTGCCACTTTTTGAAGCAGTTCTGGAAGTCCTCTTTTGTGTCTTTAGTTGCGCGGTCATGGCTGCCTCGACGTCATGAATCATTTGACTTTGGGGAAGAGCCAGAAGTTGCATGGTGCTAGATCCGCTGAATAAGGTGAATGAGAACACACCGTAATAGTTTTATTTGACAGAAATGGCTGTATTCCAGAAGTGATGTGTGACACAGAGCGTTGTCATGATGGAGGATGATTTACAGCACACTTTAAAACACACCTTCTCTCAAGTGTAGCTCACACCCAACTGACTGCACCAAACAAGTTGAAACGTGTCACACACTGTTACTAATACAAACCTAATACTAAGGTTTGACACGACACTTCTGTATTGAAGATCCCTGGCTTTCTGTTGGACGGCAGCAGCATTTACCGTATGTTTTGATCACATCCACATATTTAGTCTGAAGACCTCTAGTCAACATAGAGAGCAGATTTTAATTATTATAAAAATAAACAAATGTTAAATTCCTTGAAGATGCCTGTGGAGAACCAGTCTTCAAATGATGTTTATACCTTACTGCCTACCAGAATTTTCCATTCCTTCTTGTAAAAGATTCCTAAAATCTCATAGGAAAGGATGCAGAGTTCTTGTTTCCAGACAGGCCTTGTTCAATAGCATCGTTGGTATCACCAAGAAAGACACAAAAATCCAGAGCACAGGGAAACTCTCCATAGTTAACTATTGTTACACACACAGCACTTAGGCCTGAAGTCTACATATGAGGTTGGACAATGAAGTTCGTGAACTCATCCTAGAAAAAGTGCCACATACCTCATTGCTGAATTATCACTAGAGTCACCTTCGAAGTACTCCCCTTGGGAAGCTATGCACTGACACAAGCACCTAGTCCACCTTGCAAAGCAGTTTTGGAATTCTTTTTTCTGGAATGGCCATCAGAACTGTCATCAGATCACCCTTGATGTCCTGAATGTCATCAAAATGTCTTCCTTTCAATATTTCCTTTATCTTCGGGTAAAGAAAGAAGTCCTTGGGGGGCAGATCAGGTGAGTAGGGAGGGTGTTCCAATACAGTTATTTGTTTATTAGCTAAAAACTCCCTCACAGACAGTGCTGTGTGAGCTGGTGCATTGTCGTGATGCAAGAACCATGAATTGTTGGCAAAAAGTTCAGATCATCTAACTTTTTTCAGTCTTTTCAGCACTTCCAAATAGTAAACTTGGTTTACTGTTTGTCCAGTTGGTACAAATTCATAATGAATAATCCCTCTGATATCAAAGAAAGTTAGCAACATTGTTGCAACAAGTTCTCGAACTTAATTGTCACAACTCATATACCAGGTGTTCCCCATCCACTATTTAATTTAATGCTCATGGCACCCATCCAAGTAGGTACCAGTTTGCCACTTTCACAGTTGAGAAAACAGACTCAGAAAGATTGTTTTCCAGAATCACACAGCCAGTAACTGGGTGGCAGAGAGGGATCTCCCAGCCAGGAATTTCTGACTCAAAAGTTCATTGCAACATTTCCCTAATTCAAAGAGAGAAGGTAGAAGAAAAGGGAATGAAGAGATTAATTTTATAATTTATTAAAGTATTAGTACAGGTGCTTCCTCTTTTACAAAATAATAATGCTGCAGTGCACTGAACTAATCACACTGTGTTAATACCTCATTAGTTCTCTCTGAAACATTCACACAGTGGATATGGACTGCTTTTCCTCCAACATAAATGTATCTGAGACATTCTTAGGGAGTACCCTGGTCTCTGAGGCTTGATTAGCAAGTACCAATTAATGCACTTCTAGTCTTGTTTCTTGAGTATTCTGAGCTAACCTTTCTCTTGCCAGGAAGGAAGATTAGAGTAAGTCATTGATTTACCTTAAAGAGTTCAAGTTCTAATGCATTGCTCCTTCCCAGGGTCTTGCGGAGGGAACAATACTTAAGACTAAAGAATGCATCTCCAATTGTGGAATTTTAAACGCCACCAACAGAGTTATTTTTAATCCCCCTCGACTACCACCACCCCCCAAAAAAACCTTCACATCACACCATATTGAAATGCAGGTTCCTCAAGTGTGTCCCGAGGGCCATGGCTCACCTTGGTTACACAACTCAGTATTTTACTGCCCCTCAAATCATGTGTAGAGAAGAAACCTGGGCGTATCACGCCAGGGAGACTGGTCTAATCCCAGCTCGCAGGCCAGCGGTTCATGGGAGGCCGTGGCTCCCAGCACCCCGCGCCCGTCTCCGCGCCCAGCACCCCGCGCCCGTCTCCGCGCCCAGCACCCTGCTCCCGTCTCCGCGCCCAGCACCCCGCGCCGGTTTCCGCGCCCAGCACCCCGCGCCCGTCTCCGCGCCCAGCACCCCGCGCCCGTCTCCGCGCCCAGCACCCCGCGCCCGTCTCCGCGCCCAGCACCCTGCTCCCGTCTCCGCGCCCAGCACCCCGCGCCGGTTTCCGCGCCCAGCACCCCGCGCCCGTCTCCGCGCCCAGCACCCCGCGCCCGTCTCCGCGCCCAGCACCCCGCGCCCGTCTCCGCGCCCAGCACCCCGCGCCCGTCTCCGCGCCCAGCACCCCGCGCCCGTCTCCGCGCCCAGCACCCCGCGCCCGTCTCCGCGCCCAGCACCCCGCGCCCGTCTCCGCGCCCAGCACCCCGCGCCCGTCTCCGCGCCCAGCGTTTCCTCCCCTCCGGGATCCGCCCGCCAGCCTCGGCGTCCCCGCGATCCCCGCCCCCTGGGACACTCCGCGGCAGCCGGCGGGCCGCTGCTGCCACCTCTCGGCCGCGAGTCTCCAGCCGCACTCAGCGGTCTCCCACTCCCACCTCCCACCCCGCCCCGAAACCCTCCCGAGGCGTCTCCCGGGCTGTGGGCACTCGGCCGAGGAGGTACGTGATCACCGGCCTGAGAGGGTGGTGACCCTCCCTGCGGAGGCTTCCTACAGATGGAAGCTTCTTCCTTTCTGTCGACTGCCCCTGCGCACCCAGAATGGATGTGGGCATGAGCGCGCCCAGCGCAGACCTCCCCCAGGGTCCTGGCAGGCAGGTGCCCTCGGCCCTAACCAGCCTGGGAACCCGGAAACGCCACAGTTCCCCCGGGCACAGCCTGGCCCCCCAGATACCCCGGGTAACTACCAGGACCCCCAAATCTGGGCCACCCTAGCTGCCGAAAGGAATGGGGCTTAGAGCAGAGGTTTTTAAACTGATTCTTCTGTCAGACCCACTGAATTTGAATCTCCAGGACGGAGACAGGAATCTATTTTTGCAAAGTTCCCCAGGCCATCCTAAAAGTCAGGTAGGCTGGGGACCCAGTTAGAAAATCCACACGCACACACAAACACACACTCCTGAGTCTGTGAAAAACACTCAATATCAGGCCCAGCACTTGGAATGAAAAAGATTTCAGTGGAGAACTCATCCAGCCCGGGGTGGGTTTCCAGCCTTCTCTGTTCAAAGAGTCCTTAGTAGTGGCTCCATAGCTTTTCCAGTCGCCTAGGCCAAAAGAAATACCTAAGGGTTCTGTTCATTAAGTAGTTAGACCCAAACAATGTGCTAAGTATTTATGTCCTAATAACTGAGTAGCTATTAGAAAAAAATACTACATATAATTTGGGGGGAAATATTTTTATTTCATTCTTAAATAAGCACAACTACTTACTAATAGGATGTGTGCCCATTGGGCACTTGCACAGCATGTCAAACCTTGGAATAAAATTAGACGACACCACCCTTATTTCCTATTCTATATTGATTTTCCCAAGGTACTTGATTTTTATCACAGTGACCACCAAAAGGCAGATTCCCAAAGGTATGATGCCATCAAGAAGCATGTAAGGCACCTGAAAACTAATATAAAATAATATTGAATGTCAACTAAACTTTTAAAAAAATAGTCACAGGATATAAAGTACATCATAGAAAATATGGTCAATAATATTTTAATAACTACGTACAGTGTCAGATGGGTAGTAGACTTACTGGGGTTATCACTTTATGAGGACCATAAACGTCTAATCACTATGTTCTTTTGTACACCTGAAACTAATTTTTAAAAAGCATGTAAGACAATCTAAGGGTAAAACTGCACACTATCCTGAGCGAGTTAGTAGCGTGCATGGAGTCCGACAGATGTCGAGGGTCACCTTAAACATTTAAAATGTCCCGTGGAGCCCTGTGAATTCACTGCAGGACCCTGGACACCTAGGCCCAGAGTTTGAAAACCTGTGTGGACTTAGCTCCCATTTACCTCCTCATCTCAAACCACACTACCCAGGGCCCAGGGTGCTGCTGCTGTAACAACTTCCTGCTTCCCTGACGTGTGCCAGGCACTTTCCTCCTCAGCACATTTGGTCCTTGCTGTTTGCTCTGCCTTCAATGTTCCTCCTTCCCCAGGCCCTGGCAAGGCGGACTCCTTCTCAGCCTTCAGATCTCCGTTCAAATATTACTACATTTCCTGAAGCCTTCTGGGGCTTCCGACCATATCACACTGTTCATCATATCAGCCTGTTTCCTTGTCTTTGTACCTCTTCTCACTCTCTGAAGTTATCCTGTTTACTTATTTATTGGTTTCCTTGCCTATATTCTAGCTATGCTCTCAGAATGTGAGCTTTATGAGAACAGGGAATTTTGTTCATTAGTTTCCCCAGAACCCAGAACAATGCTTAGCAATAAGTAGACAGTCAATAATTGTTGGATAAATGAATGTAGCCGCTACCCTCAGCCCAGAGAGAAAAGTATGAAGAATGTGCTTTACATGTGTTAATCCCTTGGATTTTCACAACAGCTGTTAAAAAAAACAGATATGATTAACCCCATTTTATGGATGAGGAAATCAAGATTCAGACGAATTAAGCATTCAAGGCTGCACAGCGAAAATCGCAGAGCTGAGATTCAAATTCAGGTCTAGCAGACTCCAAGGCTGCTTTTCGTAAAACCACATTGCCTTCCCTGGACTTTCATTATCTGCCCAAAAAGCTGAGGCCGGCCAGCGGCAAAGGCAAGAAAAGGCTAGGGACTAATCCCCAGAGTCTTAAAAGAGAAACTGGCCCAAGTTGGAATTCACCCTCTAAAGGCCTCAGCCACCCACCTCCAGCAGAGACCCGCAGAGGTTTCCCTCCCTGGGAAGGTCTTACCTCTGATTCCTCCAGCTGAGCACAAAGAGGCCTCTCTAAGCCATATCTCTGGCCAGTCCTGTGTTCAGCTATAAACTTCGCACGTGTGACTGGCGGCTGCCTCTAACTGCCAACTTCCTGTTGCTCATCCTGACACACACAGCTGCAGTCGAGGATCTGATGAACACACACTCACCCCCACACTCCATGCTCTCTGCACTGCACTGGGTACTAAGGGGGCCCACATTTTAGACGGTCCCTGAATGAAGCACGGATTATCAGGGCACACACATCTGCAGTCCCCAGGGCGTTTCAGGTTGTCATGACTCGCTGGGAGGAACTGTGAAGGGGACACAGAGGTCAGACATTGGGTGGCTGAACACTGATTTTGAGACCGTTGTATGAAGGAGAGGGCTCTTCTCCTGCATATAAATTTGGGCTGTAAAGTCAAAGGGCCTGTGCTTTGTCATTTTCCCTCTTCATGTGGCTTTCTTTTACCAAGTTACTATTAAACTGATGGGTGAGGCAGGCAAACAATTCACCTGTCCTCTCCTCACCTTTGCACTCCCTTTGCCTGGCACAGCTAACTCCTGCATGTTCTCTGAGACTCAGTTACCTTGGTTTCTGTTCCAGGGAGTCTGCCCCAGCTCCCAAGACTTAACTAGGTACCTCTCCTTGGTGCTCGAAATACCGCACCTATAACTGGATCCTGCTCCTCACCACACTACATTGCAGTTATGGTCTGTCTTCCCGACCAAACTGTGAGCTGTTCTGAGGTGGGAGCTGTGACTTATTCACTGTTGTCTCCAGCCCTTAGCACCATGCCTGGCATAGAGTAAAAGTTTAGTAAATATTTGAAATGAACGAGTTACTGAATTACCAGGCCACATATTGTGACATGTGATTGGGAAGATACAATGATCATAATTCTAGTCTCTGTGCTGTCGCCATGCGTAGGATCTTGGAAAAAACCTTAGAGTTAGCCCAACGCACAGGTGCCTGCACTGGAAGTGTGGCCTGCTAAACTCACAAACGGCAAGAGAATGACAACCGGGAGAAGGCTTGGCCACAGGCTACCATCCCTTCTTAAGGCTCTGAGCCTGCATCACTGACTGCTTAGAACAAACTGTCCACAACTCAACTTCATTATCTTCTATGCTGTTTGGAGCCCAGGGCATTCCTGGGCTCTGCATCAGATCACTGTGCTTGCTCCCTCTTGGGCTTGTGATATCACCTCCACAAGCAGCAGCCACCCCAGCCTCCCCTACAGCAAAACTAGATGGCCACAAAAATTGTCCGAAAAACAATTAACATGAAACTGGGTAACAAGAAAGTAATAACATGTAAGAACAAACCCAGATGGCTCTGGATAGCAAAGTTTGCAATTGCCTTCACTGGGAAGCCAGCATCCGGACACCTGAGGATTTGGGCTGTAGTCACCAGGCTCTGCCCCCGATGCTTTATCTCAGAAGAGCACAGCACCCCCTTCATCATGAGGCTGAAGTTTGGCTGGTATGGGAGCTGCGGGCACCAACTGAAGCCAGGGATTAGGCAGTTCAGAAGAGAGGCAGTCTTCCCACAGCCAGTGGAGAAACGGTGCCTTCTCTGCAGTAGAACTCAGAGAGGCTAGAGAGAAAACAAACAGTTAGGAAATATGAGGTGAGTGCTGACAGGCAAGGTCATGGGGAGACAGAGAAAACAAGGAGGGAAGAAGAGACAGAGACACAAGCGGAAAGAAAGAAGTTAAGAATTTTGTAAAACAATGAGTGTTTCACAATCAATATGAATCGTGAGAGCATGAGGGACCCCCTTGAGAAGTTGATGAGGGGAGGGTTATGAAGTTATACGCAGAATGTTCTAGACCTCATCACAGGTAACTACAAGGCCAGATCACATTTACTTTCAACTCCCAAATTGTGACCATCTGAGGCTCAGGTTCTGGGCCCCAATCCACCTGTCCGCACATCCTGGAGCTAGGTCTGACAGGAGCCTGGCTGCATCCCAGGAACTCACTCACGAACAAGCCCCTGAAGTGGAAGTCCTTCCACTCTGGCCTCCCCATCAGGCCACCACCATGGTGCCCACTGCTCTGGGAGGCTCAGTGGGCCTCCACCATGGGCCACCACTACGACTGCCAATTCCATCAAAGTTCCCTTTCACATGTAGATGCCAGTGGATTCTCTCCTCAAAACTATCAGTTGGAAGTCTGTGCTCTTTAGCTTCATAATGAGAGTCTGCATGGTATGACCCTGCCATTCTCTCTAGCCCACCTCCAGCCACTTGGCCACATTCAATCCTTCCCTAGTTCCATCCACCTCTGAGCCTTTGCACAGCTGTGTCTTCCGCCTGGTGTAGCCTTCTTTGTCAGGCCTGTTCATCTTCAGAACTCAGCCCAAACACTGCAGCCTCGGGAATGTCCCCTACCTTAAAACACAACCTAGTGGGGTTCCGCCCCTGCTCTGTGTCCCCACTCCCATGCCTGCCTGATTCAAAGGAAGTGCTCAATGCTCTTGACCGGAAGAGTGATTGAAAGAGGGCACTAGGAATAAATTCCTTTGAGGGCCCCCAAAATTTGTCTTCTCCTTTTATAGGAATAGAATTATGGCTGGGCACTGCCTACCAAGATGGGACCACATTTCCCAATGCCTCTTGCTTCTGTGGGACTAAGGTCTTATCCTTGGAAAATGAGCAAAAGTGACGTGTGTCACTTAAAATACCTCCATGTTCTTTCTGGATCCCAGCCTTCGTCAGCAGTTCCCATGCCGCAGCGGCTGATGCTGGGTTCCTGAACGTCCTTGTGGAAAAAATGAGCTCATCTACTCACCATAGACTGTTAAATGAGAGAAAAAAACCTCTATGTCCTTTAAGCCACTGTATTCTTGGGTATTTTCCTTACTGTGGCTTTGCCTTTCATCCTAACTAACAACAGTAGCAGGCAATTTCCTGGTGTGAGTCATACCTGGTTTCAGCAATCAATACTGATTTCCTCTAAGGATCAACTTAATATAATGTGGTGGGTAAGTGCATACGGAGCACTCCCGGCAAATAATTAAGTGTCTCCCCAGCACCTCCCCCACACAACCTGTGCTAAGAGACAAGTATGGCCGCTCTCTTTCTTCCAACACTTATCCACCACTTTTCCTTTGTCCTCTTGCCTCCCCTTTTCCCTGCCCCTTTGAGGCACAACAGAGGATCCAATAGGACCCAACGCACACTCAGTAGCAACACTAACCAGCTCAGGAATCTTGAGCAAATCACCTGCCTTCTCAGGGCACCTTCTTCTCCTTCTCTATGATGAAAGGCTGAACTTGATCAGAGCTTCTCAACCCTGGCTGCTCATTAGAATTACCCAGGAAGCTTTCAAAAATTGAGATTCCCAGTCCCATGCCAGACCAATTGAAACTAAACTTCCATGGGGTCGGGAAACTCTAACTTGGGTATTAAATCCAGTCTTCAGATAGACTTCCTCACCCCGAAAGCCACACATTCCGGTCACAGTCCAGCCCAGCAGCCTTCAGTGGACCTTGTGTCTTATTGATAGCCTAACGCCTATAACACTAGTAGGTGTCACACACAGGAAATGCTCACTTCTTCTGCTGAGAGGTTGCTGTCATTTTGGATAAAATTCCATGTTTCCAGCATTTGATATCAGAATACATAAATGGAACTTTTTCTAAGGAGAGAAAAAAGAAACTAAAGTCAGTTGCTTTTTACTCCTATGGGTTTCCAGCAGACAGATACAGCAGAAAGAACATGGGCTTTGAATCCCAGCTCTTCCCCACTTTGCTGTGTGGCTTGGGCAAGTGACCTCTAACCAATGTGGCCACTTTAACTACAGAGTAAAGAATCTCCTGGAGTACTGCAAATATACAACTTGCAGTAGCCCTGGCTGAACCTCTGAGCTCAGTTTCCTCAGCTATGAAATGGGAATAATGACGATTACAATACAGATTTGATGCAAAAATATGAACAGTGTATGTGAAACAGCGCAGCACCTAGCATATAGAAAGTGCTCAATAAATGTTCATTTTCCCCAAAAAGTTTTCTATATCCCGAAACGTATGCATTTATGTCCTCCGAATGGGAGGACCCCCTGTTTCATAGCCACATGAGCTACTTGTGAGGACATCTCTAGACGCAAGGCAGGTTGAGAGGCAGGTGATGGTAGGTGCGGTCCCGGCAAGGCAGCCACTAACATCAGAGCAAGTTTTGATTTGTACAACTCCTGAGGGCTCCTTTCACCTCAAAGTCATCATAGCTTTGTCTGGTCATTACAACAGTTTTCTAGAAGATGTCAGTGAAGTATCTTGAGGAAGTGGTGTCTTTTTCCAAATTCAAACAAATTTGCTCTATCAAACAGCAGCAGGGTGCCATCCCCACTCTCTATCTCCTCTACCCCAATGTGACATTGTCCCTCATCAAACAGCCAATCAACCTTCCCAGAAGGTAAGTCCTGATCGTGCCCATCCCAGGAACACCATTCTTTGTGCCCCTCCTCACACTGACCATACAATGAAAATGGGAAACACAGCAGGACATATGGAGAAGATGAATCCCACCGAGAGATGTCCTGAAACTTTCATTCAGTGGGAGCTCCCAGCCCTCGGCAAAGCAAACCAAATCACCCAGCTTCCTACAAGGGCTCCCACTCACAACAGCTACTCGTGAGCTTCCGGATGGGACAGCCCAATGGTGTGCCACACCCACATGCCTTCTAAAGGAAACTGCGTGCCCTTGGCCCCTGCTGCAAAGGCACCCCAGGCAGCTCTGTTTTATATTATATTCTCCCCTGCCCAGCTGATTGCCAAAGGAAACAGACCCCCAAATGGCCAATTCACTGGTTGGCCAGAGACTTTTGATGTAGTCTAACATCAAAAGGGGGGGGGGGCATCAATTAGATTTCTGTCTCAGGAAACAGAACTGGGAAATGAGAAAAAAATAAGTCCATTGGCGACAAGCACCAAGGCTGAAATGTCTTGAGGTGGGGAAAATAGAGATGCCAGAAGGACCATGTGAGGTAGGGTAAATCAAAGTTACAAATAAGCAGAAGCTATGATGTGGAGCAAATGCAAACATGGGTTGGTCGGGGCTGACCAGCAGCAAGCAGAGAGTGGAGGAGACCTGCAGAGAGAAGGCAGATCACCTTATTGGGGACATCTAGAAAAGATCTGGGGCTCCTGCTCTAGTGTGACCTCTGTGGACATTCTTTCTCTCCTGTTGTGCACTGTCCTTTTAACTTCCTCCCCAACTTCCCTCCAAGCGATGGGGAGAAAATCTGTTTACTGCAACTAAAAGAACTCAACTAACACTGTTAGCAAGTAGAGCTGGACAAAGAAAATCATGAAAGGAACCAATTAATAAGGAAACCACCCAAAAGAACAACTATTCTAGAGTTTCTGGGAATAAGACTAATTTACATAGGTATAATCATTTACAAATTTGGGCTTGGGAAAATTGAGAAACATGGAAATTGAAGCCGAGCACTAGTCCCCACTGCGAAATCCATTCATTTTAGTCAGAAAGCCAAATGGGGGGCTCTCCCAGGCACATCTCAAAAGATCCTGATCTGTAAAGAAATCCTGGAGCAAGGAGCTAGGGAGGGGAGGGAAGCATCTTGAAGTACGCGCTGCTGGCCACTAGAGGGAGATGCTTCCTTGTGAAATGTGTCACAGCCAGTTACCTACCAGGGAGGATTCTTAGCTGAGACCAGAAGCCGTGAGGGAACCTCTTCCCCTTCTACCTCTTTGAGATGTGAGGAGCCAGCAGGAATCGTCTCAGGAACCAAATGTGGTCTTTCTCTGCCTTGGTCAAAACAATGTCGTATTGTAAAAAGTCCACATGATAACCCAGAGTTCATACAAGGCAGCAGGAGTGGAGGGGGCAGAGGTTGATAGAGGGAGCCAGGAAAAGAGAAGTCTAATGCCGCCCTCAGACAGCTGAGAGGAAATGGGGAGGGGGACCACCTATTCAAGTGCTGCTTCAAATGGTAGACTAAGACCCATGGGTGGGAGCTACAGGGAGAAACTTAGATGCTCAATACAAGAAGGGCTCCTTGAAAACAGACAGAGCTAGCTGTCCAACTGTGAAGTGGGTTGCTGGACAGAGAACTAATCAAGCTGACTTTGACCATCTTCTGGGTGTGATGTAAATGGGATACCTGAACTACGTGGGAGGTTGGTCTCATGGTCTCTAAGATTGCTTCCCACTCTGAGTCCACAGGAAGGAGAGAAGTGAGAGAAGTGGCCTGTGTCTCCGAGCCCTCTGGGTAGCTCTTTGCCAGCCATACTATTACGTGCCACTAGGGGGCGCGGCGGCTCTGCAAGAACCCATTTCATGGAGATTTTCAGAACCACAGCCTGAGACCTAAGTGCCGGCCTTGGACTAAAAGACTACCTATTAGGTCAGGATAGCGCACTAGGTCCCGCTTTGCTGCATTCAAGCTGCTCCAAACACATTGCAAGGGCAGGTAAAATATTAAAAAGGGAACCCCCAAAAATATAGTATCTCCAATCACCAGCCACCAGCATAAGGCCTGTTTCCAGACCAGAGGTTCAGGGGGCCAAGAGGTGCAACTCTAGACAACTAGAGTCGAACATATAGGAAGAAAAATAAAATAAAATAAAATATAAATCCAAAATCTTCCCATTCCAAATGAGACTGCAAATCCAAAATTACAACACATGAAGAAATCAAATACTAAGCATCACAGCCCAAAATATTAGCAATCTGAATATGAAGCAATCCAGAAGAAATCAGTTTTAGGAAGCAGCGTAAAAGACATAGAGAAGTACATTGAGCATGTGCCATAGAGAAATGCAGGTGTAATGTCTGCCGTGCCAATAAGGGCGCAAGCAGCACCCACAGAGCGGAGCAGGAGGTCATGTCAGGTCCCCTCGTCTCCTAGGGCAGCACACAGAGGTCTAGCACAACCAGACATCAGGCATCAGAGGGACCCTGACTTTCAGACTGAGGGGTTTTGAAGCTGTTGATTAGAGAAGCATCGGTTTCTTCCTGGCGCAATCAGAGGCTGGAATGGGACAGCAGTATAATGTGGCAGAACCTCAGTGTTCTTGGTGGGAGGTAGTATCAGCATTCCCGGATATGACTGAGACTGAGATCTAAGCCTGATGGTGGCAGGTACATGACTTTGCAACCTAGTGGCAGGGACTCATGGTTGGGGAAGCAGCAGCCCCCTGTCCAGGAGTGATGGGGCACAGGGCTGGTACCCAGCCTCATTGCTGTTGATCAAGATTGATTGTCTTAAGCACTGGGCCAGTTCCTGTGAATCCCAGCAGGAAGCCAACTCCTTTTCTGGGAGGAACACCTGTAGGGGATCAGTCCTAGAGAAGTCAACACTTACCTCTCAATATCCATTTCAAAAGAAAAACAACAGATGGACATGAACTTTTATTTTTTAATCTTGGAAATGAAATATATAGTAATTAAATTTAAAAACTCAAGAGTCACAAAAATCTCAATACTGGTCACCGTCAGAGAGAGAATTAGTAATCGAAAGAAGGCACTGTAGAATTCACCCAGAATACAGCCAGAGCACAAAGAGATCAAAGGTATGAAAGATTAGCTAAGATGGCAGGTGGACTAAGAGGAGTATCAGAAGAGAATGAAGGGAATGGTGAAGAAGTCTTACTTTATTCCTCTCTTTCTCGCACACACACATTGAATCCATCAGCAGATTCTTGTGACTCAACCTTCAAAATATACTCTGAATCTGACAACTTCTGCCTTCCCTGTCCCTACCAAAGTGGCCATCATCTCTCACCTTCTAAATGATCTCTAGCCCCCTTACACTTTAATCTCCATGCAGGAGCCAACTTGATCACTATAAAACACAAATTAGCTCATGTCATTCCCTGCTCAAAGCCCTCCAATGGCTGTAATCACCTTTAGAGCAAAGTCTAAAGCCCTTACTTACTATGTTACTATGTCCTGAAAATTTCTTCATGACCCGGCCTGCAAAATTAGACCCGAGAAAATTAGAAGGAGCCTGTGATGCTGTGACACAAGCGGGCCGGTGGCCATGTTGCCTCTGATCCCGGCCTGCTCGCTCCACTCCACTGCACTGACCTCCTGGCTGTTCCTCCAGCACTGAGGTACTCTACCTCAGGGCAGTAACGCTCATTTTTGTCCTCTGTCTAGTGGAAGCATCACCCAGATATTGCACGGTTCTCTCAGTTCCTCACAGTATTCAGCTCTCTGCTCAAACGTCCCCTCCTCAAGAGGCCTTCTCTATCCTTCTAATTACTTTACCCCATCCCTCATCACCAGCCTTACAGATCCAGGGAGAGAATGGCCTCTTCAGTGAATGGTGGTGATGTAATTGGTTACCGAATGGGAGGAAAAAAACATGGGTTCTTATCTCCCACAATCACAAAATTCATCACTGATAAATTCAAGACCTAAATGTGACAGGCAAAACATCCAAAGTTTAAAAAAAAAAAAAAAGATAGGGGGTTACCTTTCTAAAACTTCATGGAAGGAGAGAATTTCTTAAATAATACACATACACACACACACACACACACACACACACACACAATAAAAACACTGATCATAAAACATAAGGTAGTAAATGCGACTATGTTAAAGTTAAACATGTGTGTTCGGCAAAACGCACCACAAAGAAAGGTAAAAGACAAGCCATGTTTTGAGGAAAAAATATAACACATACAACCAACAGACATTCAGTACCCAGTATTATAAAGAACCTCTACAAATCAATACGAAAATGGCAAACAACTAAATAGAGAAATGAGCAAAGGATGTGAACAGGTATTTCATGGAACAGGAAGTCAAAATGGCTACACAATAAATATGAGAGACAACACATTAAAAGTTTATATTCACCAATATTAGGGAAATATGTCTTGAAAAAATGAGATACTGATTCACACCAGATTGGCAAAAAGTAAAGCCTGGCAATTCCAAGTATTAGCAAGACTATGAAGCACTTCCAGTAGCTAATGAGAGAAGGGCCATTTAACCTGAGACCTGAAAATATTAGGAGCCTGCGATGCGAGATGCTGAGGTAAGAACTTCCAGGCGAAAGTATGTGAGGGGCCTTGAGCTGGGAAAAATTGAGAAACCTAGAGGCGGGTGGTGTGGCAGATGTTCAGCCACAAGAGGAAGAGGGAGCATCCCTGTGCCACATTCTTCAGGAATGCAGAGTAAGAGGTGACAAGGTCAGAGTTTGTGGGGAAAGGATGCAGGCCTGGATGTGCTGAGCAGCCTTTGGAAGAGATTCTTGGTGCCTTGTCCAGCTCAGCAGGCTTCCTCCCTACCTCCTTATTCTCTGTCTCATAGCTCCAAACCCATTCACGTTTTATGGGGCCTGAAGCTTATACAATGGGAAGAAAGGCTGTCTTTAAGAACAAAATTAAAGGGGCGGCCAGTTGGCTCAGTTGGTTAGAGCACAATGCTCATAGCACCAGGGTTGCTGGTTTGATCCCCACATGGGTCAGTGTGAGATGCGCCCTCCACAACTGGATTGAGACAACTACTTGACTTGGAACTGATGGGTCCTGGAAAAACACACTTAAAAATAAATTAAAAAAAAAAAAAAAAAAAAAAAAAGGCCCTGGCTGGGCTCAGCTTTAAAAAAAAAAAAAGAACAAAATTACAAAATCACAAATTTAAAACATTTGGGCCCCGTGCAAGTGAGGGGCCTTGAAGGTTAGGTACCATTAGCTTCATGATATCCACTTCTGCCTACCTAAAATATGGTTTGCAAGTATTTGTTTACTTTTTAATTGCCTGTCTGCACCACTAAACTGTCCATGGGGGCAGGGCCGTCTTGCTCACAGCCTAGCCCCGTGCTTATCATAGAGTCTCATGGAATGAATCAAATATATAGTGCCACCAGCCCCAAAGAGTGAAAAAGATGTCTTTGGAATGTCCTCTGCCCTGTTGCTTAGAATTTTGACCTCTCTGGCTTTGGGCTCTGCAGTTAGGAAGCCTGTATAAAAAGGTCAAGGCCTTCCCCAGGCCCACACCAGCCTTCCTTTTCTCTCATGCTTCCCACCATCACCCTCCTTCCCTTTCCTGCGAGACTCAACTCCTCCCTCAACAACCCCTGGGTTTTCCTCCACTGTGCCTTTTTTTCTTTTTTTGTTTTTTAGTTTCAGGAGTACCAAACGAGATAATGATTAGATATTTACACCCCCCACAAAGTGAAACATCCTCCCAAGTCTACTACCCCTCTGACATCGTATATAGCTATTATAATACCATTGACTATATTCCCTATGCTGTACTTTATTTACATCCTGTGAACACACACACACACACACACACACACACACACACACACACACACGGTGCCAAAAAATGTATACACATTTTAAGAAATGTACACCGATAACAAAAGATGAATATAAGTCATGTGTATACATTTTTTTGCACCCCTGGTATACATTATAGTTGGACATTCAATATTATTTAAAACCTCATGGAAGGAAAGAGCTTGTTAGCTTCAGATGTATAGCACAGTGCTTAGGCATTTATATAATTTAGGAAGTGATACCCCTGATAAATCCAGCACCCATCTGACACCATACATAGTTTTTACATTTTGACTACATTCCCCATACTGTATTTCACATCTCTGTGACTGTCCACTGTGCCTTTATGTCTGGAATTCTCTTCCTTTGCTCAGCACATCCAAATCCTACACTGCCCTTAAGGTCCAGATCAAATGCCACTTCCTGTCTGCCAGGCCCCCACTAGAACTAACCTCCCCTCCATCTCAGCTCCCAAAGCCCACTGCTGTCCTTGCTTACAGTGACCATCCCTCCCTACTTGACTGCACTGCTGTGATGTTCCCAAACCCTCTCTGAAGGATAAGCTCCTTGAGGACAGTTTGCCTCATCCGCATGTTTCTTCCCACCTACTACCCAGATGGACAGCGCCTTATGCTAATCAATACTGACTGAATGAATGCCAGTTGTTCATGGGCTGCATCAGCGAGACTTAACAACTAATCAATAAGGGGTCAGAAGGAGGAGGCACGGAGAATGACATCCTGGGTCAGGCGCTGCCGTTTTCCAAAGCACAATACAGGAGGAGAAACAGGTTTGGGAGTGAAGACAATAACTCCATTTTAGACATGTGGACTTGGCAGTGCCTGCAGGACATCCACCTGAGGATGAACAGATGGATCTGGCACCCAGGAGACAGGGCTGGGCTGGAAATTACGCAAAGGATTTCCAGTGACATCACTGTCTCCATGTAATCAATGAAAAACAGACTCTGGAGAAGGAGCTTGTTCAAACGTGTATGGTAGAAAGGAGTAGATTCTAGTAGTAGATTCTGTCTGACACTATTCTGGGGAGAGGAAAGGAGGCAGAAGTCTCTCCCTGGGAGGTTCAGGACCAGATTCAGGAGACTCAGGATTCTACTGGTGACCCCAGTGGTTTGTGGAATGTCCACGCCTAAAGCAGCCCCTCCGGAGCCCCAGGTCCTCAAAGACAGGACAGTAAAGCGAAACAGCACTGACTCAGGAAATGTGAAACCTGTGACTAATTTGCATATTACCTTAGGCAAATCACTTTCTCTCTCAGGAACTGTCTCCTCAACTATAAAATGAAGTTAAAAAATGATCCTTCAGATCTCTTGTAATTCCAACATAAATAGATCAGTAATTCATCTCTTTAATTACTTTATTTTTTAAATACAAACCCAGAACCATTTCTTTCCTAAGTATTTTGTTTCTGATTATAATATTAATCTCATTTTTATAATGTTCTTTGTGAAAAATTGGCAGAAGGGAAAAACCCAAAGAAGTAAAGATAAATCACTACAATATCAGCAAGTCAGAGAAAACATTGCTAACATTTTGCTGTAATTTCTACTGGTCTTTCTTTTACTGTGCAAATATACATGACTTTTTTTTTTTTTTTTTACAGAAATTGGGTAATAATATTCACTTCTAACTGAGCATCTGATGTACATAAGGCTCAGAACCAAATGCTCTGCATACATGTCACCAATCCTGATAGCATCCCTACAGGGCAGATAGCAATGTCCCCATTTTACAGAAAAGAAAAGCAGGTGGGAGATGAGGGTAAGGGGGATCAAATATATGGTGATGGAAGGAGAACTGACTCTGGGTGGTGAACACACAATGGGATTTATAGATGATGTAATACAGAATTGTACACCTGAAACCTATGTAACTTTACTAACAATTGTCACCCCAATAAATTAAGAAGAAAAAAAAAAAACGAAAGGCAAAAAATTCCAGAATTCCTACCAGACTAGCTTTCTGAGCTGGTGTGTGTGTGTGTGTGTGTGTGTGAGTAATTTTTTTTTTCGCTTAATTCACCTTTAACATGTTCCCATTTTCAAATATTTTTCTACCACATTATTTAAGTTGCTTAAAGATACTCATCACACAGTCCCTTACTGTTAGCATTTAAGGTATTTTCCATTTGCATGATCAGGAACAATGCTATGATTATCTTCCCTCCTTGTAATTCTTTCCACTCAGCCATAATTGTGTCCTTAGGGTAAGTTCATAGGGGTTAAACATCTGGGTCAAAGGATATTGCATTCTTAAGCCTATTGGCAAACAGTATGAAGTTGCCTTCCCCCAAAATTGAACAATTATTCTCCCTTGAACAATTTACAAAAGTTCCATGTACTTGTCATCCCATTAATGTTGGAAATTATCTTTTTATTAATCTTTGCTGATGTTGTGAAATTTCTTGTCAATAAAGTTGAGTTTCTAATGTCATTGACCATTATGTGATTCATTTTAATAAGCATTTATTATACAAATCCTCAGAAGATAGGAGAGAAATAAAGGAATGAGATGAAAAAGAGGGAAAATTAATTACCTAACATATACAGAACATGTTACAAACCCTGCAGGCATTAAAATTAAAGAGTGAGCAAATTTGAGCACCTACTGTATGCTCAACACTAAGCATGCTAAGTATCATGAGAGACTCAAAAGAAAATACAGTATTTATCCTTCAAAAATTTGCTTTCTAGTTGGGGAGGGAAAAAAGACCTACATACAAGAAGCTGTTTTGAACTTAATTCCTCCCTTCCCTGTTCTTTCATGGAACTGCCTTTCTAGCTCCATTATGGCATTTGAGTCAACCATCAGCCATTGTTACTTGTTCACGAGCCTCTTTCTGGATCACCTGAAAGTCCCAAAGGGAAGGGATAGTGTCTTACTCATACTCCTGTCACATCATGTCACACATAGGGTGAATGACTTCATAATTCCTTCACAATTATTCAGTTTTGTGAAACAGTGGCAGGGTGCCATGTCCTCTAGCACTACCCTCCCCACCCCAAAATTAGTCCACTGCATGCCTGAGAGAGTCAGAACATAGGCAGGCACTCGAATACAAGGTTTTAGGAATATATATTAAATTAACATTAACAACATCAACTTATTGGTTTGATTAAACAACCACCACACTCTCTTCAACTGCCAGAGTCCTAGGATTGTCAGCTCAATTCACTTACATGGCTGAACATGTAGGGAGATTCGAGGGTTTGGGGTTTCTTTGCTTTTTACTCTTTCTCACACCTTATTGATGTTCACACAGCCTTCCTGCCCTTCCAGGACCTGCAGACCTCATGACTGTCTCCTGCTGCCCCGTTTGAGGGTCTGACTCAGGTCACAGCAGGCTGATCAAGGTTCATGTCACATGCAGTTGTCATCTTGTTTTTCCCCTTTCACCTGCTGTACTTTTTCCAAGCCCGTCTCTGCCCTATGCCTTTGTTTGCCTTTGCTTCACTCATTGCAGTTTCAAAGCCAGCCCCTCCCTACAAGGTCTTCTTTTTTTTTTTCTCAAAGGCATATTTTATAACACCATAGAGGAATGTTCCCTCGGTTTTCTGTTTACTATTCACTGATGTATTTCATCTGTATTGCACAAAGCATCTAGGGCCAGCTCAGCTAAGTACACACTTGCTTCATTCAAATTCTGATTAGAATTTCAAGGGTTTGGCTGCCAATGATGGGACGTGAATGGGTCTAAAGTATAAGTTAGATTTAGGTGACAGGTAAGCAGGGGTGTTTGTCCCCTTGCCCACCCCTTTCTTTCTTTTTTCCCTCCACCCACTTCTTAGGAGCCTTCAGTAAGACAGAAAAAAGAGGTAAATTGTTAGCAAAATACTGAATGGAAGTGAAGAGAGGCAGTCAGGACTGTTGGTTCATGGTCTACACACAAACCTCAAGGACCCTGGTCCTTGGACATGAGCAGCACTCCGAGAGAGGCTGGCACGTAGAAAAGATGATGAGGCTTGTGGAAGAGGAAAAGGAGAGACCAGCGCAAGAAGGAGATTCCTGAAAGTGTGACTGAGAGGTATTGTGAAAGGAAAAGGGAAGTCATATTTGCCCACCCTCTGGGATGGCATGTGTATCAGCTAATAATAAACTCTTTTGCCAGTGTGGACCCTGAGAAGACAGAGATATTTGATGTGAACCTCAAGAAGGAATTTGTCTCCTGATATGGACTCCCCATTGTCAACTGAGAGTCCGAACTTTATAAATAATGAGAGCCCATAGCTGTTTGCTCACAGGGACTCCTCTCGTATTCTGTACACTGGGAAGAACCTCAGCTTGAACTCTCGGCTTCCCTCACAGCACCCTGATGGTTTACACCATCTGAGTCAACCACTGCATGGAAACCCTGGATTCGTCTTTTTACCAATGGACGGAGACCTGCCCCATCCAATCTGAAGTGCATAATTTGGATACCTCATTTACATAAAACGGACCTAATTGAGAACCTGGGTGGGAACTTTTGCTATAAAAGATGGCCTCCCTTCTGTCTCAGTGGAACACAATTTAGGTTGCTACCTGAATCTGTGTCTCCTGACCTGAAGCTCCTTTTTGATCAAATAAATGCTTTTTATTCTCAATTACAGTATAAAATGAATTTTAGTTAACAATGTTCATGGACTGTGCCTATACCTACACAATCTCCCATGTGTCACTGATATGATCAAGGGGTTGCTATGTGTATAATAGCTATCATTGACCAGGCAGGCCCTGTATTGGGTTCTGTATATGTGTTACCTCATTGGATTCAACCTGCTACACACCCAAGACCACCAAGACTCCCAGCCAGGGGTTCCCAAATTTCAGGGTGCATAAGCATCACCATGGAGCTGATTAAAATGGCACACAGAGGTGCCATTTCCTTAGATCTGCGGTGGGGTCCAGGAACATTCGTTTTTAATAAGCATCCCGCGACAGCGAGGCGGATGTCCAAGGACCACAATAGTGTATCCAAATGGCATCATTGTGGAGCTCCAGCCTGGCCCTCGGAGCTAGCGGCTTCCCTTTGGACCCTTAGTATCAGCCAGTCTATTAATGCCTCAGAGCCCACCATCCCCAGTCACTGTTCATGGTGACAGCCCCTCCAGTCATCCTTCCACCACAGGCCATTTCAGTGCTGCTCCGCCTTCCTTCTCTCCCTCTCTCACCCCCTCTGTGCCACTTGAAGCCCCACCGTGCGGTAAACTCCCCTAATATCTGTGGCCCTCTCCCTGCACCTTGTGATGTTAAATGAAACCCATCTCTTCTGAAGATAGCACTTCCCAGGGCCACCACTAGCCTCTATGGTGACTTGAGTAAATTAGAAAAAGGTGGCCCCTCTGGGTGGAGAGGTCACGTTGGTTAAAAGTGGCCCCCTAGTAATCCAGTCCCTGAGTACCCAAAGCTCAGATTTCAGCCTCTCTCCTTCTCAGGCAGTATACAAACAATACAAACTCCAGCCTGACCACTTCCTTGTAGCCTTGCATGGAGATTGCTCAACCTCCCACTCCCCACTGCCAACAAGGCCAAAAGGGAGTTGCTATCCTCTTCACTTCCAGGTGCCATTTCCAAATCTTTACACTTCCCCTTCCTGTAAAAGCCTCTGCCACTCTGAGACTTGGCCAAGTGGTTATATCAGCCTCTAATGTCTCTCATGGCGATCAACTTCCAACCTCGTCTCTGAAGACTGATAGCCTTCCTCTCCCCTCCACATCTGCCATCTTGCTGCATAATTTGGATGCCCACAACTTATCCAACATTGGAGTCTCACAGTTCACAAACCTCCTCAGTCCAGTGGCCTTCGTCTCCACTCCCTTCAGATTCCTCCACATCCAGGAAACTTGTCAAAATTGCTCCTCATCAGAAATCTCACACTCTAGCAGCCCAGCCCACTCAGCAACCCACTTCCCATGCACTCACTTCTGCTACATCTGTTCCATCTCATCATGGAGACTGCGGGTCCCGAGTCCTTCATTTTCTGCCTGCCAATCCTAGACCACACAGTTGAACGCCTGAACCGTGCTCTTACAAGCATCTACTCTCAATATCAGGTTCCTGGGAAAATCCAACTAATGAATCCCATGACCCACCTTTGACCTTCCTCTGCCCAGGCTTTGACTGCTGAAGAAAAGCACATAATTCTACCATGGCACCATGGTCTCCAAACTCACCTTGGTCTGAGTGCCACTTGGGCTTTGTAGACCATATCTCCCACTCTCCTCAAGAACTGTTCCAGTCTCCACAGCCCTCTTCAGGCCCCCCACCCACCCAACCCCAAAGCTCTTCCATCTGGGCAGACAATATCACTTCCCATTTTTATGAAAAAAATGAACCCATAAAACGAGAACTACCTTAACTTTCCGACCCCTACCTACACCATCTGGCAATCTTTGGCCCTTCCTATTTCCTTCTCTCCAACCTGCCAGGATGAAGGGCCTTTCTCCTACCCCAGGCCAGTCCCTCCATCTGTGTTCTCTACCCTTGGAATCTGTCTTTGCCAGTTTTCACTCTGTCTTGCAACCTCTTCTTCTCTTGTGTTTTCTGCTTCTTAAACCTATAAATATGCTCAAATTTTGCAACTCCTAAGGCACCTGTGCTTATCTCTATCTTAGCATTTATCTTTTATTTTGAAATGAGCTATTTATGGCCCATCTCCCTACATGTGACAAAATTCAAATGAAGCTATTAAGTATAGATCTTTGTGCTTTCCACAAACCCTCCAGTGCTGAGCACAGTTCTTGACACATTAGGTACTGAAAGAATAACTATTGAATTGCTTGTCACAGTAGGGCTATGAGGCAGGTATTATCAATGAAAAAACTCAAACTCAGATAGCAGGTTATACACTAACAGATGGAAGCACAGAGACTTGAAACCAACTCTAAGGCCTATGTTCTTTCAAGTGAAACCTGGAAAAGAAGCTAAGCATGGAGATGGAGATGAGAATGACATGGCAGGGCATCAGCCTAAAGGTGACAGTGCATGTGAGCAATCCAGGGAAATGAAGTTGAACAAGATTCTGTGGGGCAGAAGAGTATGGGCTTGAGGCCCTGGCATTGTTATTGCTAAGGAGAGCCCTGCTATGATAAACTATCATCAGTGCCAGGCCTGAGCTGCCCACTCGCTAAATCTAGATGCTGGGCCTGAGGTATCCAGTGTCCCCACAAATCCTCACAGCTCAGCTTCACAACCATCTTCTGAGATCTGCACTTATTCCTCTCCTGGAAACAAGCCTCCAGGGAGTTCTAGTGTAGAGCAAAACCTGGGCTATTCAAAGGGTATTAGAAGGTAAAGAAATATGGAACTGTGTGAACAAGACTGGCCATGTCCCTCCACCTCACCTGGGAGGTCCCCATCCTTCTCCCATCCACCCTCCAGCAGCCTTCCCCGACAACCTGAAACACAGAAGGCAGCCAACCAAAGGAGTAAAGAGGCAGAGGCATGAGACAAGCCAATGGAAGCTCAGGAACCCACAGAACAAAGGGAACATTCTGAGACAGCAGCAAGAAAGGGGGATGAAGATGCAGCCGAAGGCCTCAGACCTGCATGCATCAGAACCCGGCCCTCGCTTGCACACCTCCCGCCGGGGCTGGTAAGCTAGAAGATGATGGCTCTGCACAAGCAAGGCACAAGGACACAGGGATAGAATAATACGAGGGAAATAGAACTAAAACTACCATCCTGTGTAGAAAACACAGGAAAAGGCCTCCAGCTGTGGATAACGTATGATCAAGATAGGCCGCCCTTCTCTGGTAAACTCCGTCAGACAAAGGTGAAGATCCAGAATGACCTCATTAGCTGAGAATCTAGCAGGTATCCAGGGCAAGAATACCCCCACCCTCTGTCCTCACCAGGATCTCTGGGGCCAAACCAATCTATCATTTCCTCCAAAAAACTTTTAGGAACAGAAGAGATACTCCCTGCCTGGGGAAGGGGGCTGGAGCAGAGGATTGCTGGAGATTTCCAGCAGCCCTAGCTCTCAATCATGTTTTTGATTCACCAATCGAGACTTTCACGCACCTGCTCTCCACCCTGTTTTTGCTCTACAGAGTGAGATAATGGCCTTCAGTTTTCAAAGATTCACAAGAAAAAGGAATTTGCTATCCTCATTTCCCACCTCCACTTAGCTAACCACGCCCAGCTCCACCCCAACTCAGCTGCAATGGAGGGCTCATTACCGGTTGGACAGGCTATGTTCTGGAGTGGGAGTGAAGCATTTGCAACCTTGACTCACCTTTCATTGCCCAAGGATGGGGAGAAACCTGGGCATCTTGGAATTCCCCTCTGAAGGAGGTTTGAGTGGGCAGCTCCCAGGCACCACCTCAACAGAATCTCACCAATAATAATAACAAGAAAAACAAGCATTTATTGAGTGCTTTCTCTACGCCAGGCTTTGTGCCTTACATGTACTATCTCATTAAAAGCTCCCAACAACCTTATGAGGTGAGTGCTAACATTACCCCCATTTTATGGATGAGGAAACAGAGTAGTTCAATATATTAGCCTAAGGTCGCAAGGGTAAGAAGTGGAAAAGCAGGGATAATAACACAGATCTTTCTTCCCAACTTCAAAGATCCTGCTCTTAACCACCCACTCAGAAAAAGCCATCTTCCTTGTCTCTGTATATATCTCCTTCTCATGGTATGGACTATGATCTTTCCCTCAAATCTTCAGGACTATGATCTTTCCCTCAAATTTTCAGAACTCTCATGGTTTCCCATTGAAGTGTAAGCTTCCTGAGGTTAGAAACCATTTTTTAAAAAAAACCATTTTCTAACTTTTTTTAAAACTTTTATTTATTTTAAGTATGTTTTTCCAGGACCCATCAACTGTGAGTCAAGAAGTTGTTTCAATCTAGTTGTGGAGGGCGCAGCTCACAGTGGCCCATGTGGGGATCGAACCGGCAACCTTGTTAAGAGCACCGTGCTCTAACCAACTGAGCTAACCGGTCGCTCCTAGAAATCATTTTTAGTGGTGCTCTGGGAGTGATACCAAGAATATAAACGCTGACTGGCCAATTGAAGGCTTAGAACACCATGGATGTAGGATAAATGCACTTATTAGCTGTTATGAAAACCATTCATGTTTTATATACCAGGTAATTCAATTTCTTTCCTCAAGAGCAGGGTTTCACAGCCTCTGCACTACTGACATTTGGGGCTGGGTAATTCTTTGTTGTGGGGACCGTCCTATACATTGTAGGATGTTCTGCACCTACACTAGTAGGTCTCTACTCACTAGGAGCACCAGTTGTGACAACCAAAAATGCGTCCAGACGTGGCCCACACACTATGGATGGCAAAATCACCCCCAGCTGGCAACTATTGCTCTAGCATAAGCAAATAAAAATGATAGTACTTATTCCCTCAGAGTAAAATAGCAAGAAAGCTTATTTCCACCTACAATAAAACAGTGCTCTTATTACTTACAGTTAAATATGAGACTTCCTGAGAATTACTTATAAAATAAAAGGCCCAGAGCACCAATATTAAAAAATCAACATACTGTTCCTGTTCTGCCTGAACCAAATCATTTTCTGTTTATAGGATATTTTGTAGAGCGATGTCATAAGCTTATGGGAACCCATGGCCAAAAAGGAAAGGCCTGGGTTCAAATCGCAGCTCACAGGCCCCAAATCATTGTTTGTCAAAGGATGGAGCAGACATAAGTATTTTTAAATTCCAGCTCCTTTATTTATTAGCTTTTGGTCCATTCATTTAATATCATTGGGTCTCAGTTTCTGAAAAGTAAGGGTGAGAGTACCTAGCTCGGAACTGTAGTGAGGATTAATGACAACTGGAATGCAACTATCTACAAAGTTTGGCTCAAGGAGGCTTAGAAATAGTCACTTCTTTCACTGTCCTCACTTGTCACCAAGGCCTTGAGAGAATCAGGTCTGACTTATTCTTTTCTCCACACCATCCAGCAAAGCAGCTGTCAGTCCTGGCTGCACCTGAGAATATCTGCAGTGCTTTCAAATGCAGATGTCTGGGCCCCCACTGCACATCAACTAGATCAAAATCTCTAGCTTGAAAGTACATATTGTCATTATTCAAATATTTATTCATGATGAAGGTAATATATTATCTTACCCATAACTTTATTGATGCCAAAAATAAAACGGTAATAAAATTTGTACCAGTTCTTAAAATATGATAATGTTATATTAATCATTAATAATTAATACATTATAAATAATTTAAATAAATCAGTATAACTCCCAATGGCATCTATTGTATTCTTAGGATCCACAATTCCCAATAGAATTTTTAAGGGTTTTTCTTTGGGTGGCCAGTTAGAGCACAGTGCTCTTAACAACAAGGTTGCTAGTTCGATCCCCACATGGGCCACTGTGAGCTGCACCCTCCACAACTAGATTGAAACTACTTGACTTGGAGCTGATGGGTACTGGAAAAACACACTTAAATAAAAGTTTCAAAACAAAAAAAGGGTTCTTCCTCCTGCTGGATAAGAATGGGGTCCTTCATTACCCAGAGTAAGATTTTTACTGATATATTCCCTCGGGCAAGGGAAATAAGAGAAAAAATAAACATGTGGAATTACATCAAACTAAAAAGTTTTTTCACAACAAAGGAAACCATCAGTAAAACAAAAAGGGATCCTACTGAATGGGAGAAGATATTTGCCAATGATATATCCGGTAAGGGGTTAATATCCCAATTTTATAAAACACACTCAACTCCAAAAAAACAAACAACCCAATTTAAAAATGGGCAGAGGACATGAAGAGATATTTTTCTAAAAAGGACATACAGATGGCAAACAGACATATGAAAAAAATGCTCAACCTCACTAATCATTAGAGAAATGCAAATAAAAACCACAATGAAAATGGCTATCATCAATAAATCAACAAACAACAAGTGATGAAGAGGATGTGGAGAAAAGGGAACGCTTGTGCACTGTTGGTGGGATTGCAGATTGGTGCAGCCACTATGGAAAACAGTATGGAGGTATCTCAAAAATCTGAAAATGGAACTACATTATGACCCAGCAATTCCACTCCCAGGTATCTATCTGGAGAAATCCAAAACACTAATTCAAAAAAATTTATGTTTATTAAATTTTTACCCCTATGTTTATTGCACCCCTATGTTTATTGCAGCACTATACACAATAGCCAAGACATGGAAACAACCGAAATGCCCATCGGCAGATGACTGGATTAAAAAACTGTGGTACATTTATACAATGGAGTATTACACAGCCATGAAGAAGAAAGGAATCTTACCATTTGCAACAATATGGATGGACCTACAGAATAAGCCAGACAGAGAAAGACAAATACCATATGATCTCACTTACATGTGGAATCTAAAGAGAAGAATAAATGAATAAACTAATCAGAAACAGTCTCAGAGACATAGAGGAAAAACTGCGGGTTGCTAGATGGGAGCAGGGGTAGGGATAAGGGGGAAGGTGAGGGCATTAGAAAGCACAATCGGTAACCACAAGATGGCCACGGGGTTACGAAAGTCAATTTGCGGAATGTAATCAATAACGTTGTAAAGATTTTGTGGGGTATTCGATGGACTCTTGTCTCAGGGATCATGTAGATCCCTGATCACTGCACTGTATACCTCAAGCTGAAGCTGAACAATAATGAATGTCAACTACAATTTTATATATATGGTTACAAGAAGCAGAGTACAGCATTAGGAATAGAGACAGTGGAAATATAATGGCTGTGTGAGATCTCAGAGGTGTAGTGGTTGGGGGCCGGGGGGGCTATCACTGTGTGAGGGATATAAATGATAAATGTCTAACTATTACATTGTTTTGTGCACCTGAAAATAATTTTTAAAATGTTTAAAAAAGGGGCGGGGGAAGAACTTGGTCCTTGAACACTCCACCTGAGTCAACTTCTTAGCTCTACTTAAATGCCAGTAATCCCTGCTTCTTGCCACAGTAACACAAGCATTTCTGGAAGTTACAATGCAAAATAAATCTTCAAGAATCACTAGCTTCCAGGCTTGGATTTCAGGGACCTAGATAGGATGCCAATTTTTCATTTTGCCAAATAAGGTCATTAAAAAAATAAACAGGTGGTGGGGAGTAGGGAATCTACCATCTATAATCTACAGTGACCATAATTTTATAAAATAAAGGACATTTTACAAATAAAATGTCAAAAACTATATCAGAATAAAAGGTAGTCCTTTAAACTGGAAACATTTTTGCTTTCTTTTTAAAAATCTCACCATTTTGATCTCATTTCTCTCATTCCCTGAAAACAAGTGAGTAGTCGATCAAGACTGTCACCAGGCTGGAATTTGGCAACAACTGACTGTAAAGCAGGGGTGATGCTCCCCTGAAGCTGTGTGCCCTTGAGCAGCTTACAATACCCCCAACCCGAGTCCACTGACTACTGCATGCAAATGAGGCACTGTGGGTAAAGCATTCTGCCAATCTAACTGTGCTCCTGACACAATTCAGTATTAAATGAAGCCACAGATGTGCTCAACAAAATGTCTTGAGCAAAGATATAAAAATTAACTATTGCAATAGTGAACGTTTCTCCAAGTTCTATAATATGCAAATTGACTGGTCAAGAGTCCCATATGTACTACAACATATACACATGACCTATTAAAATTAAAACATACTAAACCTTGAATTTGATTTATCTGAATCTAAAATGCTAGGTCAAGCAGCATGTATTAACTGAATAGTAGAGCTGTACAGTGGAGAACATACCCAACCAGGAGGAAGGAAGCTGGGAGCTAGCCCCTAATTTTCACTAAGTGGATCTATAGCCTTAAGTTTAATCTTTCTGTGCTCAGTGTTCTCAGATATAAATGAGGAAGTTTGATTAAAATAATCTCTTAGGGCCAGTTCAGCTTGAAAATTCTTAATGCCATATGTAACAGTGTGTCATTCCTCTGAGAATTTATAAGGCCTCAGGGAATTGAGAAGGATGGTCTGCATCTTCTAAAAAGCTGACTACTAGATTATCCTCTAAAGCATAAGGATCCACACTATGGGCTCTCAAAAGTATAATACCCACCACCCGGAAGGGGTACAAACCAATCAGTCCCTAAATGGACACATGTTGGCTTAAGCATCCACTGTGAAAAAACAAATGAGAATAAACATACTCCAGGTCCTTTCCTCTCCCCGGTCGCCCTTTCTCCTAGATTTACACCACCTCCTGTGATCGGTGGGTAAGAACCACCACTTACTGTGACAGGCATGTTACCTGCATTATCTCTTAAACCTTGACACAGTCCTGCGAGGTTGATATTATCATCTTCATAATATGAATGAGACCTGAGGCTCAGACTAGTTAAGTACAGTCCAAGGTTACAACATGAGGGGCAGGACTGCAACAGGCCTCTCTGATTCTAAAGCGCTAGCTCTTCTCCCCATGGTGGCCATGTTCCATCCCTCACACCTTTGACACATCAGGAGACTGGATCAAAAACCCAGGGTGCCTCAGACTGACCATCTCTGTATCTACCAGTGATGAATTCCGGTGAATTTTAGGAACACTTCCTTTTAGACTTTGACCGTGGGAAGACCAGCTGCACTCCCCTCTCTGATAGCTCTCCTCAGAGAGACCAACAAGGTATTGAAAGGCCCACCAGCTTTTCAACAGCATGAGGAGCCTCAGTATATAAACTCTGAGCAGACTGGCAAGTTTGGGGGGCAGGTTAGGGCCTGCTACTTAAAGCTAGGAGACACGGAATTCCAAGACAGAAAATTCACCCAAGTTCACCCAGTGCAAAGTGGGGAGCCAGTGGGGCACAATGGACCTTTGCTGGTATCTAGCACTGCGTCTGGGTCTGCAGGGAGGTCCTGGGTTGGCTTCTGTGGAATCCTGCCAACTACACCAAGTAAATGTCTATGTAAGAACACCCAAACCTCTGCTGAAGTTTTGTAATAATTTATTTGAGCCAAAACTAATAACAGAAACAAGATCTCAAATGCTCCAGAGAATGGCAGTTTTGCACTTCCTTTTAAGCGTTTGGAATTAAGGAGGGATCATCAGGAAGATTCCATGAAGGTGGGAGAAAACAAGGCGGGGATTGGATCACAGTATGTTTAACAAGATTATGTGCTCTCTTGAGGGTGGTTATGCTTCTGAGTTGGGGGGGGGGTTCCTGAAAAAGAGGCAATTTAAAGGTGTGTTAACCTACATGCACAAAAACAATGGACAGGGCTTGCTTACAGCAAAGATAAACCTTTTACTGAAGAAGTTAGACACCTGGAGCATGACTACCCACCACGATCTGCCCAATTAAGAATTTATGATCAGCTCACCTGTGAGGTTACTTTCGGTTAGATTTATTACAGCACCCTTTTTTCGTTCACAGAACCTAGCTTTACCACTTTAACAATTAGTATGACATTCAGTTCCAACCAGGCTTACTCAGATCAGCTGCTAAACCTTTGCTATTGAAGCATCACCTGGAAGCCTGTTAGGAACAAGGAATCTCAGGCCCCACACCAGACCTACTGAAACAGAAACTGCCTGTTAGCAAGATGCGCCAGGTGATTTGAACACATTAAAGTTTAAAGCGTACTGATCGAGAATCACCCATGGAGGTTTTCAAAAGTGTGCATTTCCAGGAACTAGAGTCCGGAGAAGGAGGTAGAGGAGTAGAGTGTATCTCAAGTATGTGTATTTTTTAAAGAATAGTATGGTTACCAGAGGGTGGGGGGCATGGAAGAAGAGGGTAAAAGAGTCAAATATATGATGATGGAAGGAGAACTGACTCTGGGTGGTGAACACACAGTGTGATATATAGATGATGTATTACAGAATTGTATACTTGAAACCTATGTAATTTTACTAACGATTTTCACCCCAATAATTTTAATTTTAAAAAATGTAGTATTCTGTGGTTCCCTATCCTCAAGAAAAATCAAGTCTCTTCTGGCTGGAATCAAAGAACAACTGTTTTGTCAACAGCTGTCCCTGAGGTCAACAGACAGCTCCCTCCTCCCCAGAGGTAACTAAGGCCCTCTCTTAGGCTGAGCTCCACACTGCAGTGAATAAATGGAACAATTCTGCTTAAAATTAGAGTTTTCACCTCCAAGATGTTCCCCATTCCTCAATCTTCTGTCCCCATTTCATAGGGGGGTTTAGATTATTGTCTCCATATCAACAACAAGATTCCTGTATTTTCTCTTCTCCTGATCCACTGCCTTAATCTTATACAGACTCAGGAAGGAAGAAAAGAAAGGAAGGAGGGAGGGAGGAAAGGAGGGAAAGAAGAAGGGAAGGAGGAAGGAAACAAATTAACATGTGTTATAAACCTACCATGTGTCCAACCCACCCCATCCCCCAAAACAGTTTATATATATTTCTCACATAATACACATATAAATATGTAAGATTGGTATTAATGCCCCAACTTTCAGAAGTGGAGACTAAAGCTAAAACACATTAAAACTCTCCCAAAGCCTGGATTCTAAGCCAAATCTAATACTCAAGTTCTGCTGCATTCTTTCTACTATCCTAACTTGCCTACACAGAATATTATGTAAATAAAATTTTTATTGACATAATTCACATGCCATATAATTCAATTCAGTGGTTTTTAGCATATTCACAAGATTATGAAATTATCACTACTATATAATTCCAGAACATTTCCATCACCGCCCCCCCCACCAAAAAATAAATAAATCAACTCCAAATCAATTAGCAGTCACTTCCCGTGGGGACAGAGCCAGGAGTGCAGTTTCTAGGCTCTCGGCCTCACATAGAAAGGTGCTCACCCAGGTAGTAAATGGCCATCAACTGTGATTGGATGGCCATCAGCTCTGGCTAGTTGGCGGTCAGCTGTAACCAGTGAGCCATTGGCCACTAATATAACTGCTGTGGCTATGCTAGCAGAAAATGGGGGCTGGCAAGAAGATGGTGGCTGGCAAACGTGGATTGCAGTTAGGATGGCGGGTTGTGGACAGTGTGGCTCCTGCTTCCTGTGTCTCCAACCCAGATGCCAGTGAGAATATAGTGGTATGACTCCCCTACCTATGGCTCCGTGGGTGTTTCTTTTTGACCTCACCGTATCCTGCATTCTTATGTGGGGAGCAGGAGCAGAGATCCTGTGTGACCCCCCCACATGACAAACGGCGCAGTGAGCAGGGTACGGTGCCGGCCAAAGCTCTCCCAAGGGCGGTGGGGCAGTTTGTGCGTATGAACACTCAGTCTCAGGAAGACCAGGAGGAGCAGCTGCCGGAGAGCTGGACCCCTGTGGAGGGGTGGGAAGACGTGGATGGTTCTCTGACCAGCATAGGCTGGAGAAAGCAAAGGACATTGCGGCCCTGTGGGCTGGGAAGTGCTTGCTGAGGTCCTCACCCCCAGGTTGGGGAGGACTTGGAGCCCTCGCCCTGTGGAGAGGGCACACATTGTGAGGCTAACGCACAGCCCTAGCAAATGACTATGGACTATGGGGAATTGCCTTTCATCCCTAATTTAATGGACTGTTTGACTGTTTGCTTGGGAACATGCCACCATGTAGTGGAACTGGTGGATGTTTGCTTTTGTATCTTGACTGGTCGCCATCGAGATTATGTAAGCACCTTGACTGTGAGCCGCTGTTGTTCCAGCACAGTACTCTGAGAGGCCCAGAGAGAGTGGCAGTGCCCTGAGAGCCCTGGCTGTGCCTGGGGAGACTGGTGGTACCCTAAGAAGCCCAGGAAGTCTGGCTTTGCCCAAAAGGACTGGTGGTGCCCTGAGAAACCCTGGCTGTGCCCAGGATATTGCACTCATCTCCACGCTCCTTGCAAAGGGCCCCTCGCGGAAGACTCTTGTGTAGATTGTGAGGCGAGACCCTGTAGGGGAGGAGTGTGGGGACAGAGCCAGGAGTACAGTTTCCAGGCTCTCGGCCTCACGTGGAAAGGTGCTGGCTCAGGTCATAAAGGGCCATCAACTGTGATTGGATGGCCACCAGCTGTGGCTAGTTGGCCATCAGCTGTAACCAGTGAGCCATTGGCCACTAATATATCTGCTGTGGTTACGCTAGCAGCAAAAATGGGGGGCTAGCAAGAAGATGGTGGCTGGCAAGCATGGATTGCAGTTAGCACGGCGGAGTGTGGGGTTGCGGATTACAGAGAAGTGGATGGCAGGTTGTGGGTAGTGTGCCTCCTGCTTCCTGGGTCTCCAGCCCAGCCACCAGGGAGAATATGGTAGTATGACTCCCCTATCTATGGCTCTGTGGGTGTTCCTTTTTGGCCTCACCATGTCCTGCGTTCTTCTGCAGGGAGCGGGAGCTGAGACCCCACATGATACCCTGCATGACACCGGCAGTTAGGGAAGATGGCAGACTAATGTCTAGAAAAAAACACCTTCCCGAAACTGAGAATAATCAAGAGGTTTTATAGTCAGGCAGGTAGGTGGGGGAAAGAACAAAGAAAAGTGGTAATTGGGTCATGTAAGTTTCAGGGCTGACAGTTGAGAAATCGCCTCCCAGGGCCTGGTCTGCTTCATAATGTGATCTCAAACTCAGCAGCCGTGGCTGGAGTGTGTCATGCGTCATCAGCAAAAGCTGCAGGGAAGTTGCAATCGTGGATCCTGGTGCCTGGGCACCTAACGATTGACAAACTGTTCTTTCCAGGTTAGTGCTCTGCTGATTAATTAAAACAATAGTCTTAAGGAAGGGAACCAAGCAGAGTCATTAAATAAAACAGTGAAAGGGAAAAACAAAGAGAAAACAGCTAAATAACAAGCTATGAGGTGACTGAACTAAGTCTGTCATTAATTTCCCAAGTTTCACCCTTACAATAAAAGATGTGGTCTTTTGTATCTGTTTTTTTGTTGTTGTTTTTTGCTTAGAATGTTTTCAAGATTTGTGCATGTTGTAGCATGTATCAGTATTTCATTCCTCTTTGTAGTTGAATAATATACCATTGAATGTATATGCCACATTTTTTATCCACTCAGAAGTTGATGGACATTTGGGTTGTTTCCACTTTCTGCTATTATGAATAATATTCCTTTAAACATTTAAGTACAAGTTTTTGTGTGAACATATGGTTTTAATTGTCTTGAGTATATATGAGGTCTGACAATTAAGTTCGCAAGCTTGTTGCAACAATGTTGCTAACTTTTTTTGATATCAGAGAGATTAATCATTATGAATTTGTGCCAACGGAACAAATAGTTAACCAAGTTTATTATTTGAAAGTGCCAAAAAAGCTGTGTGAAAAAGTTAGACAACCTGAACTTTGCATCAACAATTCACAGTTCTTGCATCACGACAATGTACCAGCCCTCACAGCACTGTCTGAGAGGGAGTTTTTAGCCAGTAAACAAATAACTGTACTGGAACACCCTCCCTACTCACCTGATCTGGCCCCCAATGACTTCTTTCTTTACCGGAAGAGAAAGGAAATATTGCAAGGAAGACATTTGGATGACATTCAGGACATCAAGGGTAATACGACAACAGGTCTGATGGCCATTCCAGAAAGAGTTCCAACATTGCTTTGAATGGTGAACTAGGCTCTGGCATCGGTGCATAGCTTCCCAAGGGGAGTGCTTCGAACGTGACTGCAGCGATATTCAGCAATGAGGTGTGTAGCATTTGTTTTTAGGATGACTTCGTGAACTTCATTTTCTGACCTTGTACTTAGGATGGAGTTGCTGGGTCATATAATAATAACTCTATGTTTAATTTTTTAAAGAAATGTCAAACTGCCTTCCAAAGTGGCTGTGTTATTTCACATTTCTACCAGCAATGCATGAGAATTCCAATTGCCCTACATCCTTGCCAACACTTGTTATCATCTGTCATTTCCATCACTAGCCATCCTAGTGGCTATAAAGTGGTGTCTCTTTGTAGTTTTGATTTACATTGTCCTAATGACTGTTGAGCATCTTTAGATGTACATATCAGCCATTTGGATATCTTCTTTGACGGAAGTATTCATAGTATTTGCCCATTTTTAAATTGGAATATTTGTCTTTTTATAGTTGCGTTATAAGGGTTCTTTATAAATTCCATACACTAGGTTCTAATCAAATATATGATTTGCAAATATGTTTCTCCATTATTTGGGCTGTCTTTGCACTTTTTTGATAGTTCCCTTTGAAGAACAAAAGCTTTTAGTGTTGATGAACTCCAACTTACCAATTTTTTTTGTTTGCTTTTGCATTAGGCTTTATATCTATTAAATGGTTGCATAATCCAAGGCCGTGAAGATTTATACCTATGTTTCCTTCTAAGAGTTTTATAGTTTAAACTCTTTACATTTAGGTCCTTGATCCATGTTAATTTTTACATTCTTTTGCATATGGATATCCAGTTGTCCCGACACCATTTGTTGAAAAGACTATTCCTTCCCCCATCAAATTGTCCTGGCATCCTCATCAAAAATCAGTTGATCATAAACTTATGGGTTTATTTCTGAGCTGTTGTCAGCTCTATTCTATTGATCTATATGTCTATCTTTATGTCAATGCTACACTGTCTTGATTACTACAGCTTTGCAGTGAGTTTTTAAATTGGTAAGTGTGAGTCCTCTAAGTTTGCTGTTTTTTCAAGATAATTTTGGCTATCTGGGTCCCTTTTTATAGTTTTCAATGTACAAGTCTTGCATTTCTTTTGTTAAATGTATTCAATATCTTTAGTGAATATCTTCAAGTTCACTAATACTTTCTTCTGCCAGCTTTAACAAGTCTGTTGTCATATCCTTCTCATGAATTTTTCATTTTAGTCTTTATAATTTTCAACTGCCAAATTTCTATTTGGTTCTCTTTATCATCTCCATTTCTTTATTAACTTCTTTATTTGATGACACGTCATTCTCATACTTTCCTTTCATTCATTAGATGTGGTTTCTGTTAGTTCTTTGAACATATTTATAATACTTTTTCTATTTAACATCTTTTTCTAATAAATCCAATATCTGGGCTTCCTTGGGGACAGTTCCTATTAGTTAGGAGTTTTCTCCTGTTTATGGACCATATATTCTTATTTCTTTGTATGTCTTGTTATTTTTTTGTTGAAAACTGAACATTTAAAAATTATAATTGGCCATTCTGGACACCAGATTCACTCCCAGGGTTTGTTGTAGTTCCCATTGTTTGTTATTGTTGATTATTGCTGCTGCTGTTTGTTTAGAAATTTTTCAGAATTAAATCTTTAAAGCCTATATTCTTTATCATGTGTGGCCACTGAAGGCTCTGCTCGGTTAGCTTAGGCAGCTAATGAATAGACAGAGGTTTTTCTCTAATGTCTTGAATCATTAAGTCTCCCAACCTTTGCCAAATTCCTCTGTGTGTGTGTGTTTTGGGACATGCCTTCACTGATCAGATAAACAGTTTACATCTCTGCCTTAGCCTTAATTTCCTGTTTGTTCAGAGGTAGAAATAGGAAATTAGGGATTTCTTGGGTCTTTCCCGGGCAAGTACATACCTGCACATGCACATGGCCTTCTAGATTCCCAGGAATTTGTCAGAGCTGTTCAAAGGCCCCAACTAACATTTTATTCCCCAGTTTTTTCTTTTTCATTTTTTGCTCAGCTCCTTGTTAGCTCAGCTCCAATTGGAACCACTGCCTCAGGCAGCTACAATGTTAAAAAAAAAAAAAATCCCACTCTTTATTTTTTAACAAATACCCTAGCAATAAGGTGTTTACAAAGAGAACATTCTGAGTCAGGCCAAATAAACACAAGTCCAGAGACTGCAGCTATTATAGGCAATTTCCAGACAGGTCACATAGTGACAATTCTCTGGGAATGAGGCTTTATGGAGAGCTCCAAACTCATCTGTCCCCTTCCACTGGCTGCCAGTTTGCTGGTCCTCATGGCTACCGCAGTTGCAAGGTTGTTGGTTTCTAAGGCTACCACAGGGTGAGGGGGTGGAAATAGGGCAAGTTAAAATGCCGTAATGCTTACTGTGCTTAATGCGACTTCAGCCATTTTTCTTAAACAAATGCTCCTCAGATTGTTGGAAGCTTTTGGTTAATTCATAGAGTTCATAAAAAGTTGATTTTTCACCATTTTTGCTAATGTTCTTGTTACTCTTGAGGAGTACATTTTTCAGAGATCCTTACTCCACTATTCTGTAAGTACTTCTCTAGAAAAAAAAACATTTATAAATATCACACTGATTCAATTCTACAGTTTTTTCTTTCTATTCACATAGTAGACTACTTCTTCCCCCTTTTCTCCTTCAGTGAGTAAATCATAAAAATCAGAGAAGAGATATGAAAAACCATGTTTTCTGATTTTTTTTTTTTGTAGTAGTGTCCTTGTTGTATGGTGCTATGGAGGAAAGTTATCAGGAGCAAGATGGACCAAAGCTGTTTGTTTCCAAATAAATAAATAAATCCACAAGCACAATGTTTCTAGCTCTATGCTAGTCACAAAAGGAACTGGGATTGGCAATATGTTCAATTAAGGAGAGTTGGAAATGGGTACATAATGTTCTAAGAAAGCTTTTATGCCTGAGTTACCTTCAGGGAAAAAAGTGGAGCTTCTAAATGGGCCAGGTATGTGATGATTACTCAACCCTGAATTTATTTTGCCAGCATTAAACCTTTCTCAAGTTTTCTTCAAATAGTAGGTACTGAGCTGAATCAGACGCAAAATAAATCCATGATCAGTAAGTACATTCTCCTTCTTGAGTGAAACTGGAATTGATAAAGAATCATGGTGACAAATTCCAGAAGCCAGTTCATTTTAGGGAGGGGTGAGAGGAGGATTTGCAAGTATGAGCTCACCCAGAAGCTGCAGTCCTAGAGCATATAAACAGGTGAGGTAGGTAGGTCTTAACCAGTTCCAGGCCCTGCAATTTCCAAACAGATCAAGACCATGGCCATCCTCGGTTCCACGCTGCTGCCACTGGGGCTGTTTCCGTGTCTCGTAATGCTGTTTATTTCTGCCAGCTCTGCAAATTACAGTGACAGCTGCCTGCTCTTCATTCAGATCGTCCCCAACACTGCTCCAGGCATCAAGGCTAATCCAGATGTCTATGAAAGCGACACATTCTACACAAGTAAGTAGAAGCCATTCTCTCTGTTGTCTTTTTTCTCTAAGGGGAGTGAACCGTAATTTTAGAATATAACTCTCCATCTCTGCTCTCAGTTACACATAATGTGTTTTTGACCTGGATGGGAAGGGGGACAGAATGAGAATATGTGAGACACTGGGTTGGGTGGGACTATTTCTGCATGTTCCCTGTGCCAACCTGAGCCACAGGAGTCCTTAAGTTCCAACGCCCAGGATAACTGAGCCCCAGCAAGAGAACCTGTGGAAGGTTCTCTGACTTAAATAAAATGGGCATTTTTATTATTTTAAGGGATCATAATTGTTTCACAGTTTGCAGTCTTTTCACATCCATTGGATAAGAGTCCCACTGTGCATGACTGTATATTGCACAGCTCCAGGAGACACTGTTCACATTAAGTCCACGAGTGAAAAATTTAGTGAGCAGGACAGGGCAAGTTTTACTATCCCACTTTATATAGGAGGAGCCTGAAGCCGAGAGAAATTAAATGACTTGCTCAAGGTCTCACTGTTAGTAAGTGGCAGAACTAGCTCTTAAGTCTTGTTCTTTTCATTCCTAATCCAGTGCTTTACTCGGAGGTACCTAGTAATATTTGATAAATATTCCTTTGGGAATCAGCTAAACCTACAAGTGAAGGCAAGTGTTTTCTAATTACTTTCATAGCAACAACATGTAATATGGTGGTTTACATGTATTCATGCGTTTAGCCCTCGTAACAGCCTATTAGGTAGACTCCACTGTCATTCCTGTTTCATAGATGAGAAAACAGAATTAGAGATCCTAGTGACTTGATCAGGTCACAGAGCTACTTAAATGGTGGAGCTGGGTGGGATATGAACCCGAGCGTTTTATCCTTAGAGACTGCCCTTAACCAGTAAACTATATACCCCTCCTTTATAGTAAGAGAGCTGAAACTTCTTACTATATGCTGGGTATTCTTCTAAGAGTCAATACTATTATCTTCCCATTTTACAGATGAGAACTGAGGCACAGTTCTCAGGGAAGTTCAAGTTTTACCCAAGGTCACTAGTAAGTAACATAGCTAATATTTGAACCTAAATAACAGTCCAGCTTTGTTCAGCCAGGCTGTCCAACTTCATTCAGAGCCTGTCTTCTTATCGACTCTGTTATCCTGCCCCTCAAAACTCTAACCAAATTCTGATACCCACACTCATGATCTACAGATTCCAGGCTTCAACAGGAAAATGACTTCAACAGGAGCCTGCCTTCACACATTCATGGCAGCTTGTACTTTTTTCTATTTTCTTCACGGGGACTGTCACTAAGTCCCTTGGTTGTGATACAGCTCACTCTGTCCTGCTCGCTGAGGCAGTGGATCTTGTCCAACAGGGCACGGAAGATAATCTTGTTATTCAAGATGAAGACGTGGAGGGCATACGTGTGACCTTATATATGGAGAAGGGCCCGGGGGGCAGAGGGGCTACTGCAAAAGAGGTTACAGACCTCTGACTTAAGATAACATATCATGAGGTGAAGGATTTTGCTGCTGAAATGGAAGAAAGGGAAACCTATCTTGTGAAGATGGGGAAGGAGGTGCAGATGGGAGAGATTAGGAGCCTTCTGAAAGTAGGAAGACAGGAGAGAGAAGAGTCAAAAGATAATCCATAAGGCCCCTTAAAAGGGAAAGACCCCTTGAAAGGAGACGTGCTGGGTGAAAGGGAAATCACAGGATTTAGAGGCAGTAGGCGGAGCAGATGGAAAGGGGAAGGATGAAAGGAACTAAGATTCTGGGAATGCCTACAGACATGCGAAACCCTTCCCCAAACAGCACCTAACTTCACCTCAGAACAGAAATATGCTATAGTCCTGGGACACACTGACTCACCATAGGAATGATTTAAGTTGAGATGAAAAATCCCGTGCCCACAGAGGTGTGACATGCCAGGCTCCACACCTAGAATTACAAAACAGTCTCCAGGATGTCCTTGTAGATTATCTTGCAGGACTGGGTGGGGACTCGGGACTTTTAGGGAGATGAGTAAATGCCCACACCGGCCAACTGCTTCTCCTTATTCTGATTTTGAAATTTTTTTAATTTCAGGGTTTATAAATTATACGATTGACCAATGTCGACCCTGGTAAGTCATGTATAAATGGCATGGCAGGCCTCAACACACAATGCAGCTCAGGCAATATCGTGGAACAGGTTCCCTGGGTCTGTCTTCATATCATTGAAAGAAACCCATAATACAGTGCCACTTATGTTAAGACTGCTGGGTAAACGTCTGCCTCCACTTCTACTGCTATGGGCAATAGGGATGTAACTTGCCTGCCTTTCCCCCTGAACCTTCAGCTTTAAGGGCACTACACAACATCAGATGCACAACTTTGTAAATCAATCAGTTAGTAGTTAGTACAAAGTGCCCTCCAGGTGCCCAGCACTGGCTTGGCCAGATACTGACACAGATGAAACCACGGTATACAGTACAAGCCAGAATGTAATTAAACACTGAAGTTTACAGTAAGAAACATAAATGTTTCAGGAGTGAGAGGGAAAGAGGGCTGAATTGGCCTGGAGGTAGGACATAAGCAGGATCTTGGAGAGTAAGGGGGATGGCATGTGTGATGAGAACGAAGTGAGAATTCACACAGGCAGCCAGACGTGAGCAAAGGCAAGGGGCAGGTGGAAAACAAGTGTGTCTGCAGAACCAGAGGAAGACTGGCTGCGCCTAGAGAGGCGGCACACGCAGCACCATGAGCTAGTTAGAGGGTCACGAAAGCCATGTGCTGGCTACTGGAATTGACAGAAGGACCATAAAAGCGGAAATGTTCAGATGCTCTAGAGAGAAGGACACTTTGAAGGTTTTGGAACAGAGTGTCTCCTGACGGAAGTGTTGTATATGGAAGTCTGATCTGACCTCAGCCTGAAAGGAGAACTTAGACGCCAGAAATCCAAATAATACAGATGCCTAGGAGAGAAGAAAAGAGGACATAAGCCAAAGTGAGAGAGGGAAGGTAGAAGAAAGGACAGATGGAAGAGCGTGCCACGGGAGAGCTGACAGACTTGATCTCTATCTGGATGATACCATCACTTGTCACATCTAGGACAAACGTCAGGTTCTCACCGAACAAGTCAGGGCCCATGGGATCTGGCTCAGCCCACCTTCATTGGCAAGGACAAACAAACAGAACAGAGAAGTATTTTGTGCTAAAAATAATAACAATAACAACTGCAATTTAACACCCACCAAGTGGGTGTTTGCATTCTTCTCTTTACTCCTCCATATCGTGATCTCCATATAATAAGCGATAACGCCATTATCCCCAGACCTACAACCCGGCTTGCTATTACAAAGTGGGCATTCAATAAATATTTGTGGAGTGAGCGATGAAGAATAAGGAAACTGAGGCTCAGAGTTGACATGACTTCGTTCTAAATGTTAGAGCTGGAATTCAAAACCAGGACTGTCAGATCCTATTGTGCTACATGGTCGGTTTTCTTTACTTTGTGAAGAAGTCTCTGAAGGATCTGTGAGTGGCTGAGAGGGCCCCAGAGAACACCTTAGCATTGAGGAATTCATTCAGAAGGGATCTTCTAAGGGAGGAAATGGACAGATTGAAATAGTCTCTTGAAATTCCCTCCCCATTACTCAACAGAATGCTGAAATTAGCAAGTGGGATTAACAAGTGTCAGTGAGTCTCCTGTGAGTGCATGCTAGGCTAGGTCACCGGAGAAGACTCACCTAAGTGGGGAAGGTCAGGGAACCCAAAGGGGTTATTTGACAGGTACCTGGATGAAGGCTCCTGGGGTTCAGAGGTGCCTCTTCCCTCACCCTCAACAACAGAAACCAAGAGCTTCAGTAGGACCAGGAAATGGGCTTCACTTTGACTTGGAAATACTATTCCCAATTTTCAGGAAGTACTTGCCAGGGCTTCCAGCTGACCCTTTCACATGCATCAACCCGTAACCTCCCCACACTCCACTTCCTAAGAGAAGGGCAGAGCAGCTTTATCCCCTCATCTGACATGAGAACCAGGCTCAAGAAGTTAAGAGCCAGGCTGGACTCTCACCCAGGGCCAGAGTATATGTCTCTTTTTGTCCACCTTTTACTGTAGAAAATTTAGAAAACACAAAAAAGTACTAGGATGAAAATTAAAATCATCTGTAATCCCACTACCAAGAATTCACCACAGTTAATATCTTGATGTCGTTCCTTCCAGACTTCTTTCAATTTCTTTTACAAAATTGGGGCCACACTATATATACATGCTATTTGTAACTTCCTTTTTTGCACACTTAATTTTGGCTTCATGACTCTCATCCCTTGTCTTAGTGCATAGACGGCTGATTGTTTCCTTGTCATTTCTCACAGTATCAGTTCCTGTGAATAACAATGTCAGCTCTGTAGTCCTGCGAGCAGTGGACATGAACAACAACTCATTAGGCGTATGGCACAGCGCAGACCGGGATTGCAACAGTAGCAGCTTGTATCACATGAAGGACTCACGCAGCACACTCCTCAGGGCCTACTGGGAATCTCCTCATTCCATGAACGTAACTGCAGTCAAGATACAGTAAGAACCTACCTATATATGATTTGCTTTGGGCTTTTACAATTTCCTATTGTGTGTCTGCAATTTTACACGGATCTTGGAGGACTCAAAATACAATCCAAATATGATGTGGAGAATTAAGTATTTATACTCCTTTTCTGTACTTATCCACCATTCTTTGTCCTACCTTTTATCTCTAAGAGTACACACACACACACACACACACACACACATACACACCAGCTATGCTTGACATTAACAGAAAACTGGTGTTAAAGAAAATCAGAACTAGACAGTAAGGCGAAATGAATGAATTAATGAATCCATACATAAATAACTGATTTTATTCAGGACTATTGCAATAGGAGAAAAGAAACCTCAGCATAGAGCCAGGCTCAATTCTGAATACAACATGGGCAAGTGGAGATTTATAGCCAAGGAGAAGGTGGGGGGTCAGTGGATGGAAAATTACTGAGAGGAAACATCAAGGCCGGTAAGGGGGATTCTGGCTGAATTGGCCTAACAGGATTGTTTCTGAAGGTAGGCCAGGGTGACCAGACATCACCTGGGGGATGGGAGATGAGGAACCCAATCAGACATAAGGCTGACCAGATATCAAGGGTAACAGGTTCTTGCTAAACTGACTTAGCAGGGCTCTTGCTAAACCTGGATTTTACAAGCAAGTACACAGATGGGCACAGGAGAACTTTTGGGAGCCTGACTAAAGTTTGGTCAAGCAAAGAATCCTTGTCACTGGGCATCCTGTTTGCTTCAAATTCTCTGTATTCAAACTGGAGAATCATCTTTTAAAACATAGATTCATTCTCGAAATGGCTTGCTAACAGAAAGTGTGATGATTGTGTAATAAACCTGACTTCCTAGTGTCACACCAGATGGACACACTCTCATTCGGAGGTGAGCTCAACTGGGGGCTCACATTACACTTGAACAAAAACACTTCCTCCCAGCTAGGGACTTGTTGTCAAGTTTACTTTAGAAACCAACTGTTTGAGAGGTCTTTACATTTTTGGATTGCCATTTTGTACTGAAAGGACAGGTCTGACCATCAGGCCATGTTCACTGTGAACAGCCACCAAGTCTGTGGACGATAGCGGTGATGACGCTGTGAAGCCGTCCCGCCTCACCCGCCATGGTCCGTGCCTGCTTGGACCTCGCTGGCTCCCACAGAGTGACTTGCAAGAGCTACTATAATCCAGCCTCACGACCTGAAGTCAGCCAAGACTAAATAGGGCAATGCCTTTCCTTTCATCTCACCTCCTTAAAGTCTCCATACTCCATGTGACAACAGATAAAAGACCAGGCAGTGACAATCTGCAACAGAAACAGTACAATCCCACTGACAGTGTGGTCTCCTGACCCTTCCCATCTCACACCCAGCTATGATGCACTGGCTTCTCTGCCTGTTTACAGTGTACACAGATGGTCTTGGTCAACAAGGCTGACAAGGAGAGAGGAGCAGCACAGATGATGTGGGATATAGAAAGCAGGGAATTCCACTGTGTTGGATAGGGCACAACATTCCACTGTGTTGGATGTGACGAGGTCCCCAGCCACGGACTTTTACAGTGAGGGTTGATGAGGCAAAGCTTATACAGAAATAATTACTAAGGTTAAACATCACATCCTCGAGAAAGCATTTCCTAAACTCCCAGATAAGTTCCGGCTCCCCATTATTCACTCTCACAACTGCCACTGCTTCATCAGAGTACATGTCACCACTGTGGTCAATTACTTAATTCTTTCGTTGATTATTCATTTAAAATCTGTCTCTCTGTAGGGACTGTAAGTGCCACAAGTGTAAGAGCCATGCCTGTCTGGTTCACCACTGTCCCCTCAGCACAAGCATAGCGATTGGCTTTGTAGTACACTCTCATTAATTAATTGTTGAATATATGAACAAGAGACTAATATAATAATGGACCCACTAACATAAGAACAACAGACCAAGCTCTACGGATCATTTCATGAACATTAAGCACCTATTACGTGTCAGTCACTATTGCTAACAGAACCTGCTCTCAAGGAGCTGGTCCTCTAGTGGGAGGTGAGGCTCATAACAAGACAATGCAGTCGAGGGGCCTGTCTCTGATGGAGGTCTGTCTGAGTTAATAACAGGGTGAACAACTTCATAGAGTTCCTTTTAAATCTGTGGGCAGATGTGGCCCAGATGGATATTACAGGCAGGAGTGGCTTGAACAAAGACCAAAGGTATATATCACCAGCCTGTAGGGAGTTAAGGGTGGTGAAGTTAGTTGGGGTGGGGTTGGACATTATCTTCTCTTGAGCAAGATCATGGAGGATCTTATTTAGGACAATATAGAACAGACCAGTATTTGATGATCTGCTAATTGTCCTGTAGAGAAAGTAACCACAAAAGGAATTAAGAGGTTGGGATCCTCTGGAAAGGCAGAAATGTGAGCTGAACTTGTGAATTCCACAGCTAAGGTCCTCACCGTTATCTAATCTCACTGATTTACCCTCTACAGAGCCTTCACTATCAGTTTCCACAGAATGGCTACATTTTCTTCTCTGACACTGAAAAAACGAGGTAAGTTCCTCTGCATTCCATTTACATATCCAGCAGTGAACTCCATTAGCCTGGAAAATTACTTTGTGTAGAAAAAAATCTTCTAATCATGCATTACCAAAATATCAGTTGAGCCTTCTAACACCTTGAGATCTACATAAGATTAGCTCAACCGCTTATCCTATGCCTTGTACACTACAAAAGCCATCCCCGAGATTTCTGCCAATTCCCAAGGGCATTATAGTCTCACAGTCACCCGTGGCTCCAGAATCCTGCTTCCTCAGATGTTTCTATTCAACAACACATAGACACCAACATGAAAATCAGCTCCTTCCTCAATTTCCACAAAGACTTCCCACTCACACAAAGCCTTAATAGATAGATATAGCAGACTTTATAGGGAGGAGGGGCAGATTTGCACAAAGAACGGTTGAAAGCATAGAAATACCAAATATTTCATTCGTTCTCAGAGTGGCCTTTGGCCACCACCATTACCATCAGGAATTTTCACTGGTCTTTCAGTCTGTAGTCCTCACCTTCAAACCACCCTGAGGCTCTTTGCCTTTCTTTCCCATCTCTGTCCCCTTCCTTCTCTCACCTCCCTTGAGGGAGCTAAAATAAATTCAAGAAACTGAGGTTCAGAAAAGATAGGTAACTTGCCTCAGGCCACACAGAAAGTAAATGGCAAAACTAGGCCTTAAATTCCACATCTTATACATTTTACACTTTCCTTAGACTTACATCAAAACTGTAAAGACAGTCTTTTTTTTTTTTTGTTTTTAATGAAGCTTTTAAATACAAGGCTCAACCAAGAACCAGAAACATTAGTCTTTCTCAGTGTCCAGATAACAGGTCTTCAAGAGCCCCAGAACACTGAAATACACCTACCATACTGCCCACTTTCCTGCCCGTCGTACACTGCAAATGTAGTCAAAAGAAATGTCTATTTTCAACAATAAATTTGAAAGTGATTATGCCTAATGAAACTATTGTATGCAAGCCTTAACTGTTTCCTTGGTAGTTTTTCCTCTGAAAAGATTGGATGCTATTTTTTTTCTCAAGGACATTTTCGAGATGAACACTGGTATAAATGCTAAGAAAGAAGGAAGAAAAGAAGTTTGTTTCTAGTCAGGACTCCTTAGCTACACGCTAATAAAATCCAGTTGTAAAAAGAAAAAGAAAGTGGTTTTGTCAGACTTTCTGACTCAGTGAGATGCTAGAGAAACATTTGCCCTGGAGAAATGCTAAATAAGACAACGCCACAGAACCTAAAGTCACCCTCCAGGAAGTCAGAAGAATGTATGGCCTAAGCAAATCACTGGACATTTCCCTTCTTCCTTATAGTCCCCACTGTGGTCCACTCAGACCCTTGGAGGTATCACTGCCAAGCTCCAGTTTTTCCAGGATCAGACACCTCCCACACCCCAGGGCTACAGGCCTGGCTTTCTCTGCTTCTCAGCCAGGCAACCTCAGAAAACAAATGTGTGGTCATATCCCTAGATGGGAAAATGACCAGTGCCTCAGAAACCACAGAGATTCAGGGGATTGGATGGTGCCTCTTTCGGCTTACTTAAAACAGGAGTAGCCACTCTCAGATCTGGATGGTATCTAGTTCTTACAAGCTTTATACGCAACCTTTGAAATTAGCAAGAAAAAAAATAAAATCTGTGCCATTCTGGATCATATTTGCACTGATGGATCTAATACAATACACTGAGGATCCTTGAGGGCCGACAACCCACCCAACAACAAATTAAGTAGTTACATAAATTAAGTATGAATTCCTTCCCCCATAGGACTGTGTAGATCTTAAGGGTAGAGAGTGTTTCTTACTGATGTTTTGTTCCTTGGTATTCTCTACCCCCCGTTTTCCCCCTCCTCTACACACACTTGGCCCTTCAGACATGCTTATTAAATTTTGCTCATGAACTCTGGCTCCAGTGTTCCATCACATTAGCCTCATTTCTCTAGTGCCCACCCACCACCCAACAGAAGTTTTGATGCCATTTATTTTTCAGCAATGACCACAACGTCACCCTTCACCATCTCCACGACCAGGCCACCCAGAACCCATGTCCTACCCACAACCCGAATCCTAAACCCAACCTCAACCCTAACCACAACCAGCAGCGTGGCCAGCGGGATCTTCCTCAGCCCCATCGCGGATGCCCTTCAGATCCTGCTCGTCTTTCTCACCAGCAAACTCCTCTTCTAGAAGGAAGCTAGGGGAACAATTGTTCCTGCCTCCCCTGCACCCTCCTACGTTATATTCCAAGCCAGTGCTCCAACATGTGTGTGAATGAAGGCTTTCTGTTCTCAAATGTACAACTCTACTGCCACTGCTTTGGACCAAAAAGGAGACTTGGTTGAGGGTAGCCAGTCCACTCACTGGTGAACTTGGGACACACAGAGTGGATCTTTCAGGACACAAATTAGGCTTTTTGTAATTGCTTAGAACTGGTCTGGTGTAGCCTGGAATTCGGGCTCTCAGTTTATGTTGACAGCCAATTCCATAGGCAATCTAAACTTTTGTTCACTGCCAAATGATTCCTCTGTGTCCCTGAGTCTCTGTGGGAAGAAAAATTCCTTACTTTCAAGATGATCTCAGATTTCTAACCAAACCCACTCAGGTTAGAAGAGCTTCTATGACTCATGTGACTCAATAGGGAAAGGAGAAAGGAGAAAAGCCCTCATGCTAATGGCAACACCAGTAGCATTTGAAGGGCAAGAAATTAGGAATATACCATGTCTGAGCAGTCAAGGATAGTGAAAGGTTGTGGCATAAAGGCATTATTTTCTATGTCAACCAAATAAACTATATTTCAAACAAGAATAATGAATGTGTCACATTAAAATGTCTTTAATCATTAACTTAAAATATAGAGAATGTTATCTAGTTTTTTTTTTTTTAAGATTTTATTGGGGAAGGGGAACAGGACTTTATTGGGGAACAGTTGTGTTGTGGCTTTTTTTTGCCCTCTCCCCCCCCAGGACCCATCAGCTCCAAGTCAAGTTGCTATCCTTTCAATTTTAGTTGTGGAGGGCACAGCTCAGCTCCAAGTCCAGTTGCCGTTTTCAATCTAGTTAGGGACAGGGGAGAAGGAGGGGCGCAGTAAAACCGGCAACCTTGTTGAGAGCACTTGCTGTTAACCAACTGAGCCATCCGGCCGCCCCCGAGAATGTTATCTAACTTTATTCATTTATGTGAGCATTCAAAAATTAACAGAATGGTGAGTGTGTGTGTTTTCAAGGCCAGCTCTAAGGGTAAAATTTTCTGAATTTTAATTTCCCTCAAGTGCAAACTGGTCATTTTCCCTCTAATGGTAATTCCCACTAAGAGAAATGGGCAAAATATTTAAATTATTCTTCATGTAATGTAAAACCAAAAGAAAGCATGGCATTTCCTGTAATAACCAACAGTTTTCTTTTAATAATTGTACTAAACTCCAGGATGCCAACATCGGGTGACTGGCCTTCTCAGGGGCAGTTTCTGTCAATTTCTTTTTTTTTTTCCCTGTAATAGGCCATACTTTCCCATTTTATAGGTCTTTTATTTCTTTGAAAACTGGACATTTTAAATTTTGTAACGTGGTAGCTATGGAAATCAGATTCTCCCTTCTCCCTATGGTATGCCATTGTTGCTTGTTGAAGGGTGCAGTCACCCATTTTTTTAGTGACTCATTCTTGTCTGTACATTCAGTTTTACATTCTCCTTCCTGTTATCGCAGCAGTCAGCCAGTGACCCGATTTTCTTAAATGTCAAAATTTAGTAGCCTCTTTCTTCATTAAGCATTCCCCTAATAGATGTGAGGTTCTTAAAAATTAGATTCCGGACTTCTGAAAAGGTTGATTCTGACCGTTTTTGCCAGTTTAATAGTTGTTCGGTGGCAGGACCAATTCTTGGAGTGCCTTGTTCCACCATTTTCTGTGACATCACTTGAGGCTACTATTAGTACCTGCCAGGCACTGTGCTAAGCACTGTACATGCATTGTCTCATTTAATCCTCATAACAACCCTTTAAGATACAGCCACTTTACAGATGAGGACACTCAGGAAGAGAGAGAGAAATCATTTGCCCAAAGTCACTCAGTGAATAAGTAGGGAAGCTGGGTTTAAAGAGTGTGGTCTATGCCACTTCAGAGCCTGCACTCTTAACCAGGACACTCTAAGGGCTCCCTGAGCAGCTCCTGCATTCCCTGAGATGCCATGAGACAAGTGGCTCCCTGGGTCATATGACAAGGACAGGGGTATAGGTGTCCCTTGCAGACGCAACAAGCAGGCTACATGCCCCACCTTTCTGCTGCCATCTCCAAGAGAAACTGCAGTGAGTCCTTACCCAACAAGCTAGAAACAAGTTTCATATTTAGCTTTAATGGCGCAACCTGGCCCCCATCTCATGTTCAATGTGGAAGGTGTGACAAATATTGCAGCCCCAGCAAAAATACTCTGAAGCTGGAAAACTTTTAGACTCAAAGAAATCTGGGTAGCTGAGTTCAGACAGGCGGTACAGAGGCATCTGAGCTGGACTGCTGGATTAGGAGGCAGGAAATCTGTTATTAATAAATCCCAGTGCTGCTGCGAAGTAGAAAGGTGACCTTAAACAAGTGGCTTTGCCTTCTTCTGCCTCAGTTTTTTTCATGTTAGGCAAAGGGCTGGCGCAGGTATCTCAGCCCTCTTCCAGGTCTCAATTTTGATTTTTCTGTCATAGCCAGACCTAGTTCTACGGGTCTAGTCCGAGATGGTAAGTAGGTGTTCTATTAATGCTGTATCTTACTGACAGAGGCTGCTGGGAGCACTGTTACGAAGGGTTCTGAAGCAAAATCCAGGCTCAGAAATAGAGTGGTGCACTCAACAGGTGTTACCTTCCTTGGGCTCAGGAGGCAGGATTGAAGCAGCCCAGGAATTAAAAAGACTCCAGGTATTTGCCATCCTTGGTCACTCCTTAGGTGAGTCCAGTAAGTGGCAAGCAGGGTGGGTGGCAGAATAAGAGTAAGGGTCTACAGAAATGCACATAGGCACACTCTCAGGAATAGCTAATCCTGATTCTCATATTTGTCATCAACCTCCTGATCCTAATAGAAAAGCGATACACCAGAAGGAAAAAAAAATGCACACAGGAACTGCAGGAAGCCCACAGGCTATAACCTCATTCATGCACAGTAAAGAAAAGAACAACAGAATGTTTGTCACTCCCATACTCACTTGCTCAACCTTGTTTTTTTTTTTCAATTTTTTTTCTTTTTCTTTTTTTAACAACCTTGTTCTTATTGTATTGTTTTCTTGTTTGCAGCTTCATGTTTCGTGAATGCAATGCATTCTTATTCTTTGTTAGAAGCAGCAATTGCCTACCCACCATAATTCATTCTGAGAAAGTAGGAAAGAAAATTGATGTCTTGCAAATCCCATCCCATTACCTCAAAAGTCTCAAACCTGGTCAATGACCCAACCATAACACCAACCATTCAGAGCAGGAAAAAATTCAGAACAGGCAGAAAATTTAGACAGTATCTTACTGTCTGTCAATACCCACATTACTTTGTAAAGTAAATGTTGAAAATACCACTAAGTAAAGCTTTATTATTTCATAATAGAGATAGCTTGGTGATTATTTTTAAAGTCTAAACTCTGAAGCTAGGCTGCCTGGGTTCAATTTCATTTGATTTAGCCGCTTATTAGTTGTGGGACCTTATAAAGTTACTTAACTTCTGTGTGCCTTGGTCTCTTCATCTATAAAATGGGGAGAAAAACAGTAGCTACCTCATAGGTTGTTGTGTTGATATTAAATCAGTTAACATAAATAAAGCACCTCGAACAGTACCTGGCACCAAGTAAGCACTACATATGTGTAATTATTTAATGCCTAAAAAAGCATCACAAATGATACACCGATGTATAAGAAAGTCAAGTATTACAATATAAACATGTGCAAATAAAATGGTGCCTATAACAAGGACTATCATTACTAATTTGTAACTGCTGTAACAAAAGACTAATGTCTTACTTTCCACAATTTTTCTCCCTCCAGCCCTACCACCACCTCCATCCTTCAAGCTTCTAAGCAGAATGCCTTCTAACCTTCAGGGTCAGCTCCTAGGCCTTCTGTCTTCCCAGAGAATCTGAATAATGGCTAAAGGGGTTAAATTATTCTATGGAATAAAGAGTAAAGAGTTGAGTAAGTAGAGTGGGTGGGGGAAGAAAGAGTAAAAATAAAATTTGGGTTGAGTATTGGGGGGGTGAGATAGAAAGAAGCTTTCAGCCTCTGTAGATGGAAAGGAGAGGCTAGGGGATTTCCCAAACCCGCTCTCAGTTACAAGTTGGTTGTCATGCAGGATTTCAGCTCCCGCTCCTCACAGAAGAATGCAAGATATGGTGAGGCCAAAAAGGAACACCCACGGAGCCATAGATAGGGGAGTCACACCACTATATTCTCGCTGGAAGCTGGGTTGGAGACACAGGAAGCAGGAGCCACACATTCTGCAACCTGCCGTCCACTTCTCTCTGGCATCCAACCCCACTTGCTAGCTGCAATCCGCCGTGCTAACTGCAATCCGCTCTTGCCAGCCCCCATTTTCTGCTAGCGTAGCCACAGCAGTTATATTAGTGGCCAGTGGCTCACTGGTTACAGCTGACGGCCAACTAGCCACAGCTGATGGCCATCCAATCACAGTTGATGGCCATTTACTACCTGAGCCAGCACCTTTCCACGTGAGGCCGAGAGCGTGGAAACTGCACTCCTGGCTCTGTCCCCACACCAAACAGGCTTAGGTTCAAATCCCAGCTCTTTCACTTACTGAGTGACTTTGAATAAGATTCTTAATCTCCTTAAACCCGATTCTTTGCCAGTGAACCAGAGCTAAGACCTGCCTTAGGGAGTATGGTGACTGAGACACAAGACTAAAGGCTGGCATGATGTTAATTCACAACAAGCCAACAAGTGCCAAAACCACAAGTTACTTAACTGCACAGACATCAATACAATCTCCTATGAGGGTGGAATATTTTACACCCCACAACCTGATTAGGGTGCACTTTTTTCCTCTTCAAAACAGTTTCCACCTTCAAGATGGAGCCTTGACTTTCCCCCTTGTACTTTGAGATTAAGGGTTGTTATGGCAACAAATCGGGCCCTTGTTTGCTGAAGAACATACATCGCCTCAGTGTTGCCACAGAGGTGTTCAGTTCTGCGTTCCACAAGGAACCCTGTTTTCAGAGGCCAAACAGCTGGCATGATCAAAAGTGTTCTCTGCAGGACCAGCTGAGGCCCTCTCTGCCTGGGTCAACCTACTCCCCTCAGGCTAGGACAATAACTATGCACCCATCTCCACTGTTTCTCCTGCTATAAAGGGAGTATCTTGTCAGTGTGCCTTGGAGTCAGGGCTGCGAACAATGATGGTATGGTTTTGAGGACGGTAGTTTACTGAAAGACCCCTGATTCAGAATTCTTGTTTTTCTTAAATTAGTAGCAGGGAACTAAAACAAATTTTACCCACAAACGAAAATGGAAAGATCCCAGGAAGCTAAAGTTAGCCAAATAAACAGGTTTGGAGGAATACTTAGGGGATTTTATTTTATGATGTTCTCTAAGCTGAAGCACATAAAGAACACCAGGTTCAACGAGTTCTTTAGAGACAGCAGGCACTTTCATTCATTCAATAACTAATTATTCAGCACCTGCTGTGTAGCAGGCACTGGGCTAGGTCCTCAGGAAACAAGACTAAATAAGACAAATTTATTAAAAACTCACTCAACTGCAAAAAAACAAACAATTCAATTAAAAAATGGGCAGAGGACATGAAGAAACATTTGTCTAAAGGGGACGTACAAATGGCAAACAGACATGAAAAAATGCTCAACCTCACTAATCAGTAGAGAAATGCAAATAAAAATCACAATGAGATACCACCTTACTTCAGTCAGAATGGCTTTCATCAATAATAAATCAACAACAAGTGCTGGCGAGGATGTGGAGAAAAGGGAACCCTTGTGAACTGTTGGTGGGATTGCAGATTGGTGCAGCCACTATGGAAAACAATATGGAGGTATCTCAAAGAACTGAAAATGGAACTATCTTATGATCCAGCAATTCCACTCCTAGGTATCTATCTGGAGAAATCCAAAACACTAATTCGACAAAATTTATTCACCCCTATGTTTATTATAGCACTATACACAGTAGCCAAGACATGGAAACAACCGAAATGCCCATCAGTAGACGACTAGATTAAGAAACTGTGGTACATTTATACAATGGAGTATTACACAGCCATAATGAAGAATGAAATCTTACCATTTGCAATAATATGGATGGACCTAGAGAACATTATGTTAAGTGAAATAAGTCAGACAGAGAAAGACAAATACCATATGATCTCACTTATGTGTGGAATCTAAAGAAAAGAATAAAGGAATGAACTAATCAGAAACAGTCTCAGAGACATAGAGGAAAAACTGAGGGTTGCTAGATGGGAGGGGGTGGGGATGGGGGGAAGGTGAGGGGATTAGAAAGCACAGTCAGTAACCACAAGATGGTCATGGGGATAAGAAAGTCAATTTGGGGAATATAATCAATAATGTAAAGATATTGTAGGGTATCTGATGGACACTTGTCTCATTAGGAAGACCACCTCAGGGATGATGTAGATGCCTGATCACTGCACTGCACACCTGAAGCTGAAGCTGAACAATAATGAATGCCAACTATAATTATATATATATATATATGTATATATATATATATATATATATATATATATATATATGTATGTATATATACACATATATATATACACACACAAATATATACATATATATATGTATATATATATGGTTACAAGAAGCGGAGTACAGCATTAGGAATACAGACAGTGGAAATGTAATGGCTCTGTGCGATGTCAGAGGGGTAGTGAATAGGGGAAGGAGGGTTATCACTGTGTGAGGGATATAAATGATAAATGTCTAACTATCACATTGTTTTGTACACCTGAAACTAATAAAATAAAAATAAAACCCTTTGCACTTAAAAAAAAAAAAAGACAGTCAGGGTTCTGACCCTAATGAAGTTCACATCCTTGTGGTTGGGACAGACAATAAACTAGTAAGCAAATCAATAAGACAAAAGGAAGCATATTTTATATATATATATATATATATATATATATATATATATACACATATATATATATATATATATATATATATATATATATATATATATAAAATATTTTAAACCTGCAAGATAAGGAGTGTATAGGTATTATAATAAAAAGTAACAGGATTTCTACCTATACAAGGTGATCAAGAGGGAAACATTTAGACTGGGATCTGAAGAGTGACAGGTTTTACGAAGGGATGGGGCAGGGGATAGGCACAGCATTCCAGGCAGAAGGGCATCACAAGAGAAAAATTCTGATATGCCTTAAATTACAGCAGGCTGGATGAAGAGATAAGGAAGATTAATCAGTTAACAGCTGCACACTGAAACCAACAAAAGACTCACATTCCTGAAAGTATGATGAAACTGTGAATCAACTTCCAGGCAGCAATCTAGAAAGAACAGCCTACCACTAGACCACATCCTGTTTACGCATGAACTTTCCAGACAGTTGCCCACAACCAATCCAGAAGCACCAAATACTTTTTCCTTACAGACCATCCACCTATCCCAGAACCTTCCTTCACCTTTTCCCGCCTCCTTTACCTATAGCCCATGTAAATTCTTTCAAAACAATTTACATCTTTCTTCCCCAAACTCATTGTATAAAAGAGCGCCTTCAATCCCAGGACTGGGGATGTGGTGCCTTCTCCACCTAGCCCTGCTGCTGCTGGGGGTTTAGAATGCGTGCTCCAGGACCTGGCCCTTTTTCTGGCCTGTGGCTCAATAAACAATAAAGCCTTTTCTTCACAACTTCCAGGCTTAAAGGTGTCTGTTTAACAGGCAGAAAATGCAAAGATCTTGAGGCAGGAATGAAATCCATGTGCTTTAGGACTTGAGAACAGTGACCAATGTGACCAAAAGATAGTCAACAGCTTGAGGCTGGGAAGGAGGCAGTGGCTGGATCATACAGGGCGTGGCACGCTAGTGGGAAGGGCTAGGACTGCATTTTAAAAACAAGAGGAAGCTTTTCAAGGGGTAATGTGGTGGGAGGAGGAGGGGTGCTGACAGGAGTATGAAAGAGACCCAAAGTGGAAACAGGCCAGCTAAGAGGCCATGTCAGTAACCCAGGCAAGAAATGGTGGCAGTTTGGATGGGGTGGTGGCATTGGAAATGTAAAGATAGACAAAATCATATATTTTCAAGGTAGCACCAATAGAACTTTCTGACGGATTAGAGGTAAGAGGCAGGAATTAAGGACAACTCCCAGATTTCTAGCTTGAAAAAAAATGGATAGTAGTGGCATTTTTAGGGAAGACTGGTGAAAGAATAAATTTTGAAGGAGAAATCAGAAATTCATTTTGGGAATGCTAAGTTTGAAATGCCCACGAGACACCCACCTACCCATCTAAGTATGGTTCTATCTGTGGATAAATAAAACTTTAAAAGGTAAAAGCCAACATTAGTCCTTCTGTACCTTCAGGTTGTTATTGGCCACAATGCTCATATTTAGTAAGATACTTGTGAAAAGTGAAAAGGGTTTTTCAACTTAGTTCATACTTATTATCACACTAAATTGGTAATTTTCACTGACAAACTGGTTGAATGAAGGTGAATTTGGGCTGAAATACTGAGGACTTATTTCTTGGGCATCTTTAAGAATACAAACCTAGAATGTTATTTCTTTAGCAAACCACCACAATAAAAAAGACAGAACAGTGTTCTAATTCTTTTTTTAATGATAATACTCTTGTTTCAATGGTGACAGAATACTGGTGGGAGTAGGTGGGTGGATTTTGAATGACAGAGACCAACAAAGGAGCTACTCAAATGCCACCTGAAAATCCTCCAATGCAAGAACTACCTTCCCTACTTTTCTTTTGTGTTTATAGCAGTTCTCCCTGCAGCTATAAGGAGACTGTTTATCCGGGACACATTCCAAAAGTGTCTTGCAACAGAATCTTGCTATAAAGTTAAATTGTGTGAAACTAACAATGATTTTTGTATGTGCAAGAGAGGCTAGAAATATCCCAGACATAACATAAGCATAATGAACACAATGTTTCCCATCTTTACGATAATTCCATTTCCAGGACGAATGTAAAAGTTTGGAGTTTAAGAAAGAAAACAGTTATGATAGATCCAGTCTCTTAGTAGACACATGCACACAACTGATCGTATTATTCTGAACACTTTTATGACCCATTGGTGGTGACTACATCAACTTAGGCAATACAAATGATTGCTGAGTTCTCATCTTTCTGTTCACAGCGATATGGTCAATATAATTCTTCTTATGTCGACGGGACTGGACAAAAGTTTCCAAGCGAAAAGGAAAAAGCAAAACCACCGCAGCAGTGTGAGAACACACTCCTCAGGCAGGCTGCCCACGTGCAGCGTTCCACCCCTCTCCCAATATGGCCCCTATATATACCGCCCCCCACCCCCCCACACACACAGGAAGTTAGAACCATAAAGTTTTAACAGGAAGACATGCCTAGAGAATAACAGGAATCCCAACTCCATCCATAGACCTCCCATGTCCCGGATCAGTTTTCTTCAAGTGCCAGTTTGCTATTATCATTTCTCACCTTAAAATTGGTTTTAATTTCAAGAATCATGCTTCAAAGATTTATATTTATCTACCCACAGGCCACACCATTCCCACTGGAAACTACTGTTGCTCTGATATTTTACTCCTGCAAAATGAAATGTGTTTTACTTATTCCCGTGGGGTCAAAAAGAACATGTTATATACTCCCTGCCTACCCGTCTGGCCTCATCTCCTATTCTCCACGTCCCATTTTACACACCAGCAATATGTGTAATCTCCTCCCTTTGAGTATGGGATGGATCTAGAGACTTGCTTCTAGGTAACAAAAAGAAAAGTGATTAGGTTACAAGACTGACTGCCATGTTGCTAGTGCATTCTCTCTTTCTCTCTCTCTCCCCCCTTTGCCCTCTTACTTGCTCACTCTGATGAAGCAAGCTGCCATGTTGTGAGCTGCTCTCTATGAAGAGGCCCACATGGCAAGAAAGAGAGGAAAACACTGAGGCTTCAATCCCACAACCCCGAGAGGAACTGTATCTTGCCAACAACCACAAGTAAGCCAGGAAGCCGATCCTTCCCCGTCAAACCTTGAGATGACTGCAGCCTTCAGAGTGACCCTGAACTAAGCCACATCCAGATTTCTGGCATATTAAAACTGTGAGATAATAACTGTGGTTGTTTTAAGCTACTATGTTTGGGATAATTTGTTATGCAGCAGTAGATACTAATACACTCACCCTGCAGAGTGGTCATAGGGATAAAGTGAGGTAATACAGAAAGCCCGTAGCAAAATGCCTGACACCACAGGAGGCACTGCACAATCTTAGCTCTACTGCTGCATTTCCAAAGCACCACCAAGCTCCTGTACCCATCACCTCATGTCCAGATCCCCACAAGAGCTTTGCAACTGGTTTCCCTGCTTCCCTTTGTCTAACTGCTTATCTACGTTAAAAAGCAAACAAACAAAATTTCAACGGCTCCCTATTCCTTAAAGGATAAAAACCTAACTGATATATTCAAGGCCCTCCAGGCTGTATTTCCAAGCTGACTTCCCATTACATGCTCGTATCCCATCACAACTCACTTAAGATTAATGTATTCACTATATCCCAAATATACTTTGCACATTCCCACCCTAGTAAACTAATGAAATTTTACATTTTCTCTTGAATTCCAAACCACCACCCTTCCTACCCCATCACTTGAAGTACTATTCAGGACTTACCTCCTCCACTAAACTTTTCTAAACCTTACCGCCCCATAATAATTGTTTTCCTTTTCTAAATTAATGTTTACTCATTTGATGTTTAAAATCATCAAGATACAAAATCTAAGAATGGGCATAAGTCCAAGCATTCATCTCTGAGGCTCTGAGATGAAAGTGACACAAATGAATAGTAACAGCACTAGGACTAGCATTCAAACCTCAAAACTTTCATGTTATTCAATTCTAAAAATATTTACTAAGTGTCCTTTATGTAGGAGGCACTATAAAATTACAATAGTTTCTACCAATAGGCCAGTCATTTATTTAATCAACAAAAAATGACTGCGTACTAGTTACCAAATTACTTAGAATACTTTGTCCACGAGGAATTCAGGGCTGTGAAAAAACAAAAAGGAAAAGCAACAATCACAGTATAGCTGGGTAAGGTCTCTGATAGCAGGTTCTACGGAGACTTAGAAGAAAATCTATATGCTATCTTTGGTCCTTCACTTATCTACTCCTGTGAAAGAGAGGCAGAGGTAGGGAGGGAGGGAGAGAGGGGGGAGAAGAGAGGGAGAGAGAGAGAGAGAGAAGGGAAGAAGAACTCTTACTTTTCTAAGGAGAGTAAGTAGAAAAGAAAACGTTATCTTGAAGCAACTCATGAACAACAAACACTCGCAGCGTCCATGTAACTATGACAAATGCTTTTCTAATATACCAGGCCTACAAATTTGGGGATTTAAAAAAAAATCTTGAAATATACACACATTATCCTTTTCTTAGAGTCTGTGTTTGGGAGTCTGACAGACCCTGAGTATGAAACACTCAGTCTGCAATTTATTGGCAAGTGATCCTGGGCAACTATCTTACACTCACTCAATTTTAATTTTCTCATCTGCAAAATGGGAATAACACCCACTCTGCATGGTATTTGTGGGAATTAAAACACAAAATGCCTTAATAAATTATAGCTACCCTGCCTTTCAAGTAATCAATACAAAATATACATAAGTAACATAAGAATTGTGTTGGATAACTAAAACCAGATTCAAATTTAATTAAGTGGGCATTGTATTACTGTCAAAATTTATCCGAAAATTCCTGCAGTTACTATCTCTCCCAAATAAAAGTGTACTCCTTTGAAAATTTTTCTACTATAATCACTGTGCACGTCCTTTTACTATTTTCAGGCGGCAACATTCTGAGAATCCATTGTGTACTAGTTCTCATGTGGACAGAAAAATAAAACCCTATTATGTACGAAGTTTAGAATACAAACGAGAACCCAAGAGGGAACAGTTCTTTGTGCAAAGTAAGCGAATACATTCTTGAGGATTAGTCATGAGGAAAAGATATGAGACAAATGCCAAGAATATGGTTCAATTTAAGCAGGTAAATTTTATGATCAGAACAAAAGGCAATCAGTTAGGAAAAAGTGTATACAAGAGATGCTTTCAGAGCGATACATCCTTTTCATGTTGATTATTTTGACAGGATTTAATATATGTGATTATTCTTCTGTCTTCGAAGTTAAAATTGTTCAGGTGGCCATAAGGTCTGGAAACATAAATAAATATGCATAATATGTAGTTGGTTGATATTCTATGAGATGTTCAATGTGCTGTTCCTCACTAGCAATTCATAGTTCAATAATAAGCTGTGCAAAACTGCGAGGAGCAATGTTCACTCAAGCAGCATTTCCATCAGTCTTTATACATGCATCTACAATGCCATGTCTCAGATGATTTGTTTCTGATTTTCAATGAATAAGCGTGCGCCTACAGCACAGCCTGGAAGAAGTAATCAAAGGAGCTCAATCTATCAAGAAATATATGTAGTCTATGTTTCCAAACTTTGTGGTCACCTGTATTTTAATTTTTTATAAGATTCACCTACTGTAAGTCTTCCAATAAACAGTTCTGCAATTTGTATTATTCCAGAAAAAAATGAATACTAAAAATGATATAATGACAAAACAAAAATTTATTACTTTTGCTTTCAAACAGTTCTACTGAAACAGGGCCCAGTCGGGACCCTCACAGTAGAGGCCTCTACATGTCCCTGGCCTCACCTTTCCTTGACCTACCTATAGCTTAACAATAGATCATACCCCTGCGGCTTGAGCTCGGAATGTCCCGTCCCACCCAGTTTCATTTTGGAAAATACTCTGAAACTTATGATGAATACCCTTGGGCTTACTGGTCACAATCTCAATGGTCTAGAATTCTTTCCAGGCTACTCCCATCGTTGTTCCTGGGTTGCTGACTCCACCAGATAATCATGTGGCCAGAAGGAAGGCTCCATGCAGACCCCTGGAAACATCACATAGCCACTGGAGGAACCCCAGATTTTTCCTTAAATACCCCAAGTCGATTGAGAAGGTAACAGCAGTTTTTGGAGGTGTTAACCCGCTGCCTTCCCACACTACTGGTGCTCTGATAATAAACACTTATTCTATGATCCAACTCTTGTGTTGATGTATTGGCTGAGCTGCGCAGGCAGCACGGGCCCTGGACTCAGTTGTCCTCCAGTTTCACTACACCAAAACAGTTTGCTGAAATGAAATGATTTTTAATATATACAAAAAGACTCTCTAAGTAATACTCGGGATACATTACAAATTTGGTTTTAAAACAGATTTGAAATTAAAACAAGTTTTACTCACAATGATTTCAATAAATCAGGCACTCCGGAACACCATGTGGAGGTACAATAATTATGTGATGACTTCTTAATAGTCCAAAGGGATAAAGATAGTTTTCAAATATGGAAATTAAATCTTTCTACAGTATTAACCCTTAAGGGCTACTCTCCTTTATAGACTACAATGTTATTGTCAGTTTCATATACTTTTACTTTATAAAGAAGTCCCACAGGAATAAATTTCTGGAGGTTTTCCCAGATATATACAGCCACATTTTCTGTCGTGCTGTAGAAGAAAAGGAAAAAAGATAAAAAAACAAATAAATAAAATTTGATGTTTACTATTTACAGAGAACAGAAAATTCTAGTTTTAAAAGATCTCATTAAACTAAAACTTTAGAAATCACACAGCAATCAGATAAAACGTTAAAAAAGTCAATTTTTCTTTCTTCCTGTCTGTATAAGGTAAGATAGTCACGTTCACCTTACAATATCTGCAAAGTATGGCACATCCAGATCCAGATTCTTATGATCAAGGGGCTTCATAATTGCCTCCTATAGACAAAAAAAAGGAAAACCATCAATTCCATTTTTGATTCAAATTCCAAAGTGTTCCACCCCTGCCTCTAAAACTTATCATATAGCCACTAACTCAATATTTGCAACTACTTTATTTGTGTCTTACCAAGCAATCTCAGAAAGTTTAAAGTTGTGAAATAAGTAAGCTGTCCATCATGACTGGTTATCCTCTTACTGACTACAAGGAGGTTAAGAAACTAAAAAGTAGGTAATTCACTGGAGATAACAAGCCATTGTGATTCAGAATTCAGTTTAACACTTTTTGCATTCTATCCATAAAGTTAACAAATACTTCTCCATGACAGTCTCACCTTCAAGACAATGACACAATGTCATTAGGACCAAGATCCAGTGAGTACTACATTTTCTAAAGCAGACTAAGACTGAAATTATGTGAGTAATTCTAAATTTCTGCCATAAGGAGTAATTTAAGAATTATCTTGGGCTCTTAGAATAAAAATAAATACATAAAGACTACTGCTTCCTAATGCTTATTATATATATTGACATAATGTATTCCTTTGTCGACGGCAAGAATTGTAATTTGCTTATTCTTTCTGTTTTTGCTTTTAGCTACGAGGTGTGATCAAAAAATACTGAATGATTAAATTTAAAAATGTATTACAGTAAAAGACACATTGCCATTAATCCCCCTCAAAATATTGACCCTCGCTTCAAACACACTTATCCCATCGTTCTTGCCACTTTCTGAAGCAGTTCTGGAAGTCCTCTCTCATGAGTGTCTTTACACTGCCGTGGTTGCCCCGATGTCCTGAATCAATTCAAAACGTTTACCTTTCATGGTCATTTTGACTTTGGGCAATAGTCAGAAGTCACATGGTGCCAGATCCAGTGAATAAGGTGGATGAGGACACACCGTAATGTTTTTATTTGACAGAAGTTGCCGTACCAGAAGAGATGTGTGACACAGAGCTTTATGCTTTATGCATTGTCATGATAAAGCATAAAGACAGCTTCAGAAAGTGGCAAGAACGATGGGATAAGTGTGTTCGACACAAAGGGGAGTATTTTGAGGGGGATTAATGGCAATGTGTCTTTTATTGTAATAAATTTTTCATTATTTACACATTCACTGTAGCTTTTGATCACACCTCATACATTGTACAAAACCTAAGCATTTGTGAAACAACCTAATTTTCTATATGGTATGGTTCTAAGAAGAGTACTTAATAATACTAGTAATCATTTTTTGAGCAAAACCAGAATCACATAAAAAGAGTAAGTCCTAAACCAAACAACTTTAAAACAGATCAAATGATACCCATATGGGTATCAAGAAAATAAGTATCTTAGTGTGAAGGATATAAATGATGAACGTCTAAGTATTACCTTGTCTTGTACACCTGAAACTAATAAAAAAAAAAAAAGAAAATAAGTATCTTTGTTTTATCTTCAATTCCAGTTTAGGTTCCAACTTTTCCATTGAAGCCTCTTCAACAGGGTTCTTTCTAACTACTCTGTATGACATGATGAGCTACTTTTACTGATGAAGAGTGTGTGGTGTCCCTCAAAGTGGTAAAAAATGCTTGCGACATCTCATATTTCTCATAGTGTTGTCTTGTACAATCTCTGTGTATATCTACTGTATGTCCCCAGTAAATGCAAGAACTCTGTCTTAATAACTTTCCTAAAGTACTTTGAGCGCGGTGCTGTTTGTTCATTCCCTCATTCTCTTATTCATTCAACCAACTTATTGAGCACTTATTATTCTTTACCTCCCAGAAAAACTAATGTGAGCACTCTGGGGTAAGGGCTGTATCTCATTCATGCTTGCATTCCTAGTACTTAGCTCAAACACTGATGTAAAGTAGGCAAACCTGCTGAATACACAGGTTGTAAGCAATGTGAAAGAAGTGATGATTATTAATGACAGCATTTTCAATGAAACAAATGTCAAATTTTAGAACAAAAGTAAGGAACTGAGCTGAAGTGAAGAATTAAATAAACAAGTGAAAGGATGCAATACTAAAAACTAAGCAGGAAAGAAGGATCTACTTCCAACTTTGTAAAGGACCAACCATATGACCTAGAGCAAGTCAGTTAACTGTTCAGCATCACTCAAACTGAATCTATGGCATGACGAAGTTGGCTTAGATAACCTCTAAGGTCTCTCACAACACAAGAATTCTAAAATGATAGTCAGCTAAGTTCTTTACTGAACACATTCTTTTGTGTACCCTTTATAATAAAGCTAGAGTGAATAAAACAGGGTACTGTTAAAATCTATAATCAAAGGCATAAAGGAAAATTCAGAGAAGGAAAAAAAAGCTTCAAGGAGAAAGCTGTATCTTGAAAGAACAGTAGAATTTGTTAAATGGAGGATATCAGGATATGCCAGCAAGGAATACAAGACGATCATGCTACATTTATTCCCATCATTGTAAATACAACTGGGATTAATTTCCACTAAGTCACCTAAACACCTTCAGAAGAACATAAAAGTAGTTCCTCCCACCACTTAGCTACTCCCACACCCAATTCCACTCACACAATCACAGAACCTCTGGAGATACTAGGTTGGGGAGTGAAAAGGGGGCCATCAAATATTATACTTAGAGGACAGCACAAAATAAACACCAAACATGCTATTACCTCCATATACCCTTTGAGGTCAGTCAAATTTATAATCATTCCTGTAACAGGATCAATCTAAAGAATAAACAAAGGTGAATATTACTATAATATGCTTTTCATATTTAAACCTCTGGTAGATTACTAAAGGCTGTACAATGTGCAAAAATTGTGCCCACATTTGCCTTCATCCCCGACACAACCATCAATCTCAAAATGGAAACACCAAGTGCTCTAGGCATGCTTTTCACTGTACTGCTCTTCTGTCTGTCCACATATAGCACATTAAAGATGACACTTTGGGAGAGGAAAGGCCTGCAATGGCAGCAGCTCACCATACACAAAGGCCAACAATGAAGCAATACTTTGAACAGAATTTTTGAACAGAATTTTTCGACATAAAATCTATCACGTTGGCGGAAAGAAGTCCCGGCAATCTGTACAAATCACATGGATATATTCAGCACGTACCTCTCCATCTACTGTCACCACAACTATGGGAAAGAGAACAAAATACCAAAAAACCAGTATGACTTTCAACAGATTAACATCCAAGTACAAGTTAGCAATATACATTAAGTATTAGATTTCTGCCCCGCAAAACTATACTTACATTTTCCCCCAAACATCTGCCCTGTTAGTTAAGATCTTTTTATCAACCAAAGCAAGAGTTAACCAAGACAGAGGAGCTTAGTAGGAGGTCTGGCTAAGCAAAGAAGCTTAGCCAAGGCCAAGGGTGTAAATTCTGCTCATGATGTTGACACACTAGGTAGGATGGAGATGCTGTTCGATCACTGCCTATAAAAGTAGAAAATGGGGGCAGCCAGATGGCTCAGTTGGTTAGAGCGCGAGCTCTGAACAACAGGGCTGCTGGTTTGATACCCACATGGGCCAGTGAGCTGTGCCCTCCACAGCTAGACTGAAGGACAACTTAGAGCTGATGAGCCCGGGAGAAACACACAGTTCCCCAACATTCCCTAATAAAATTTTCTTTAAAAAGTAGAAAATGTACTAGAAGAAGTCCAGCTACATATTAATCTGTTGCAATTTGGAGCAGTACCTCTCTAAGTAAAATTACTACTGGGCCTAAAACTCTTATCCCTTTACTCGAATGTATACAGTTTACAGTAACAATGTTTTAAGAATTCACAAGTGCTTGTATGAAGCATTTGAAAAATCCTGAAAATCAGAATGCTTTAGAAATAACTTTTTTTTCCAGCTCCGTACAAACACCATTAGGTATTATGTGATAAGTGAGCAAACTAAAAATGAGAGCTATCAAAAAATCAAGTAAGAGGCAGTAACTAAACTACAAACCCTGACCTTCTGACAGTTTTTTCTGGTCTTTTCTTCACCGTATCATATGTTGTGATACTTGATAGCTTACATAGCTGTTTTTGAGACATTAGCTATATATTTCAAAGAATCAAATCTCTTATTCTTGCATAATTACTTTCTTGGAACACTGCTGACAAGAGTTTTACATCCAACCTATTTTCCTATCATACAGTGTATTCCATAGCCAATATTCACTTTTTGTCAGTCATTATTTACTCAAAGAATATAATCTATCTTAACATTAGCCTCAGTGAGACCTAATTGTAATGAAACAAGGTGCCAGAAGTATCATGTTATGTATACTAAGGCCAAGGAAAAAATTATCTGGACTATTCATTGTTTTGGACTATCTGTTACAGAGCACACAATTAGAAGTAAAAACTTAAGTACATCCAATCAAGGCAACAGCTCTTTTCATTTTAAATTTCTATTTAACATCTCATTCAAGGCTCAAAGCATTAGTGTTCTGTGCATAACCTTCTGTCTCATTAAGACTGTATTTGCTAAAACACTCTTTCACTCTTATTCAAAGGGCTAAAATTTCATCAGTTTTTCTCTCACCTTTATAATTGTGCCCATGGCCATTGGGGTTGTTGCATTTCCCAAACAGTTTCAAGTTTTCTTCGTTACTCAGATACTTGCTGACAAAAACAAAAGTCCACATGACACAAGTTCAGACACCTTCTCTGTTCCCCACATTTATTATTTGTTCTAGCATTTGAAAAGTTTCACAGTTTATTATTTGAGCTCACCAAATGGAGAATCATAAATCAATTTGATTTCACTATTCAGCTTTACGTCAGGTACCAGTATATGCCCCCTAATTTGACTGCTGTATCATACAAATTCACATAAACAAATTCGACACTTTTGTCCCACATGAAGATTTCAAAAAACTGATCTGCTCAAGGCCCTTCCATTTTCAACTCAAACATTTACTGAGTACCTACTGTGCAGTAGGCATGGGCTAAACGAAGGAAGGGCATACAAGACAAACAAAAAGATGCTTATTCTCAAGTAGCGTAAAATCTCATTTCTCCTGAAAAATAATCCCGGGACCTAGCAGTCTCTTCTTTAACAGTCTTGCTTTATTATGCCTCAAACACTGCCTACTGATGAAGTCACCAGTCCACCGAGAGGCATCTGAATCGGGGGAAACTTTTAAATCACAATACCCCGCCGTCGTTCCAGGCAGAGAACACGCTTCTAAATGGATTTTTATTACCTACGCCTGTCCTATCGTTGCCTCTTGAACGAGTCCTTACACTTTCACACGTTAGAGCTGTGTATGACACAACCCCTTCCTTTTGGAGACCCTCTTTACTGTGTGCCTCACGATCCGCTTAACCTCTTCTGCTGAGAGCGCTGGTTCACAAAGCTTTTGCACAAAATGACCTCACTGCACCTTCCCAAATATTCGCCAGGTTGTGCCCTGCAGACAAAAGGCAGACAGGTGAGTCTGATCACTGCCGCGTCCCTGTCACCTACAAGACCTAACGAGGACGCAGGGACTGTGCAGTGAAGGAGTGCACGGATCTTGTTAGGCAGAAGTTATTCTTCTCGTTTTATAGACACGCAAACTGACGCTGAGCGTGGAGCTTGCTAATGACTGGCCACTCTTTCCCCCATAGTTACCGCTTCGGTGCCATCGAGCGATCGGAGCTCTGGGTTCAAATTCCAACTGCTGTTTGTTGTTCTCAGAGCGGCCTGACCAAAGTGAACATCTGGGTTTATTTTATCCGGGGTAAAAGCGGAGAAAACGTGCTAGGCTGTCATTTTATTAGTTACGGTGGCTAACACTCCAGCCACATAACAGTAGGTAACGTGTATTGAGAAAAGTGGCTTCAGGTCACAGAGCGAGCGAGTGGAGCCTCTCGGCTCCCTACCCAGGAGCTGTCAGTCATCGGGCGCTCCAAGGACCCCGCCCGCTCCTGAAGGACGCGGCGCGCCCCGACCCCACGCCGCCGGCACTGTGGGCACAACCCACCTGTGGAGCCGGTGGGTCGCGCTGAAGGACACGAGGCGGGACACTCTCGCCCGGCGGCGACAGCCCGAGACCGTCGCACTCATCGCCCAGCGGTAAGGCGCGCGGGGTCAACACCACCTCGCTCGGCCGGCGACGGAAGCTGCTGTGGGCGAAGCCTCCTCCCCGCGCGGCTGCGCAGTACGCGCCCGCCGCCTGGATGCGCCGTCCGCTTCGCCCCGCGGCCGGGCTCCCTCTGCCGGCCCGGAGGCAGGAACGGGCGTCCCTTGTATCTGGATCTCGGGATGCCGAGGAACAGTTCAGTTCGCTAGGCATACCTAGCAGCGGTCAGATCAGGCGGATGCAGTTTCCCTGTCCGTTTTTATGTTTGCTCAGAATGAGGCCACGTCACGCGATTAGAGCTTGTCTGGGCGTACTTTGAGTCCTGGAGAGACTTCTTTGAGCCGCCCCTCCCGTTCACTTCTAGAAAGCCCTGGGTGACAGTAGAAATCTCCGGTCACTTGTTATTCTGAGATACGTCCCAGGGCCAGTCTACTTATTGCAGAAAGGGAGCAGGAATTTGAAGGCACGTGTAGGACCACGTGGCTTTTCAGAGAAGATACTACCTTTGGACTGTCTGTAAAGATTCTTACTAAGGATAATTCTCAGGCCAAGCATGCATGGACTCATTTATCACTCTGGGTTGGCACAGGGTGACTACATGCACCTAAGGATTCACACACATCAGCAACTCCATGTCCAGTGTAGACACTTCTGGAGTTAAAAGGATCCTGTTTCCTCACATCTATTCATCAGGAATGTCTAAACTACTTACACTTCCCAGGACCATTTTATCCAGGGTAAAAGAGGAGAAAACCTCTTGCCTCCATTCATGGTTTCATTAAATATTTATTGCATATGTACTATGATGTTGGCACCCTTGCGGGCACTGAGAAGGATAGATAAAATCATGGGAATTGCAGAAATATAAGCCCCAATGGTAATTTCTCTCAAATGTCTCTGGTGTTCTTTTTGTTCTGTACTAAATTATTAATGTTACATAGCAAACATCCTTCACTCATTTTTCAAATATTTTTTCTCGTCTCCCCTTTGTGCTGTCAAGAACTTCAAAGAACTATAAACTTCAGAGATCTGAGATACAGACTATCTAGTTCTTACCAATAAGAAAGCCCTTCACGTTGTGAGGGGTGTAAATCTCTAGTACACCTGAAACTAATAAAAGAGAGAGAGAGAAAGGGGAAGAGAGAGAGAGAGAGAGAGAGAGAGAGAGAGAGAGACAGCACACAGATAAGTGAATTACTTAACCAAGATCACTTATAATATAAACAATATTTTTTGCCAGAAATTGATGACATCAGAGATAGTCAGTGATCACACAAACACTTTACTCATTCCAGAAACAGTTTAAAGAACCAAAATAAAAGGAAAAAAGTAGAAGGAATTTCTAAGAAATTGTTTTCCTTATTTGCTTTAGTAAACTATGTCATTGAACTTGAAGAGTTATTCTAAAATTTTTTATTAAAGCTAATTCTATAAAAAGGTATTCACCAAATTCACCCTCAGTGATCCAGTAATGGGTTGAATTGTAACACCACAAAATTAACGCGTTGAAGTCCTAAACCCCAGTACCTCAGAATATAACTTTATTTGGAAATAGGGTCTTTATTGATGTAATTAGTTAAGACGAGGTCACTAGGGTGGGCCCTAATTAATCCCTTTTCCCCTCACTAGTGGACCACATACCCCTACCCTTGAGTCTCTGGACACTGGCCAGTGATGAGTTGGGCTTAGGGAGAGGAGGAGGCCCCGCCTAGGCTTTGAGCAGGAGTCATAGGCTCACTCAATTTTACCAAAACTTTCTGCACTGGATTACCAGGCATATGCACCTATATTATTAAGTATCGTTGGTCCCTTTTTTGTCTTCTCCTTCAAGAACCTTATAGATGGCAGGGCCGAGGCAGAATTCAGACATCCTTGTGTCAAAATCCTATGATTATACTAACCTTTATATGTTTGAACTTCGCTCTCTGTATATTAGGATGGCGCAAAGGTTTATCAACAGAGGAAAGACATGATCATATCTGTGTGCTTCTCTGATGTCAGCTAGAGTCTCCCTCACACTTCAGATACAGATAAGATTGAGATCAAACCTCCATGTCCTTTCTGGAGGAGTACCAGGCCTTTTTGGGACTGCTGTGAAATTTCCGGATTTGTGTTTTCTTGGTTACCTCAGCCTCTAAGCTCCCACGTCTGCTATATTAGTTCTGTTTAAGAATCTTGCCATTCAGTACCTGCTGCTGCTATTCTGTATCTCACGAACCCAAACACAAATGTTAGAACTTTTACCTTATCGTCACAATGTACACCCAAATGTGTGGCACCTGTATGTGTGGAACACTTCACTACGGAGGACAGGGTTTGTGATGTTTATAACTCTGAAGGAAAACTGAGAACAAACTACGTTGGTCCAGGACCGTGCGGTGATCTCATCAGGAGTTACCAGGCTCTTGCGAAAGACATGTTTGGGGGACTTCTCCAGCAATATTCAACATGCAGAGGGAGCATGGAAGCTTTAACCGGCCCAGGGTGAGAGTTCAGCAGACAGAAGGAGTATAAATGAAGGAAAAGGGAACATGGGATTTTGAGGGTGTTGGCAAGAATGGGGCTTACTTGACAGACCCAGGCTGATTTATGCTATGGGTAAAAACTGGTGGTGTTTAGAAACGTGGAGATCTAATGGTCTCTAGTGCCATCTGTTGCCCAACTAAATGAAGAACTACCAGCTCCTCATTAATCCCTGAAGAACTATCCACCTGGAGATGAGAAGAAAGGCCTGATTTTATTAGCAATGTCCCGCAAAACACCACCCTCCCAAGGCCAAGCTAGGGGCAGGGTGAGAGGTAGTAGTGAGTGGTTCAACTGCAGTAGCATCTGCTGTGGACAGCAGAGAAACAGCCAGTTTCAAAGAAGCCTCCTCTCAAAGCTGAGGACCAGTAGTCCCAGGCAGGCTGTGATGGGAAAACACAAGGTGCTTTTCAGATCTACATTCATCTTGCGCTCTCTACGTATGGTTATATTTGTATGTCTTCTCCCAAGTGTGAGCATCTCTGTCGCCCACCTATCTGGTGGTGGTAATGACCCAGTGCTACTTTTTCTTTCATGTATTCTTGTTCCCTAGAGGAAGCTATCTCCATATCCAGTAACTATAAATTTAAAACTCTCTTCAAAAGCTTGTCTCAATAATCAAGTGAACTATGAACAGACTGACAATTAGGTTCGAGAACTCGTCGTCGAAAAGGTGCCACGTAACTCATTGCTGAGCCTCACTATGGTCACCTTCGAAGTACTCCCCTTGGGAAGCTATGCAGCGACACAAGCGCCTAGTCCACCCTTCAAGGCGATTGCGGAACTCCTTTCCTGGAATGGCCATAAGTGCTGTCATCGTATTACCCTTGATGTCCCGAATGTCATCCAAATGTCTTCCTTGCAGTATTTCCTTTCTCTTCGGCTAAAGAAAGAAGTCACTGGGGGCCAGATCAGTTTAGTTTTCCTTAAGTTTGAATTATGGGGTAGAGAAGCATCTTAATCTTTTTCTGGGCTTCTACTTCTCAAGGTGGTCATTTGGCCCTTTCCTACATGACCATTAGGCTCATCTACAAATATAAACTTCATCCTGCATTGGTTACCTTTCCCAGATTATCTCCTCTGGCCCAATTGAGAGCACCTTCAGAACATCTGGAAGCTTCTGCCAGCTGCGGGTAATCTTGGTATTATTCCAAAATAAAAATACTCACCTCTTGTAACTTTCTTTGGGGGGAGGGAGGTGTCACAAATGATCAAGTACTAACATTTTATTCCCTTAGATACACGCTTTTAGCTTGTGTTGACACCCTTGATGGAATTCTCTATGTGCTGAAATGTAACCACGGGCGTGCATCAGCGATACAATAGAATCCAGTGGAATTGTATCAACACTGGGGGACGAACCACCCTCTGCCGTTTTTTCGGGTTTTTTCAACCTTATTCTTATCACTAATCTGGGTTACTCAGTATCATTGTTCTAACGGTCCTTATAACTCTAACAAGATTAAGTTTAACAAAAACTTGAACCATAACCTTCACTATTCAAGGATTTAACTTGATGTCATTTTTACAATATTATGTTCAGGCAATTTATTTGGATTGCCCACGATCATCTTTTCTCTTCCCAACTCAGATGAGTTTGGTGCCATTTAGAAACACTGTGTTTTTCCTACTGCTGGTCGAGAAATGAATTTAGTGGGTCATAACAAGGAGTTTCCTCTTTTTTTTTCTTTTTTTCCAAAGTACAACATTTTATTTAAGGATACCTTTATCCCGGGGTGACCGCTGAGGAGCAGGGTTTCCCTTCTGCTGGGAGGCACCCCCTGCTGTACAGTTAAGTTCCCCACAGCTGTGTGGCCCCCAGGGGGGAAAGGGCTGATGCCTGTCAAAGGGCTCCTGCTGCCTGCCCTGAAGCCAACACCTCCACCCCTCTGCAGATCTGGGAGTGCCCGCCAGGGGGCGCCACACCTCCACTTGCGCCAGGGCCTCCCGCAGCCGCTGAGGCTCGCGCTGAGGCACCCGCTGCACGCCCCCTTGACGCTGACTCTCCCTGCACGCGCCCGCGCGCTGCCAGGCATCCCGCGCGGATGGGCGCGCCCCCGCGCGCTTTGGGCGGTCTCGGGCACGCGCGCCCATTGTTCCCTACTGCATCCAGGCAACAGGCCCAACGGTGGGCACTTGGCCTTCAGCCCTGTTGACAGCTGAAGGAGCTAGCTAGGAGCCTGCTGTGGATCCAAAGACAGACCTCACCCAAGTGACCCATGGGCGCTTATCAGGGCAGGATCTGTCTCCCACGCCCGCCCCGGGCACCCGAGGGCCAGCACCCCTGCGCTCGCCATGCCCACCACGTTCATCTGGCCCGCCATCCTCACACAGCGGTCCGTGCCCCTCCGTTCTCTCGCAGGCCAAACTGCAGGTATCTGATGAGTTTGTCTTCGTGCTTTCTCACAGCGTCTGTGCGGCGATGTTCCATGCTCTCTCAAACGCTGCGCACGTTTCTGGGGTCCCTCATCGCAATCAGCAGCCGTGGCCATCAGAGGGAAGCCGTGCTGTCTGCTCTGCTCTCACAGGTGGCCTGTCGCACAGTGTCTCCGGTGGGCAGAGTCAGTCACCGTGTGGCACAGGACCGGGTAGTCACCCACATGCCCCTCACAACACCCGGGGGTGCCCACAACACCTGCACAGAGCAGAGCTTGTTGAGGGCCAAAGGGGCACCCAAGCAGGAGGAAGACCCTGCACTCAGAGAGCAGCAGGCCAATCAGGGAAGGAACCCCGATGGCACTGGGGCTGCACACTCTGCATTTAGGCCCCTGGGGGTCCGAAGAGGCCACTCTTTCTTCATGCCCAGGCCCGGGACTCTGCAGAGAATCCTCCATGAGCAGCTCTCAGGAGACACGGGAAGGAACCCCGATGGCACTGGCCGAGCACGGTCTGCATTTAGGGCCCTGCAGAGAATCCCCCATACGGAGATCTCAGAAGACAAGGGCCACAAGAAATCCCAGACCTCCGTGCTAATCTCCTGCCCCAGAAGAAATGCCATCACCAGCTCATACAGCTCCACCGGAGGTTTCCCACTGGCGCAGAGGAAGAGGCTTACAGCCACATCCCGTGCTCGGCTAGTCCAGAAATCCTCCAAAAAAGTGAGCCAGGAGGGTCCTTCTCCCTCCTCGGCTCCCGGGCTTTCCCAGAAGTGCCAGCATGACAAGGAGGCAGGTGGAACAAAGGGGCAGAAGCCAAACCAGACAGACGGCTCACCCACATGTGACAGTTCCAGGCCTGGAAAACGAAACACTTGTCTTCTGCCGCGCAGGCGAGGGGACCCTCTGAGTCTGCCAAATCCCCCTGAGCTGGGTTTCCGAGTCACAGCAGAACACCTACACAGGGAGAAGGAAGCTGCACTCCAGAGCATCCACAGAGCACTTCAGGGAGGTGAGACTGAGACCATCCCAGACCTCGGTGCCATACGTGCTGTATGGAGCGGTCCTGCACCAGCTGTTCTTGCAGCTCCCAGCATGAATCCATAGCTGGCGAAATACAGGAGGAAGCAGGCCTGCTCAGGCCCCATGACTCTCCCAGATTCTGCTAGAGGGGCTACATCTGTGCATCTCTGTCACCCAGGAGGCGCAGTTCACCAGGCCCCCTCTTCTCCCAGCCAGAGGCCGTGATACGGGATAGCACCCTAACTGGAGAAGTTTAAAGTCCCCTCACTGTAGAAGTTTTAAGTCCCCTCAGAATAGCAGTTTTAAGCCCCCTGACTATAAAAGTTGTAAGGCCCCTCAGAGTAGAAGTTTTAGGTCCCCTCAGTAAACAAGTTTTAATCCCCTCACTTTGGAATATTCAAGTCCCTCCCTGTAGAGCTTTTAAGCCCCCTCACTGTGAAAGTCTTCAGCCCCTCACTGTACAAGTTTTAAGCCCCCTCACTAAAGAAGTTCTAAGCCCCCTCAGTATATGAGTTTTAAGTCCCCCCATGATAGAAGTTGTAAAGCCCTTCAGTACAGAAGTTTTCAGCCCCCTACCATAGACGTTTTCATGCCCTCACTATATGAGTTTTAAGTCCCCTCACTATAGAAGTTTTAAGACCCTTCAGTATAGTAGTTTTCAGCCCCCTACTATAGAAGTTTTAAGGCCTCTCAGAATAGAAGTTTTATGTCCCCTCAGGAAAGAAGTTTTAAACCCCTCACTTTAGAAGCTTCAAGTCCCCTCACCTTTGAAGTTTTAAGCCTCCTCACTGTAGAAGTTTTCAGCCCGACTGTAGAAGTGTTAAGCCCTCTCAGTATAGAAGTGTTAAGCCCCCTACTACATGAGTTTTCAGTCCCCACAATGTAGAAGTTTTAAATCCCCTCAGAATAGAAGTTTTCAGACCCCTACTATAGAAGTTTTAAGACCCCTCACTATAGAAGTCTTCAGCCCCCTCACTATATGAGTTTTAAGTCCCCATACTATAGAAGTTTGAAGTCCCCTCAGAATAGCAGTTTTAAGCCCCCTCGCTATAGAACTATTAAGGCCCCTCAGAATAGAAGTTTTACTTCCCCTCAGTAAAGAAGTTTTAATCCCCTCACTTTGGAAGCCTTAAGTCCCCTCTTGTAGAAGTTTTAAGCCCCCTCACTAAGGAAGTCATAAGCCCCCTCACTATAAGAGCTTTAAGTCTCCTCACTGTAGAAGTTTTAAGCCCCCTCACTATGGAAGCTTTAAGCCTAACCCTGTGCTGCAGGGACGGCCTGCCTGGTCTCTGCTCCCGCTCCCCACATAAGAACGCAGGATGTGGTGAGGTCGAAAAGGAACACCCATCGGAGCCATACGTAGGGGAGTCATATCACTGTGGTCTCCCTGAAGGCTGGGTTAACATGACGTGCGACATGCTGTCTGCTTTGCTGCCAACCAAGCAACTCTCCTCGACTCTCCCCCACTCTCCTCTACTTCCCTCGACTCTCCTCCGTAGCCGTGGCAGGTATATTAGTGGCCAATGTCTCAGTGGTTACAGCTGACGTCCAACCAGCCACAGCTGACGGACATCTACTACCGGAACCAACAACCCTCCACGTGAGGCCGAGAGCCTGGAAACTGCTCTCTGAGGCTCAGTCCCCACACGCCACCCCTACAGGGTCTCGCCTCACAATCTACGCAACAAGCATCTTCCGCGACGGTCCCTGTGCGAGGAGCCAGGAGGTGAATGCAATATCCTGGGCACAGCCAGGGTTTCTCAGGGCACCACCAGTCCTTCTGGGCACAGCCAGACTTCCTGGACTTCTTAGGCTACCACCAGTCTCCTCCTGCCCTCCTGGCAGGCGGTACTGTGGCACTGTCACCACGCGCCAGGGCTGTGGCAACACTTGAGGAGGGTGGTGATCAGGCCACGCGTGTCACCGCTTTCATCACCCGATTCCAGAGACAGAACTCTCCCACCGATGTCTGTAAACTGAGGCCATGTAGCACGTCCACCCCTAGAATATAGTGCGGAACGGGGGAGACATAAACCTTGTAGGTACGAGGGGGAAGCCTTCCTATACCCCGTGGTAAGGAAATGGCTTTCACAGTCACAATCTTTCCCCCGTAGCCATCAATGCAGATTGCTGGTCCAGGGAACAGTTCTGGGTTCCCATAGACAAGACTGCAGTGTGCGCCAGTGTCAACTAGGGCCAAAACCCTCTGCACATTAGAAGGGGACCAATGTATGGACAGTCCACGTGGGGCCTCCAGTTCCTGCCCGTCCCCTCTGACCGGGTACCTTGACCCCACCCCTAATCAACCTGAAAGGAGTCGGCCTCAAGCGGCTGCATGAAGTCCTGGATGGACACGGGTCACGCTGTCTCAGACTTCTCCTTTAGGATTCTCCAGAATTGTTGTTCCGGACATAACTGTTTCCAAAGTAACAGCAGGAGTGCATTGGGTCTTCGATCTATTTTCTCCCAATCGGCCCCTGCTGCCACGAGATCAGGCCACATCTGTGCTCATGTTACTCTCTGAGGCCCGCGACCTCGCCCCTTTACCTTTGGTTTGGGCTTCCAGGTCTCAACTGCATGGACCTGCTGTCTTATCTTCCTTCGCCTGCGGTTCTCAATATCCCCTAGGGTGGCCATGGCAGTTGTAACTTCATGGATCCGTCGCCCTACAGAAAGTGTAAGAATAGCAACCAAGGATCCAAAAGCACTTGCAGGTGCAGTCTCCAAAACCAGATCTCTCATGCTGGCTGTCAATCTCCTCCGTCATCTGGCCCCTGCACGTTAAGGTTAAAAACAGCATGTCTCATACCCATTTCACGGATGATTTGCATAAGTTCCGTATATGACTGCCATTGACTCACAGTGTCTGGCAGCTCGCCAGCCTGTCCCCATACTGTGCGTACCGCAGCAGTGAGCCACTCCGTTAGAGAATGGTTGGCCTGGTCGTGGGCCAACCTATGGCAGTTCTGTAACATTTGTCACAGGGACGAATGCACTGTCACGAGGTCTAGCATTTCCATCTCGCCTGGGGAGCAGAGAGTGTTGTCTGCTCCCTCATCCCATAAACGTAGTAGCCAAGGGGAGACTGGCTCTCCAGGGCGCTGTCGGCACCGCCACCCCAGCTCTTGCAACTCAGTGGTAGTGTAAGGGTGTAGGTTGTGAACTCAGTCACAGCTGGGTCGCCGGCAGCAATGCCCCCGGTGCCCAAAGGTTGCTCCCCTTTATCTTTTGTGTCAAGATTGGCCGGAGTTTGGGGGTTGGGAGCTGCATTGACTCCACTCGCTTCCTCCGCCTCTACCTCAGAGTCTCCAAGGTGGCGCCCCTCTTCTAACAGGCAGACCCAGACTTCCAGCACCTCCAACCGGGACAACACCTGGGACATTTCATTAAGCGCACTTTCCCTGTTGAGGCTCAAGGCCGTGAGGAACATCCAGCCCACGCGGCCGGCTGTAGCCTTCTCCTCCTCCAGCAACTGCTCAGCCAGAGCCTGCAGGGCCCCCTCCACGCTGGCCGGAGAGCCTTCCACGTAATCCCACCCCTCCTTCAGGGTCCAACTCCTGAGAACAGTGGCTACCGGACACCACACACTGTGCGGGGACCACACGTCCTCCTGCCCGGAGTCAGACTCCATTCCTACCTGGTCGGAATCTTGCTCACTGTGCCAGGTGTCTGAGTGGGTGGAGGCCCCCGCGGAAGATGTCCACAACCCTCAGAGCCTAAGGCCGCAGCAGGTCACCAAAATGAGAGAAACGCCGTCCATGGCCAAGACGGTGGTGTGACTGATGCAGGCTTGAGTCTCCCAGGCAGACGGCGCCTCCCATTCCCCATGTCACTCCTCATGGGCCTCCCGAAGCTGGGCTCTCACACGCACAAACTGCTGCACCATGCTTCGGTAGGTTTTGGCCGGCACCGTACCCTGCTTATGACACTGAGCTGTTCTACATAAAAACTGCTCCAGTACATTCCGGAGAGTTTCGGCCGACACCACACCCTGCTCGCTGCGCCACTCGTCAAGCAGGACGGCCTACTGGGTCTCAGCTCCCGCTCCCCACATAAGAACGCAAGATGTGGCTAGGCCACAAAGGAACACCCACGGAGCCATAGGTAGGGGAGTCACACCACTAAGGTCTCACTGGAGGCTGGGTTCACAAGCCGTGCGACCTGCTGTCCGCTTTGCTACCAACTGACCAACTTCCCTCTTTCGACTCTCCTCCGTAGCCGCGGCAGTTACGTCAGTGGCCAATGGCTCAATGGTTACAGCTGATGGCCATCTACTACCCGAGCCAGCACCCCTCCACATGATGCCAAGAGCCTGGAAACTGCTCTCTGGGGCTCTGTCCAGACACCGCCCCACTATAGAAGTTTTAAGCCCTGTCGTGCGGGGGGTCTGGCGGGGCGGCCTGCGGGGTCTCTGCTCCCGCTCCCCACATAAGAACGCAGGACATGGTGAGGCCAAAAAGGAACACCCACGGAGCCATAGGTAGGGAAGTCATACCACTATGGTCCCACTGGAGGCTGGGTTTACACGACGTGCAACCTGCTGTCCACTTTGCTGCCAAACTAACAACTGTCCTCGACTCTCCTTACTCTCCTTCAGTCTCCTCCTTCACTCTCCTCGGCTCCCCTCCATAGCCGCGGCAGTTATATCAGTGACCAATGGCTTAATGGCTACAGCTGATGGCCAACCAGCCACAGCTGACGGCCATCCACTATCTGAGCCAGCACCTCTCCACATGAGGCCGAGAGCCTGGAAACTGCTCTCTGGGGCTCTGCCCCACACTCCACCCCCACAGGTTCTCGCCTCATAATCTACACAACAAGCATCTTCCGCAAGGGTCCCTGTGCCATATTAGACTATTGACACCTATGGACAAAAAGAAACGGTAGTCTTAGGAACCAATAATGGCAAATCCCTTCCATCTGGGAGGATACACGCTAGCTTTTCGTCCTGGGAAAGGAGAGTCGCTGCTACTGGCACCTTTCCCGTTTGTGGTACCAGACTTTTATGGCAGGGCTTGGAGTCCCTTGCATAGTTTCAACATGTAACAGTACAGGGGACCCCATAATAGGCCATAGTGAGAGCACATCGGTTCCCTGCAAAATCATTCCGGTATCGGGACCTCCATATACTACAGTCACTTGCGATGGCCTCTCAGCCACCACCCCTGGCGTCACTTGCAAATCATGAGTCAAACCGGCCCCCCATGGGGCTATCAGGCCCAACCAAAACAGTGGGGGCTTTTGGCCTGCCAGGGCCAACTCCATTGCTGCCATTCCCCTGCTTTCAAGCATGTGGGGGCTGGCAGCAAAATGTTTCCATTTCTGCCGTAGCCTGGCTTTAACAGAGTCTCACTGGTGGTAACCTGTAATTGAATGGGAGCGGCCGTTCGATGTAGCAGAGCTTCTACTGGTGCCGGTCCTCCCTTCCGTGGTCTCTCATTCAGGACTCTCAGGACATCCCATAGAAGCGAGGCCCAGTCCCGCATCGTGGGAGGGTGTTTTGACACCCGGAGACCTTGCTTCAAAAGGCCATTATAACGTTCAATCATGCCATCTGCTTGTGGGTTATACGGAGCATGAAATAACCATTGCACGTCCATCCTGGCAGCCCAGCGCTGCACCTCTTGCCCTGAAAAATGAATACCCCTGTCACTTTCAATGACTTGGGGGCGCCCATAGAGGGCGCACAGCCGTGTAAGAGCGACGACTGTATGCCGCTGATCTTCAGCCGGACACGGCCAAGCAAAAATCAACCCCGTAGCCGTGTCCACTGCTGTGAATGCGTATATCGCATTGCGGGCCTTAGACAGGGGTCCAATGTAATCCACTTGCCAGCGAGTGAGGGGCACCCTCCCACGCGTTATCTGCTGTGTCTCCCAGGGAAGCCTCCGCCCTTGGGGACTCTCCTGGGCACAAATGGCACAGTCATAGCAGGCATCTGCTATCTCCTGCCATTTCAAAGGCAGACCCTAGCGTCTGCTCACCTGGCACATGGTTCGGCTTCCATCCAGCGTGCTGCAATTTCCTGTGCAGCCAATGGGCCACATCAGTGGCAGGAGCCCGTTCTAACCATCGGACCCGTGCTAGGGCATCTGCTTCATCATTACCTGGGTGCACTAAGGGGGAGTGACCTTTGACATGCATTAGGGTTACCTCCTTTCTCTGCCCTAGATCCCAGAGGTCCTGCCACATGGCTTGACCCCACAGTGGACGGTGTCCTACCAACCAGTTTTGGTGTTTCCATGTAGGGAGCCACAACGTTAGGCCCCGGAACACCGCCCAGCTGTCAGTACAAATAACTAGGGGCCCAGGTTCATGACTGATTACCATCCACACAGCCCGTAATTCAGCCCATTGGCTACTCTGACCCGTCCCAGCATCAAACCAAATGGTGTCTGTTTTGGGCTGCACACCGATAGCCGTCCAAACAGCTGCAGCCCCTCGGCTAGAACCATCAGTAAACCAGGCATCCTCAGGTACTGGGGACTGTCCTTCTTTGTAGGGCAAGGGCTCCAAGTCCTCCCCTCTAGGCAGAGCGCTTGGCTCAGCCTGGGCTACAAGCTCCACAGGCCCCAGGACCTGTTGTAGCTCTGTGCTCAAAGGGCTTGAGCTAAGGGTGCTACACTGCTCCAAGTAGGCACCCCACTTGGCGAGGGTGGTGGTCTGTGCCACCCCGGTTTTTGGTCCCTGGGTCCACGTACGCACCCACCCCTGGACAGCATAGGTTGTTCGAACCACTACCCGTGCCGTTCCTGTGATCGCTTCTGTGGCCACTAGGGCTGCGTACACAGCGGCCAGCTGTTTCTCTATCAGAGAGTAGCGGACCTCCGCTCCTTTCCATAATTGGGACCAAAATCCCACTGGCAACAGGAGACGCTCCTGCCGTTGCCAGAGGCCCCATCCATACTCCTCTTGGGTTACGTGAACATCAAGTTCAAATGTGCAGCCAGGGTCCACTATTGCAGAGCCTGTGCCTGCTGCACTGCCCGTTTCGTGGCAACGAAGGCTTGCTCTATAGCCTCTGTCCAATCCCATGAGGTACCCTTTTTAATCATGTTGTACAAGGGCCTTGCCATTTGTGCCATGTGGGGTACAAACGCCCGCCAATATCCTAGCAGACCCAAATATGTCTGCAGATGGGAGACCTTGGTCGGCCGGGGAAAGGCTTGTATCTTATCAATAATAGCCTCGGGTATAACCTTTGTCTTACCCGACCACACAACCCCCAAAAACTTGATGGATAAGACAGGGCCTTGGACCTTTTCCTCATTCACCGCCCAGCCGCGTGACTTCAGGTGGCGGAGAAGAGAGGGAGCTGCTTTCTCTAAATCAGAAAGAGAATCTGATGTTAATAGAATATCATCGACATAATGAAACAAGGCCACAGAGGACGGGTGATCCCACTGTGCCAAATCCTGGGCCACGAGCCCGTGGCAGATAGTGGGGCTGTGCAAGTATCCTTGTGGAAGGACTTGAAAAGTCCACTGCCGCCCGTCCCAAGTAAAAGCAAACTGCTCTTGACACTCTCGTGCAATGGCAATGGAGAAAAAAGCATTGGCCAAGTCCACTACATAGTGATATGTCCCCAGGCTGACAGTCAGACGATCCATTAAACCATGTACTGAAGGCACTGCAGCGAGCAAGGGTGGTGTCACCTTATTTAACTCCCTACAGCCCACAGTCATTCGCCAGGTCCCGTCTGGCTTCTTGACAGGCCATACTGGGGAGTTAAAAGGACTGTGCGTTCGCCTCACAATATGTGCCTTCTCCAATTCCAATATTGTGCGACCAATCTCCTCCTGCCCTCCTGGCAGGCGGTACTGTCGCACTGTAACTACGCGCCAGGGCTGTGGCAAAACTTGAGGAGGGTGGTGAGCATGCCCGAGTGTCACCGCTTTCACCACCCGGATCCGGAGAAGGAACTCTCCTACTGAGGTCTGTAAACTGAAGCCATGTAGCACGTCCACCCCTAGAATATACTCCGGAACAGGGGAAACATAAACCTTGTAGGTACAGGGGGAAGCCTTCCTATACCCAGTGGCAAGGAAACGGCTTTCACAGTCACAGTCTTTCCCCCGTAGCCATCAATGCAGATTGCTGGTCCAGGGAACAGTTCTGGGTTCCCATAGACAAGACTGCAGTGTGCGACAGTGTCAACTAGGGCCAAAACCCTCTGCACATTAGAAGGGGACCAATGTATGGACAGTTCCACATGGGGCCTCCGGTCCCTACTCGTCCCCTCTGACTGGGAACTTTGGCCCCGCCCCTAAGCAAGCTGAATGGAGTCGTCCTCAAGTGGCAGCATGAAGTCCTGGAGGGACACGGGTCCTTCTTTCCCAGAACTCTCCTTTTGGCTTCGGAATTGCAGTTCCGGACGCAGCTGTTTCCAAAGTTCCAGCAGGAGTGCATTGGGTTGTTGGTCTGTTTCTCCTGATCAACCCCTGCTGCCACGAGATCACGCCACATCTGTGCGCGTGTTACTCTCTGAGGCCCGCGACCTCGCCCCTTTACCTTTGGTTTGGGCTTTACCTTTGGTTTGAGTCCTTGAGGAGGACTCCATTCAGCTTGATTAGGGGCGGGGCCAAGGTACCCGGTCTGAGAGGACAAGAAGGGACCGGAGGCCCCATGTGGAACTGTCTATACATTGGTCCCCTTCTAATGTGCAGAGGGTTTTGGCCCTAGTTGACACTGGCGCACACTGCAGTCTTGTCTATGGGAACCCAGAACTGTTCCCTGGACCAGCAATCTGCATTGATGGCTATGGGGGAAAGACTGTGACTGTGAAAGCCGTTTCCTTGCCACTGGGTATAGGAAGGCTTCCCCCTCGTACCTACAAGGTTTATGTCTCCCCTGTTCCGGAGTATATTCTTAAGGTGGATGTGTTACATGGCCTCAGCTTACAGACCCCAGTAGGAGAGTTCCTTCTCCGGATCCGGGTGGTGAAAGCGGTGACACGCGGGCATCCTCACCACCCTCCTCAAGTGTTGCCACATTCCTGGCGCGTGGTTACAGTGCGACAGTACCGCCTGCCAGGAGGGCAGGAGGAGATTGGTCGTACAATATTGGAGTTGGAGAAGGCACATATTGTGAGGCCAACGCACAGTCCTTTTAACTATCCAGTATGGCCTGTCAAGAAGCCATCTGCAGACATATCTGGGTCTGCTAGGATATTGGTGGGCATTTGTACCCCACATGGCGCAAATGGCAAGGCCCTTGTACAACATGATTAAAAAGGGGGCCTCATGGGATTGGACAGAGGCTATAGAGCAAGCCTTCGTTGCCACGAAACGGGCAGTGCAGCAGGCACAGGCTCTGCAAGTAGTGGACCCTGGCCGCCCATTTGAACTTGATGTTCATGTAACCCAAGAGGAGTATGGATGGGGCCTCTGGCAACGGCAGGAGCGTCTCCGGTTGCTAGTGGGATTTTGGTCCCAATTATGGAAAGGAGCGGAGGTCCGCTACTCTCTGATAGAGAAACAGCTGGCCGCTGTGTACGCAGCCCTAGTGGCCACAGAAGCGATCACAGGAACGGCACGGGTAGTGGTTCGAACAACCTATGCTGTCCAGGGGTGGGTGCGTACGTGGACCCAGGGACCAAAAACCGGGGTGGCACAGACCACCACCCTCGCCAAGTGGGGTGCCTACTTGGAGCAGTGTAGCACCCTTAGCTCAAGCCCTTTGAGCACAGAGCTACAACAGGTCTTGGGGCCTGGGGAGCTAGTAGCCCAGGCTGTGCCAAGCGCTCTGCCTAGAGGGGAGGACTTGGAGCCCTCGCCCTACAAAGAAGGACAGTCCCCAGTACCTGAGGATGCCTGGTTTACTAATGGTTCTAGCCGAGGGGCTGCAGCTGTTTGGACGGCTATTGGTGTGCAGCCCAAAACAGACACCATTTGGTTTGATACTGGGATAGGCCAGAGTAGCCAATGGGCTGAATTACGGGCTGTGTGGATGGTAATCAGCCATGAGCCTGGGCCCCTAGTTATTTGTACTGACAGCTGGGCGGTGTTCCGGGGCCTAACATTGTGGCTCCCTACATGGAAACACCAAAACTGGTTGGTAGGACACCGTCCACTGTGGGGTCAAGCCATGTGGCAGGACCTCTGGGACCTAGGGCAGAGAAAGGAGGTAACCCTAATACATGTCACAGGTCACTCCCCTTTAGTGTCCCCAGGTAATGATGAAGCAGATGCCCTAGCACGGGTCCGATGGTTAGAACGGGCTCCTGCCACTGATGTGGCCCATTGGCTGCACAGGAAATTGCAGCACGCTGGATGGAAGCCGAACCATGTGCCAGGTGAGCAGACGCTAGGGTCTGCCTTTGAAATGGCAGGAGATAGCAGATGCCTGCTATGACTGTGCCATCCGTGCCCAGGACAGTCCCCAAAGGCGGAGGCTCCCGTGATAGACACTGCAGATAACGCGTGGGAGGGTGCCCCTCACTCGCTGGCAAGTGGATTACCTTGGACCCCTGCCTAAGGCCCGCAATGCGATATACGCATTCACAGCAGTGGACACTGCTACGAGGTTGATGTTTGCTTGGCGGTGTCCGGCCGCGGATCAGGGGCATACAGTCGTCGCTCTTACACGGCTGTGCGCCCTCTATGGGAGCCCCCAAGTCATTGAAAGTGACAGGGGTACCCATTTTACGGGGCAAGAGGTGCAGCGCTGGGCTGCCAGGATGGACGTGCAATGGTTGTTTCATGCTCCATATAACCCACAAGCAGCTGGCATGATTGAACGCTATAATGGCCTTTTGAAGCAAGGCCTCCGGGTGTCAAAACACCCTCCCACGATGCGTGACTGGGCCTCGCGTCTATGGGATGTCCTGGGAGTCCTGAATGAGAGACCACGGAAGGGAGGACCGGCACCAGTAGAAGCTCTGCTACATAGAACGGCCACTCCCATTCAATTACAGGTTACCACCAGTGAGACTCTGTTAAAGCCAGGCTACGGCAGAAATGGAAACATTTTGCTGCCAGCCCTCACATGCTTGAAAGCAGGGGAACGGCACCAATGGACTTGGCCCTGGCAGGTCAAAAGCCCCCACTGTCGATGGTTGGGCCTGATAGCCCCATGGGAGGCCGGTTTGACTCATGATTTGCAAGTGACGCCAGGGGTGGTGGCTGAGTGGCCACCGCAAGGGACTGTAGTATACAGAGGTCCCGATACCGGGATGATTTTGCAGGGAACCTATGTGCTCTCACTATGGCCTATTATGGGGTCCCCTGTACTGTTACATGTTGAAACTATGCAAGGGATCCCAAGCACTGCCATAAAACTTTGGTACCATAAACCGGGAAAGGTGCCAGTGGCAGCGACCCTCCTTTCCCAGGACGAAAAGCTAGCGTGTATCCTCCCAGATGGAAGGGATTTGCCATTATTGGTTCCTAAGACTACCGTTTCTTTTCGTCCATAGGTGTCAATAGTCTATTATGGCACAGGGACCCTCGCAGAAGCCGCTCGTTGTGTAGATTATGAGGCGAGAACTTGTAGGGGTGGAGAGTGGGGACAGAGCCCCAGAGAGCAGTTTCCAGGCTCTCGGCCTCATGTGGAGAGGTGCTGGCTCAGATAGTGGATGGCCGTCAGCTGTGGCTGGTTGGCCATCAGCTGTAGCCATTAAGCCATTGGTCACTGATAGAACTGCCGCGGTTACGGAGGGGAGCCGAGGAGAGTGAAGGAGGAGACTGAAGGAGAGTAAGGAGAGTCGAGGAGAGTTGGTCTGTTGGCAGCAAAGCGGACAGCAGATCGCACGTCGTGTAAACCCAGCCTCCAGTGAGACCATAGTGGTATGACTTCCCTAACTATGGCTCCTGGGTGTTCCTTTTTGGCCTCACCATGTCCTGCGTTCTTATGTGGGGAGCGGGAGCAGAGACCCCGCAGGCCGCCCTGCCGAACACCCCGCACGACACATAGGTAGGAAGTCATACCACTATGGTCTCACTGGAAGCTGGATTTACACGACGTGCGACCTGCTGTCCGCTTTGCTGTCAACCGACCAACTCTCCTCGACTCTCCTTACTCTCCTTCAGTCTCCTCCTTCATTCTCCTCGGCTCCCCTCCAGAGCCGCGGCAGTTATATCAGTGACCAATGGCTTAATGGCTACAGCTGACAGCCAGCCAACCAGCCACAGCTGACGGCCATCCACTATCTGAGCCAGCACCTCTCCACATGAGGCCGAGAGCCTGGAAACTGCCCTCTGGGGCTCTGTCCCCACAAGCCCCCTCAGTGAAGAAGGTTCAAGTCTCCTCACTATAGAAGAGTAATCCCCTCACTATAGAAGGTTTAAGCCCCTCACTATAGAAGTTTAAAGTCCTCTCTTCTTCTCCCTCTGCTCCGGACCCCCTGGTTTTTCCTCTCATCCCTGACTACAGCTAGTTCAAATCCCCACACCGTGTCAAACCGTTGCCCCCACATCCCATTCCGATACTTACTCCACCACTGCCCTGCTTCCTCCGGACCTTTCTTGCCCTGCTCAACCTGACCTTATGCACCCCCAGCCACCCAGATCCCTCTCAGGGAAGTGGCAGGCGATGACGGCCTTGTTGGGTTCCATGTGCCTTTCTCGATGACAGACCTGAGTCACACTGAATCTGAGCTAGGCTTCTTTTCTTCAGGTCCCTCCAACTTTCCTAAAGAGTTCGAATACCTCACACTTAGCTATGACCTTATTTGGCGGGACATCTATATTGTTCCTTCCACGGGTACTAACTCTGACGAAAGGGATGCTATCATTCGAAAAGCTAGGGAAACCGCCCAATCCGGACCGGACCACTTAAAGAGAGACCATGTGGTTAATTGTCTCCTTCAGGGCATGAAAGCAGCCATTGAGAAAGCTGTCAAGTATGAAAAAGTTAGGGAAATCTACCAGGACCGCCCTGAGAACCCAGCTGTTTTTCTCTCTCGCCTTTCAGAACCCTACAAACCTACACTAATATTAATGCTGACTCTCCGCATGGCAGAGCTTCCTGAGCCATGCATTTCATCTCCCAGTGGGCCTGATATTCGCAGGAAGCTTCAGAAATTAGAGAAGGGTCCTCACCCCCACACCAAACAGATCTTTTAGATCTGGCCTTTAAGGTCTTCAATAATCCAGACGGAGAGTAGACAGGCCCATACCCAGGCCTTACACATGGTTGCCGCAGCAGTTTCCCAGGCCATTAGGCCGGGCTGGCCCCAAAGGAAAGAACTGGGACCCCAATCCTCTGCACAGCCTAATTACCAAGTGCCTGCTTTAAATGTGGTCTTCCGGGACACTGGAGCCGCTCTTGCCCTAACACACGGCCTCCTACTAAGCGTGGCCCCCTATGTGGCCGTGGTGACCAGTGGATGTCAGATTGCCCTCCAGGCCCTCAAGGCTCAGGAACATCCACTTCCTGGCCCCGGCCAATAATCTTCCCCTCCTGGGGATACTCGGCACCGATGAAGATGAAGGTGCCCAGTCCCATCACAGGCCTCCAGCTCCACCATGTGCGGGTAACTCTCCTAGTTGCAGGTGAGGCCATTTTTTCAAGACAAGGAGGCCACTTACTTGGCACTCCCCGAATTTTCCGGCAAGCTCTCTCCCTCTCTCGTCTGGATTGTGGGGGGTCTATGGGAAACTTTCTCACCTCATAGCTACCTGCTAGAGGGACATCCTTTTATGTTCCCCAGAGGGACATCCTTTTAAGATTCTCCTCCCCGCTTCTCTCCCTTCCTTCCGTTATACACTGCTGGGGCCACCAAAGGGGGCCATCCTCCCCAGGGCCATGGTCCATGGCTCTCTCTCTCTGGAGAGCCTGTTACTAGTCAGGAGCCCTTTGGGAGGGCCCCAGCTGCCTCCGCTGGAAAACTGCCCCTACTACCCCATCTTTCCTCCCTATTGCCCTTCCCTGTCGCCTCTGCTCTGTACCGTCCCCCACCCTCCACTGCACTCAAACTTTCCTCAGTCCGTTTTGCTACCCTTACTTAGGGAAGTCTTCCCTCTTTCATCCTCCGACTCGGTCAGATTTGCCGTCGGATACAAGACCTAGTGCTAGGCCTGACCGTGTCCGGGGGCCAGGCCCCTGGAGCAGCCGGGGGCAGGGACGCCTGCCCCCGTCTGCACCTTTCCCCTCCGCGGGTCCTGAGGAAACCGACAGCAGGACGCCCTGCCATTTTCCCTTGTACTCTGAAGGATTAAGAGGGTCTAGACTTTACCTCTTTTTGCCCCCTATCCTTTACCTCACCCTCCTCTGCTATCTCCCCTCCCCTGGACAGGGGGACAGGGCAGACAACTTTTTTAATCAACGCCTCTCGCATTTTAGTTGAATCACTCTCTAATCCAAGCTCTGAACTCCTTCCTACAGGATGAGAGGCCCCCTCACCTTTTCCTTGAGGGTTCCTTTGGGATTTTATTTTGTTTTGTTTTGTTTTTTAAAGATTTTATTGGGGAACAGTGTGTACTTTTTTCCAACTCAAGTTGTTGTCCTTTCAGTCTTAGTTGTGGAGGGCGCAGCTCAGCTCCAGGTCCAGTTGCCCTTGCTAGTTGCAGGGGGCAAGGCCCAACATCCCTTGCGCCAGTGGAAACCGGCAAACTTGTGGTTGAGAGCACGCGCTCCAACCAACTGAGCCATCCTGGAGCTCAGCAGCAGCTCAGCTCAAGGTGCCGTGTTAAATTTTAGTTGCAGGGGGCGCTGCCCACCATCCCTTGTGGGAGTCGAGGAATCCAACTGGCAACCTTGTGGTTGAGGGCACCAGCTCCAACCAACTGAGCCATCCGGGAGGCAGCTGAGCTCAAGGTGCCGAGTTCAATCTTAGTTGCAGGGGGCACTGCCCACCATCCCTTGCTCCCCTGCAGGACGCAAGGAACTGAACTGGCAACCTTGTGGTTGAGAGGCCACTGGCCATGTGGGAATCCATCCGGCACCCTTCGGAGGAGCACGGAGCTGTAACCGCCTGAGCCACCAGGCCGGCCCTTGGTTATATATTTTTAACCAACACATGGTTGAAAGGTCCAGAGATCATGGTTTAAAAAATAACAAGATAAACAACAAATGACAGAAACAAAGCCACAGGAGACCTAGATAGAGTTATCAGACTCTAACTATTCTGAATATGTTGAAGGAAACTCTCTCAAATTGACCACTAAGCAGACAACTAGAAATTATAAAAGAAAACTAAACCAAAATTCTAGAAGTGAAAAACTCAATGAGTTTAAGAACTTAGTGGCTAGGTTTCAAGGCAGAATGAATAGACAAACACAGCTGAAACCTGCACACATGTGTTTACGACGGTGTCATACATAATTGCCAAAAACTGAAAGCAACCAAGATAGCTTTCCATAGGTGAATGGATAAACAGAGTGCCGTACACCCGTAAAGTAAAATATTATTTAGTGATGAAATTAGCTGCCAAGATACTAAAAGACATGGAGAAAACTTAAATGCATACTGCTAAATGAAAGAAGCCAGTCTGAAAATGCTACGCATTACATGATTCTAACTGCATGACATTCTGAAAAAGGAAAAAGTACTGAGACAGTAAAAAGATTAGTCGTTTCCGGGGGTTAAGGGAATTAGAGAGGTCACAATAGGTGGAATGCAGTATTTTTAGGACAGTGAAATTACTCCATAGGATACTATAGTGGTGGATAAATGACATTACGCGTTTGTCAGAATCCATAGAACTGTACAATAAAAGGGTGAACTCTAATGTCGACTATGGAACTGAGTTAACAATGTGTCGACATTGGTTCATCTATTGTAACAAATGTACCAACCAGACAAGATGTCAATAACAGGGGAAGCTGGAGAGATAAGAGGAAGGGAATATGTGAGAACTCTGTACTTCCTGCTTGATTTTCCTTTAAATCCAAAACTTCTCTAGAAAACAACGTCTATGAGGTGTGTTTTGTTTAACCTATGGCAAACAGTGATACAGGAGAGTTAGCATGTCCCTCGGTAGACAGGGAGGTCCCTGGTGGAATAAACAAAGACAGTCCTATCCTAAAACTTCAGGTTTTGAAATCACTCCTTCGCTCCAGGACATAATGTAACAAGGTGTAAGGAATAGAATATATGAAGGTCTGCCTGGGAACATTTGGGGATGTAAACTCTCACAGTGGCTGGGATACGTGCTTGGCCTTGGAAGGATTGGCTACCCTCCCAAGGACCAAGAAAATATTTACAGGATGTGGAGCCTGGCCTTCGCCTTGCCACAGGTGGGCTGAGCTGTGATACATCTAATCTCATACCAAGGACTGGCCCCGGCTCCTAGCCAGATCCGAGACCAGTTCCTTGTGTTGTTAACACGTATGCTTATTGGCTCCTTGCTGCTGTTGTTAGTGAAGTCCTCAAAACCCCAGAAAGCGGAGGAGCAACAGCAACAGTTGTTCCCCGGCCGCCTGGGCTGCTGTAAGGTGTTTCACTGGTGCTGATGAAGGGCCGGTGCTGTTTCTGCGCATGATGTTTCGCCCGTGCTGATAACTTTACTCGATTAGGATTTTGCCCTGCTAATGAAAGGCCGTTGCTGTTTCTACGACTCTAATTGACCGGGCCCTGGTGGTATGATGAATTGCCTCCTTGCTTGTTAGTGGTATGATAATATGTTCCTCTAATCACTGTCTTGTCTTACTTACTTTCACTTTGTAATAAAACTCTTTAACCCCTTCATCCCGGCTTGTGGTGGTGTGTCTTGCGTATCGGGCCTTGAAAATAAGGCTGTGCACAGCAATCGATAATACTTATCGATACACAAGGCCTTGAGATTAATCATAACATTCCTTTTGGCCTGACAAATGGAGCAGATCTGAGAGAGAAAGAGTGGGTCACTTTGCTAATTCCTTTAGGACGGGCAAGCAGAGCAAACCCGGTAGACGATTTTCATTAGAAGGCGCCAGTTCCCTTCTTCAAACAAGTTCCCTTCTTCCCCGAGCAGGCAAGGGAAGGTATAAAAGTAAGAGCTTTTGCCTCAGTCACGGGGCACCCCCCATTCGGAACCCCCTCCCACTCGGGAGCTGCAACCTCTTCTTCTGCCTCTAATAAACTATCCTCTTTTTCAAAACTCTTTGCCTCTCCCTGGTCCGTGTTTGCATTCTTCGGCTTCACGAGACACGATCCCGGCCCTCACTCAGAAACTGCCAGCAGATCCAACATCACCTACATCAACAGCATACTTAATGGTAAAATGCTGAAAATTTTACCTGTCAGACTGGTAACCAAATATGGATGCCAGCTATTACCCCTTACATTCAATATTGTACAGGAAGTCCAGTGAAATAAGGCAAGAAACAGAAAGCCAACAAATACTTTTGAAAGGAAGAAACCGTCATTACTTGCATACGATATGACCGTAGATGTACAAAATCACAAAGAATATTAATTATTATAGATGTATTGAGATCTAACAAAAAGAGAGTAAGAATAAACAATTCAAAATCAACACTCGTGAAGTAAAAAGAAGCTACTAGGAAAAATAAAGAGGAGGAATATTATAGAAATTATTCTATTTTTTAGAATGTTTTCAGACTTACCTCATTTTCTTTCTTTTTCTCATTGGCTTTAGGATCGAGTGAAAGTATTGAGACCGAAAAAAAACTCTACCAGCCCTTTACACATTGTTGTCATGCTAGAAAGTTTTATCATAGCAAACATTTATTCATAGACTGTGTACAAATCATTTCAGGTGTTGAAGATTTAAAAAAGAAAAAAGACAATTTATTCTGTCTCAACTGCTCACTCTGGACCTTTTTCCTCTGAAAACTGCTCTGGTGTTAAAAATAAAGACAGCCCCCAGATTTGGGCTCATTTTGCTCAGCATGTTTCTTATCATTGGTCTATACCTTGAAGAAAATATAAACTAAACAGAATTAAACTTAAGAAAGACTCGGAAACTATTTAAGTAGAAAACTAGACATCTTAGCACGCGGCTGACCAGCTTGCCTCCAGGCCATAGCTACAGCTGCCATCCTAGTTCCCAAAGCCACCAAGCTCCCAAGGGGACAAGACTTAACTGTTTTCCTTTTGGCCCCACACCACATTCAAGGGTTTTTTAATGCTAATAAGAGTCACAGGCTCACCTGATATCTGCCTCCTACAACATCAGGCCTTCTTCAAAGGTCCTGTAATTCAAATATGGACCTGCTCCACCCTTAATCTCGCCACCTTGCTCGCAGAGACAGAGGAAGAATTAACTGCCAATAAGTTTTAATACAAGCCTATACTGCTAAAAGGGACGTACAAAAAATACCCCTAGACAACCCAGATTGGACGCTCTGCACCGATGACAGTTCTTTTATAGAAAAGGACATACAAAAGGCTAGACAGTCAAATAGCTTACTCAGTAACAACATCCCTAAACGCCACCTCACAGGCTATCCATGCCATGAGACAAAAGGTAGGACAGGTCAGAATAACAGTTCTCAAACAAAGCTGCCATCGATTATCTACTTCTCAAACACAATCAAGAATATAAAAAAGTTTAAAGGGTTAGGCTGTTTCAGTCTCTCTGATAGTTCACAGTTAATTAAAGGTTTCCAATATTAAACTAAAAACGAGATCCTTTGGTTTAGATTGGTCCTTCCTTACTTTCTGGCTTCCTAGCGTACCAGGACTTAAAGAAGCCTTTCTCATATTTCTGTTATTCATGATTATAGGAATCATCTCTTGCTGCTACCGACGGTGTATCTCGGCTTGTGGACCACTCACTAGCCGGCTACGACGGCCTTCAGAGCAACAAACTCCTCATCTGGATCTCCTCATCCACCGGGGACCATTAGAGAGACCTCTGGACAAGCCCTAGCTGCTGGTCTCTCTCTACGTCCCTCCTCAGCCTGAAGTAGCCAGAGCGATCGTCGCCCCTATCCCCTAACGGCAGTTAGGGTTTCCTCTTCAGATGGGGGGATTCATACAGGAGAGTTAGCATGTCCCTAGGTAGACAGGGAGGTCCCTGGGGGAATAAACGAAGAGTCATAGCCTAAAACTTCAGGTTTTGAAATCACTCCTTCGCACCTGTATGTGTGGAACACTTCACTACGGAGGACAGGGTTTGTGATGTTTATAACTCTGAAGGAAAACTGAGAACAAACTACGTTGGTGCGGGACCGCGAGGTGATCTATCTCATCACAAGTTCACAGTCACTCCCGAAAGACATGTTTGGGGGACATCTCCAGCAATATTCAACACGCAGAGGGAGCATGGATGCTTTAACTGGCCCAGGGTGAGAGTTCAGCGGACGGAAGGAGTATAAATGAAGGAAAAGGGAACATGGGATTTTGAGGGTGTTGGCAAGAATGGGGCTTACGTGACAGACCCAGGCTGATTTATGCTATGGGTAAAAACTGGTGGTGTTTAGAAACGTGGAGATCTAATGGTCTCTAGTGCCATCTGTTGCCCAACTAAATGAGGAACTACCAGCTCCTCATTAATCCCTGGAGAATTATCCACCTGGAGATGAGAAGAAAGGCCTGATTTTATTAGCAATGTCCCGCAAAACACCACCCTCCCAAGGCCGAGCTAGGGGCAGGGTGGGAGGTAGTAGTGGGCGGTTCAACTGCAGTGGCATCTGCTGTGGACAGCAGAGAAACAGCCAGTTTCCAAGAAGCCTCCTCTCATAGCTGAGGACCAGTAGTCCCAGGCAGGCTGTGATGGGAAAACACAAGGTGCTTTTCAGATCTACATTCATCTTGCGCTCTCTACGTATGGTTATATTTGTATGTCTTCTCCCAAGTGTGAGCATCTCTGTTGCCCACCTATCTGGTGGTGGTAATGACCCAGTGCTACTTTTTCTTTCATGTATTCTTGTTCCCTAGAGGAAGCTATCTCCATATCCGGTAACTATAAATTTAAAACTCTCTTCAAAAGCTTGTCTCAATAATCAAGTGAACTATGAACAGACTGACAATTAGGTTCGAGAACTCGTCGTCGAAAAGGTGCCACGTAACTCATTGCTGAGCCTCACTATGGTCACCTTCGAAGTACTCCCCTTGGGAAGCTATGCAGCGACACAAGCGCCTAGTCCACCCTTCAAGGCGATTGCGGAACTCCTTTCCTGGAATGGCCATAAAGCTGTCATCCTATTACCCTCGATGTCCTGAATGTCATCCAAATGTCTTCCTTGCAATATTTCCTTTCAATTCGGCTAAAGAAAGAAGTCGTTGGGGACCAGATCAGTTTACTTTTCCTTAAGTTTGAATTATGGGGTAGAGAAGCATCTTAATTTTTTCTGGGCTTTGACTTCTCAAGGTGGTCATTTGGCCCTTTGCGACATGACCATTAGGCTCATCTACAAATGTAAACTTCATCCTCCATTGGTTACCTTTCCCAGATTATCGTCTCCTCTGGCCCAATTGAGAGCACCTTCAGAACATGTGGAAGCTTCTGCCAGCTGCGGGTAATCTTGGTATTATTCCACAATAAAATCCTCAGCTCTTGTAATTTCCTTTGGGGGGAGGGGAGGTGTCACAAATGATCAAGTACTAACATTTTATTCCCTTAGATACACGCTTTTAGCTTGTGTTGACACCCTTGATGGAATTCTCTATGTGCTGAAATGGAACCACGGGCGTGTATCAGCGGTACAATAGAATCCAGTGGAATTGTATCAACACTGGGGGACGAACCCCCCTCTGCCATTTGTTCGGTTTTTTTCAATATTATTGTTATCGCTAATCTGGGTTACTCAATATCATTGTTCTAACGGTCCTTATAAGTCTAACAATATTAAGTTTAACAAAAACTTGAACCTTAACCTTTACTATTCAAGGATTTAACTTGATGTCATTTTTACAATATTATGTTCAGGCAATTTATTTGGATTGCCCACGATCTTCTTTTCTCTTCCCAACTCAGATGAGTTTGGTGCCATTTAGAAACACTGTGTTTTTCCTACTGCTGGTCGAGAAATGAATTTAGTGGGTCCTAACAAGGAGTTTCCTCTTTTTTTTTCTTTTTTTCCAAAGTACAACATTTTATTTAAAGGATACCTTTATCCCGGGGTGACCGCTGAGGAGCAGGGTTTCCCTTCTGCTGGGAGGCACCCCATGCTGTTCAGTTAAGTTCCCCACAGCTGTGTGGCCCCCAGGGGGGAAAGGGCTGATGCCTGTCAAAGGGCTCCTGCTGCCGGCCCTGAAGCCAACACCTCCACCCCTCTGCAGATCTGGGAGAGCCCGCCAGGGGGCGCCACGCCTCCGCTTGCGCCAGGGCCTCCCGCAGCCGCTGAGGCTCGCGCTGAGGCACCCGCTGCACGCCCCCTTGACGCTGACTCTCCCTGCACGCGCCCGCGCGCTGCCGGGCATCCCGCGCGGATGGGCGCGCCCCCGCGCGCTTTGGGCGGTCTCGGGCACGCGCGCCCATTGTTCCCTACTGCATCCAGGCAACAGGCCCAACGGTGGGCACTTGGCCTTCAGCCCTGTTGACAGCTGAAGGAGCTAGCTAGGAGCCTGCTGTGGATCCAAAGACAGACCTCACCCAAGTGACCCATGGGCGCTTATCAGGGCAGGATCTGTCTCCCACGCCTGCCCCGGGCACCCGAGGGCCAGCACCCCTGCGCTCGCCATGCCCACCACGTTCATCTGGCCCGCCATCCTCACACAGCGGTCCGTGCCCCTCCGTTCTCTCGCAGGCCAAACTGCAGGTATCTGATGAGTTTGTCTTCGTGCTTTCTCACAGCGTCTGTGCGGCGATGTTCCAAGCTCTCTCAAACGCTGCGCACGTTTCTGGGGTCCCTCATCGCAATCAGCAGCCGTGGCCATCAGAGGGAAGCCGTGCTGTCTGCTCTGCTCTCACAGGTGGCCTGTCGCACAGTGTCTCCGGTGGGCAGAGTCAGTCACCGTGTGGCACAGGACCGGGTAGTCACCCACATGCCCCTCACAACACCCGGGGGTGCCCACAACACCTGCACAGAGCAGAGCTTGTTGAGGGCCAAAGGGGCACCCAAGCAGGAGGAAGACCCTGCACTCAGACAGCAGCAGGCCAATCAGGGAAGGAACCCCGATGGCACTGGGGGTGCACACTCTGCATTTAGGCCCCTGGGGGTCCGAAGAGGCCACTCTTTCTTCATGCCCAGGCCCGGGACTCTGCAGAGAATCCTCCATGAGCAGCTCTCAGGAGACACGGGAAGGAACCCCGATGGCACTGGCCGAGCACGGTCTGCATTTAGGGCCCTGCAGAGAATCCCCCATACGGAGATCTCAGAAGACAAGGGCCACAAGAAATCCCAGACCTCCGTGCTAATCTCCTGCCCCAGAAGAAATGCCATCACCAGCTCATACAGCTCCACCGGAGGTTTCCCACTGGCACAGAGGAAGAGGCTTACAGCCACATCCCGTGCTCGGCTAGTCCAGAAATCCTCCAAAAAAGTGAGCCAGGAGGGTCCTTCTACCTCCTCGGCTCCCGGGCTTTCCCAGAAGTGCCAGCATGACAAGGAGGCAGGTGGAACAAAGGGGCAGAAGCCAAACCAGACAGACGGCTCACCCACATGTGACAGTTCCAGGCCTGGAAAACGAAACACTTGTCTTCTGCCGCGCAGGCGAGGGGACCCTCTGAGTCTGCCAAATCCCCCTGAGCTGGGTTTCCGAGTCACAGCAGAACACCTACACAGGGAGAAGGAAGCTGCACTCCAGAGCATCCACAGAGCACTTCAGGGAGGTGAGACTGAGACCATCCCAGACCTCGGTGCCATACGTGCTGTATGGAGCGGTCCTGCACCAGCTGTTCTTGCAGCTCCCAGCATGAATCCATAGCTGGCGAAATACAGGAGGAAGCAGGCCTGCTCAGGCCCCATGACTCTCCCAGATTCTGCTAGAGGGGCTACATCTGTGCATCTCTGTCACCCAGGAGGCGCAGTTCACCAGGCCCCCTCTTCTCCCAGCCAGAGGCCGTGATACGGGATAGCACCCTAACTGGAGAAGTTTAAAGTCCCCTCACTGTAGAAGTTTTAAGTCCCCTCAGAATAGCAGTTTTAAGCCCCCTGACTATAAAAGTTGTAAGGCCCCTCAGAGTAGAAGTTTTAGGTCCCCTCAGTAAACAAGTTTTAATCCCCTCACTTTGGAATATTCAAGTCCCTCCCTGTAGAGCTTTTAAGCCCCCTCACTGTGAAAGTCTTCAGCCCCTCACTGTACAAGTTTTAAGCCCCCTCACTAAAGAAGTTCTAAGCCCCCTCAGTATATGAGTTTTAAGTCCCCCCATGATAGAAGTTGTAAAGCCCTTCAGTACAGAAGTTTTCAGCCCCCTACTATAGAAGTTTTCATGCCCTCACTATATGAGTTTTAAGTCCCCTCACTATAGAAGTTTTAAGACCCTTCAGTATAGTAGTTTTCAGCCCCCTACTATAGAAGTTTTAAGGCCTCTCAGAATAGAAGTTTTATGTCCCCTCAGGAAAGAAGTTTTAAACCCCTCACTTTAGAAGCTTCAAGTCCCCTCACCTTTGAAGTTTTAAGCCTCCTCACTGTAGAAGTTTTCAGCCCGACTGTAGAAGTGTTAAGCCCTCTCAGTATAGAAGTGTTAAGCCCCCTACTACATGAGTTTTCAGTCCCCACAATGTAGAAGTTTTAAATCCCCTCAGAATAGAAGTTTTCAGACCCCTACTATAGAAGTTTTAAGACCCCTCACTATAGAAGTCTTCAGCCCCCTCACTATATGAGTTTTAAGTCCCCATACTATAGAAGTTTGAAGTCCCCTCAGAATAGCAGTTTTAAGCCCCCTCGCTATAGAACTATTAAGGCCCCTCAGAATAGAAGTTTTACTTCCCCTCAGTAAAGAAGTTTTAATCCCCTCACTTTGGAAGCCTTAAGTCCCCTCTTGTAGAAGTTTTAAGCCCCCTCACTAAGGAAGTCATAAGCCCCCTCACTATAAGAGCTTTAAGTCTCCTCACTGTAGAAGTTTTAAGCCCCCTCACTATGGAAGCTTTAAGCCTAACCCTGTGCTGCAGGGACGGCCTGCCTGGTCTCTGCTCCCGCTCCCCACATAAGAACGCAGGATGTGGTGAGGTCGAAAAGGAACACCCATCGGAGCCATACGTAGGGGAGTCATATCACTGTGGTCTCCCTGAAGGCTGGGTTAACATGACGTGCGACATGCTGTCTGCTTTGCTGCCAACCAAGCAACTCTCCTCGACTCTCCCCCACTCTCCTCTACTTCCCTCGACTCTCCTCCGTAGCCGTGGCAGGTATATTAGTGGCCAATGTCTCAGTGGTTACAGCTGACGTCCAACCAGCCACAGCTGACGGACATCTACTACCGGAACCAACAACCCTCCACGTGAGGCCGAGAGCCTGGAAACTGCTCTCTGAGGCTCTGTCCCCACACGCCACCCCTACAGGGTCTCGCCTCACAATCTACGCAACAAGCATCTTCCGCGAGGGTCCCTGTGCGAGGAGCCAGGAGGTGAATGCAATATCCTGGGCACAGCCAGGGTTTCTCAGGGCACCACCAGTCCTTCTGGGCACAGCCAGACTTCCTGGACTTCTTAGGCTACCACCAGTCTCCTCCTGCCCTCCTGGCAGGCGGTACTGTGGCACTGTCACCACGCGCCAGGGCTGTGGCAACACTTGAGGAGGGTGGTGATCAGGCCACGCGTGTCACCGCTTTCATCACCCGATTCCAGAGACAGAACTCTCCCACCGATGTCTGTAAACTGAGGCCTTGTAGCACGTCCACCCCTAGAATATAGTGCGGAACGGGGGAGACATAAACCTTGTAGGTACGAGGGGGAAGCCTTCCTATACCCCGTGGTAAGGAAATGGCTTTCACAGTCACAATCTTTCCCCCGTAGCCATCAATGCAGATTGCTGGTCCAGGGAACAGTTCTGGGTTCCCATAGACAAGACTGCAGTGTGCGCCAGTGTCAACTAGGGCCAAAACCCTCTGCACATTAGAAGGGGACCAATGTATGGACAGTCCACGTGGGGCCTCCAGTTCCTGCCCGTCCCCTCTGACCGGGTACCTTGACCCCACCCCTAATCAACCTGAAAGGAGTCGGCCTCAAGCGGCTGCATGAAGTCCTGGATGGACACGGGTCACGCTGTCTCAGACTTCTCCTTTAGGATTCTCCAGAATTGTTGTTCCGGACATAACTGTTTCCAAAGTAACAGCAGGAGTGCATTGGGTCTTCGATCTATTTTCTCCCAATCGGCCCCTGCTGCCACGAGATCAGGCCACATCTGTGCTCATGTTACTCTCTGAGGCCCGCGACCTCGCCCCTTTACCTTTGGTTTGGGCTTCCAGGTCTCAACTGCATGGACCTGCTGTCTTATCTTCCTTCGCCTGCGGTTCTCAATATCCCCTAGGGTGGCCATGGCAGTTGTAACTTCATGGATCCGTCGCCCTACAAAAAGTGTAAGAATAGCAACCAAGGATCCAAAAGCACTCGCAGGTGCAGTCTCCAAAACCAGATCTCTCATGCTGGCTGTCAATCTCCTCCGTCATCTGGCCCCTGCACGTTAAGGTTAAAAACAGCATGTCTCATACCCATTTCACGGATGATTTGCATAAGTTCCGTATATGACTGCCATTGACTCACAGTGTCTGGCAGCTCGCCAGCCTGTCCCCATACTGTGCGTACCGCAGCAGTGAGCCACTCCGTTAGAGAATGGTTGGCCTGGTCGTGGGCCAACCTATGGCAGTTCTGTAACATTTGTCACAGGGACGAATGCACTGTCACCAGGGCTAGCATTTCCATCTCTCCTGGGGAGCAGAGAGTGTTGTCTGCTCCCTCATCCCATAAACGTAGTAGCCAAGGGGAGACTGGCTCTCCAGGGCGCTGTCGGCACCGCCACCCCAGCTCTTGCAACTCAGTGGTAGGTAAGGGTGTAGGTTGTGAACTCAGTCACAGCTGGGTCGCCGGCAGCAATGCCCCCGGTGCCCAAAGGTTGCTCCCCTTTATCTTTTGTGTCAAGATTGGCCGGAGTTTGGGGGTTGGGAGCTGCATTGACTCCACTCGCTTCCTCCGCCTCTACCTCAGAGTTTCCAAGGTGGCGCCCCTCTTCTAACAGGCGGATCCAGACTTCCAGAACCTCCAACCGGGACACCTGGTCCAACACCTGGGACATTTCATTAAGCGCACTTTCCCTGTTGAGGCTCAAGGCCGTGAGGAACATCCAGCTAACGCGGCCGGCTGTAGCCTTCTCCTCCTCCAGCAACTGCTCAGCCAGAGCCTGCAGGGCCCTCTCCACGCTGGCCGGAGAGCCTTCCACGTAATCCCACCCCTCCTTCGGGGTCCAACTCCTGAGAACTGTGGCTACCGGACACCACACACTGTGCGGGGACCACACGTCCTCCTGCCCGGAGTCAGACTCCATTCCTACCTGGTCGGAATCTTGCTCACTGTGCCAGGTGTCTGAGTGGGTGGAGGCCTCCGCGGAAGATGTCCACAACCCTCAGAGCCTAAGGCCGCAGCAGGTCACCAAAATGAGAGAAACGCCGTCCATGGCCAAGACGGTGGTGTGACTGATGCAGGCTTGAGTCTCCCAGGCAGACGGCGCCTCCCATTCCCCATGTCACTCCTCATGGGCCTCCCGAAGCTGGGCTCTCACACGCACAAACTGCTGCACCATGCTTCGGTAGGTTTTGGCCGGCACCGTACCCTGCTTATGACACTGAGCTGTTCTACATAAAAACTGCTCCAGTACATTCCGGAGAGTTTCGGCCGACACCACACCCTGCTCGCTGCGCCACTCGTCATGCAGGACGGCCTACTGGGTCTCAGCTCCCGCTCCCCACATAAGAACGCAAGATGTGGCTAGGCCACAAAGGAACACCCACGGAGCCATAGGTAGGGGAGTCACACCACTATGGTCTCACTGGAGGCTGGGTTCACAAGCCGTGCGACCTGCTGTCCGCTTTGCTACCAACTGACCAACTTCTCTCTTTCGACTCTCCTCCGTAGCCGCGGCAGTTACGTCAGTGGCCAATGGCTCAATAGTTACAGCTGACGGCCATCTACTACCCGAGCCAGCACCCCTCCACATGATGCCGAGAGCCTGGAAACTGCTCTCTGGGGCTCTGTCCAGACACCGCCCCACTATAGAAGTTTTAAGCCCTGTCGTGCGGGGGGTCTGGCGGGGCGGCCTGCGGGGTCTCTGCTCCCGCTCCCCACATAAGAACGCAGGACATGGTGAGGCCAAAAAGGAACACCCACGGAGCCATAGGTAGGGAAGTCATACCACTATGGTCTCACTGGAGGATGGGTTTACACGACGTGCAACCTGCTGTCCACTTTGCTGCCAAACTAACAACTGTCCTCGACTCTCCTTACTCTCCTTCAGTCTCCTCCTTCACTCTCCTCGGCTCCCCTCCATAGCCGCGGCAGTTATATCAGTGACCAATGGCTTAATGGCTACAGCTGATGGCCAACCAGCCACAGCTGACGGCCATCCACTATCTGAGCCAGCACCTCTCCACATGAGGCCGAGAGCCTGGAAACTGCTCTCTGGGGCTCTGCCCCACACTCCACCCCCACAGGTTCTCGCCTCATAATCTACACAACAAACATCTTCCGCAAGGGTCCCTGTGCCATATTAGACTATTGACACCTATGGACGAAAAGAAACGGTAGTCTTAGGAACCAATAATGGCAAATCCCTTCCATCTGGGAGGATACACGCTAGCTTTTCGTCCTGGGAAAGGAGGGTCGCTGCTACTGGCACCTTTCCCGTTTGTGGTACCAGACTTTTATGGCAGGGCTTGGAGTCCCTTGCATAGTTTCAACATGTAACAGTACATGGGACCCCATAATAGGCCATAGTGAGAGCACATCGGTTCCCTGCAAAATCATCCCGGTATCGGGACATCCATATACTACAGTCACTTGCGATGGCCTCTCAGCCACCACCCCTGGCGTCACTTGTAAATCATGAGTCAAACCGGCCCCCCATGGGGCTATCAGGCCCAACCAAAACAGTGGGGGCTTTTGGCCTGCCAGGGCCAACTCCATTGCTGCCATTCCCCTGCTTTCAAGCATGTGGGGGCTGGCAGCAAAATGTTTCCATTTCTGCCGTAGCCTGGCTTTAACAGAGTCTCACTTCTGGTAACCTGTAATTGAATGGGAGTGGCCGTTCGATGTAGCAGAGCTTCTACTGGTGCCGGTCCTCCCTTCCGTGGTCTCTCATTCAGGATTCTCAGGACATCCCATAGAAGCGAGGCCCAGTCCCGCATCGTGGGAGGGTGTTTTGACACCCGGAGACCTTGCTTCAAAAGGCCATTATAACGTTCAATCATGCCATCTGCTTGTGGGTTATACGGAGCATGAAATAACCATTGCACGTCCATCCTGGCAGCCAGGGCTGCACCTCTTGCCCTGTAAAATGAATACCCCTGTCACTTTCAATGACTTGGGGGCGCCCATAGAGGGCGCACAGCCGTGTAAGAGCGACGACTGTATGCCGCTGATCTGCAGCCGGACACGGCCAAGCAAAAATCAACCCCGTAGCCGTGTCCACTACTGTGAATGCGTATATCGCATTGCGAGCCTTAGACAGGGGTCCAATGTAATCCACTTGCCAGCGAGTGTGGGGCACCCTCCCACGCGTTATCTGCTGTGTCTCCCAGGGGAGCCTCCGCCCTTGGGGACTCTCCTGGGCACAAATGGCACAGTCATAGCAGGCATCTGCTATCTCCTGCCATTTCAAAGGCAGACCCTAGCGTCTGCTCACCTGGCACATGGTTCGGCTTCCATCCAGCGTGCTGCAATTTCCTGTGCAGCCAATGGGCCACATCAGTGGCAGGAGCCCGTTCTAACCATCGGACCCGTGCTAGGGCATCTGCTTCATCATTACCTGGGTGCACTAAGGGGGAGTGACCTTTGACATGCATTAGGGTTACCTCCTTTCTCTGCCCTAGATCCCAGAGGTCCTGCCACATGGCTTGACCCCACAGTGGACGGTGTCCTACCAACCCGTTTTGGTGTTTCCATGTAGGGAGCCACAACGTTAGGCCCCGGAACACCGCCCAGCTGTCAGTACAAATAACTAGGGGCCCAGGTTCATGACTGATTACCATCCACACAGCCCGTAATTCAGCCCATTGGCTACTCTGACCCGTCCCAGCATCAAACCAAATGGTGTCTGTTTTGGGCTGCACACCAATAGCCGTCCAAACAGCTGCAGCCCCTCGGCTAGAACCATCAGTAAACCAGGCATCCTCAGGTACTGGGGACTGTCCTTCTTTGTAGGGCGAGGGCTCCAAGTCCTCCCCTCTAGGCAGAGCGCTTGGCTCAGCCTGGGCTACAAGCTCCCCAGGCCCCAGGACCTGTTGTAGCTCTGTGCTCAAAGGGCTTGAGCTAAGGGTGCTACACTGCTCCAAGTAGGCACCCCACTTGGCGAGGGTGGTGGTCTGTGCCACCCCGGTTTTTGGTCCCTGGGTCCACGTACGCACCCACCCCTGGACAGCATAGGTTGTTCGAACCACTTCCCGTGCCGTTCCTGTGATCGCTTCTGTGGCCACTAGGGCTGCGTACACAGCAGCCAGCTGTTTCTCTATCAGAGAGTAGCGGACCTCCGCTCCTTTCCATAATTGGGACCAAAATCCCACTGGCAACAGGAGACGCTCCTGCCGTTGCCAGAGGCCCCATCCATACTCCTCTTAGGTTACGTGAACATCAAGTTCAAATGTGCAGCCAGGGTCCACTATTGCAGAGCCTGTGCCTGCTGCACTGCCCGTTTCGTGGCAACGAAGGTTTTCTTTATAGCCTCTGTCCAATCCCATAAGGTACCCTTTTTAATCATGTTGTACAAGGGCCTTGCCATTTGTGCCATGTGGGGTACAAACGCCCGCCAATATCCTAGCAGACCCAAATATGTCTGCAGATGGGAGACCTTGGTCGGCCAGGGAAAGGCTTGTATCTTATCAATAATAGCCTCAGGTATAACCTTTGTCTTACCCGACCACACAACACCCAAAAACTTGACGGATAAGACAGGGCCTTGGACCTTTTCCTCATTCACCGCCCAGCCGCGTGACTTCAGGTGGCAGAGAAGAGAGGGAGCTGCTTTCTCTAAATCAGAAAGAGAATCTGATGTTAATAGAATATCATCGACATAATGAAACAAGGCCACAGAGGACGGGTGATCCCACTGTGCCAAATCCTGGGCCACGAGCCCGTGGCAGATAGTGGGGCTGTGCAAGTATCCTTGTGGAAGGACTTGAAAAGTCCACTGCCGCCCGTCCCAAGTAAAAGCAAACTGCTCTTGACACTCTCGTGCAATGGCAATGGAGAAAAAAGCATTGGCCAAGTCCACTACATAGTGATATGTCCCCAGGCTGACAGTCAGACGATCCATTAAACCATGTACTGAAGGAACTGCAGCAAGCAAGGGTGGTGTCACCTTATTTAACTCCTTACAGCCCACAGTCATTCGCCAGGTCCCGTCTGGCTTCTTGACAGGCCATACTGGGGAGTTAAAAGGACTGTGCGTTCGCCTCACATTATGTGCCTTCTCCAATTCCAATATTGTGCGACCAATCTCCTCCTGCCCTCCTGGCAGGCGGTACTGTCGCACTGTAACTACGCGCCAGGGCTGTGGCAAAACTTGAGGAGGGTGGTGAGCATGCCCGAGTGTCACCGCTTTCACCACCCGGATCCGGAGAAGGAACTCTCCTACTGAGGTCTGTAAACTGAAGCCATGTAGCACGTCCACCCCTAGAATATACTCCGGAACAGGGGAAACATAAACCTTGTAGGTACAGGGGGAAGCCTTCCTATACCCAGTGGCAAGGAAACGGCTTTCACAGTCACAGTCTTTCCCCCGTAGCCATCAATGCAGATTGCTGGTCCAGGGAACAATTCTGGGTTCCCATAGACAAGACTGCAGTGTGCGCCAGTGTCAACTAGGGCCAAAACCCTCTGCACATTAGAAGGGGACCAATGTATAGACAGTTCCACATGGGGCCTCCGGTCCCTACTCGTCCCCTCTGACCGGCAACTCTTGCCCCGCCCCTAAGCAAGCTGAATGGAGTCGTCCTCAAGTGGCAGCATGAAGTCCTGGAGGGACACGGGTCCTTCTTTCCCAGAACTCTCCTTTTGGCTTCGGAATTGCAGTTCCGGACGCAGCTGTTTCCAAAGTTCCAGCAGGAGTGCATTGGGTTGTTGGTCTGTTTTCTCCTGATCAACCCCTGCTGCCACGAGATCACGCCACATCTGTGCGCGTGTTACTCTCTGAGGCCCGCGACCTCGCCCCTTTACCTTTGGTTTGGGCTTTACCTTTGGTTTGAGTCCTTGAGGAGGACTCCATTCAGCTTGATTAGGGGCGGGGCCAAGGTACCCGGTCTGAGAGGACAAGAAGGGACCGGAGGCCCCATGTGGAACTGTCTATACATTGGTCCCCTTCTAATGTGCAGAGGGTTTTGGCCCTAGTTGACACTGGCACACACTGCAGTCTTGTCTATGGGAACCCAGAACTGTTCCCTGGACCAGCAATCTGCATTGATGGCTATGGGGGAAAGATTGTGACTGTGAAAGCCGTTTCCTTGCCACTGGGTATAGGAAGGCTTCCCCCTCGTACCTACAAGGTTTATGTCTCCCCTGTTCCGGAGTATATTCTAGGGGTGGATGTGTTACATGGCCTCAGCTTACAGACCCCAGTAGGAGAGTTCCTTCTCCGGATCCGGGTGGTGAAAGCGGTGACACGCGGGCATCCTCACCACCCTCCTCAAGTGTTGCCACATTCCTGGCGCGTGGTTACAGTGCGACAGTACCGCCTGCCAGGAGGGCAGGAGGAGATTGGTCGTACAATATTGGAGTTGGAGAAGGCACATATTGTGAGGCCAACGCACAGTCCTTTTAACTATCCAGTATGGCCTGTCAAGAAGCCATCTACAGACATATCTGGGTCTGCTAGGATATTGGTGGGCATTTGTACCCCACATGGCGCAAATGGCAAGGCCCTTGTACAACATGATTAAAAAGGGGGCCTCATGGGATTGGACAGAGGCTATAGAGCAAGCCTTCGTTGCCACGAAACGGGCAGTGCAGCAGGCACAGGCTCTGCAAGTAGTGGACCCTGGCCGCCCATTTGAACTTGATGTTCATGTAACCCAAGAGGAGTATGGATGGGGCCTCTGGCAACGGCAGGAGCGTCTCCGGTTGCCAGTGGGATTTTGGTCCCAATTATGGAAAGGAGCGGAGGTCCGCTACTCTCTGATAGAGAAACAGCTGGCCGCTGTGTACGCAGCCCTAGTGGCCACAGAAGCGATCACAGGAACGGCACGGGTAGTGGTTCGAACAACCTATGCTGTCCAGGGGTGGGTGCGTACGTGGACCCAGGGACCAAAAACCGGGGTGGCACAGACCACCACCCTCGCCAAGTGGGGTGCCTACTTGGAGCAGTGTAGCACCCTTAGCTCAAGCCCTTTGAGCACAGAGCTACAATAGGTCTTGGGGCCTGGGGAGCTAGTAGCCCAGGCTGTGCCAAGCGCTCTGCCTAGAGGGGAGGACTTGGAGCCCTCGCCCTACAAAGAAGGACAGTCCCCAGTACCTGAGGATGCCTGGTTTACTAATGGTTCTAGCCGAGGGGCTGCAGCTGTTTGGACGGCTATTGGTGTGCAGCCCAAAACAGACACCATTTGGTTTGATACTGGGATAGGCCAGAGTAGCCAATGGGCTGAATTACGGGCTGTGTGGATGGTAATCAGCCATGAGCCTGGGCCCCTAGTTATTTGTACTGACAGCTGGGCGGTGTTCCGGGGCCTAACATTGTGGCTCCCTACATGGAAACACCAAAACTGGTTGGTAGGACACCGTCCACTGTGGGGTCAAGCCATGTGGCAGGACCTCTGGGACCTAGGGCAGAGAAAGGAGGTAACCCTAATACATGTCACAGGTCACTCCCCTTTAGTGTCCCCAGGTAATGATGAAGCAGATGCCCTAGCACGGGTCCGATGGTTAGAACGGGCTCCTGCCACTGATGTGGCCCATTGGCTGCACAGGAAATTGCAGCACGCTGGATGGAAGCCGAACCATGTGCCAGGTGAGCAGACGCTAGGGTCTGCCTTTGAAATGGCAGGAGATAGCAGATGCCTGCTATGACTGTGCCATCCGTGCCCAGGACAGTCCCCAAAGGCGGAGGCTCCCGTGATAGACACTGCAGATAACGCGTGGGAGGGTGCCCCTCACTCGCTGGCAAGTGGATTACCTTGGACCCCTGCCTAAGGCCCGCAATGCAATATACGCATTCTCAGCAGTGGACACTGCTACGAGGTTGATGTTTGCTTGGCGGTGTCCGGCCGCGGATCAGGGGCATACAGTCGTCGCTCTTACACGGCTGTGCGCCCTCTATGGGAGCCCCCAAGTCATTGAAAGTGACAGGGGTACCCATTTTACGGGGCAAGAGGTGCAGCGCTGGGCTGCCAGGATGGACGTGCAATGGTTGTTTCATGCTCCATATAACCCACAAGCAGCTGGCATGATTGAACGCTATAATGGCCTTTTGAAGCAAGGCCTCCGGGTGTCAAAACACCCTCCCACGATGCGTGACTGGGCCTCGCGTCTATGGGATGTCCTGGGAGTCCTGAATGAGAGACCACGGAAGGGAGGACCGGCACCAGTAGAAGCTCTGCTACATAGAACGGCCACTCCCATTCAATTACAGGTTACCACCAGTGAGACTCTGTTAAAGCCAGGCTACGGCAGAAATGGAAACATTTTGCTGCCAGCCCTCACATGCTTGAAAGCAGGGGAACGGCACCAATGGACTTGGCCCTGGCAGGTCAAAAGCCCCCACTGTCGATGGTTGGGCCTGATAGCCCCATGGGGGGCCGGTTTGACTCATGATTTGCAAGTGACGCCAGGGGTGGTGGCTGAGTGGCCACCGCAAGGGACTGTAGTATACAGAGGTCCCGATACCGGGATGATTTTGCAGGGAACCTATGTGCTCTCACTATGGCCTATTATGGGGTCCCCTGTACTGTTACATGTTGAAACTATGCAAGGGATCCCAAGCACTGCCATAAAACTTTGGTACCATAAACCGGGAAAGGTGCCAGTGGCAGCGACCCTCCTTTCCCAGGACGAAAAGCTAGCGTGTATCCTCCCAGATGGAAGGGATTTGCCATTATTGGTTCCTAAGACTACCGTTTCTTTTCGTCCATAGGTGTCAATAGTCTATTATGGCACAGGGACCCTCGCAGAAGCCGCTCGTTGTGTAGATTATGAGGCGAGAACTTGTAGGGGTGGAGAGTGGGGACAGAGCCCCAGAGAGCAGTTTCCAGGCTCTCGGCCTCATGTGGAGAGGTGCTGGCTCAGATAGTGGATGGCCGTCAGCTGTGGCTGGTTGGCCATCAGCTGTAGCCATTAAGCCATTGGTCACTGATAGAACTGCCGCGGTTACGGAGGGGAGCCGAGGAGAGTGAAGGAGGAGACTGAAGGAGAGTAAGGAGAGTCGAGGAGAGTTGGTCTGTTGGCAGCAAAGCGGACAGCAGATCGCACGTCGTGTAAACCCAGCCTCCAGTGAGACCATAGTGGTATGACTTCCCTAACTATGGCTCCTGGGTGTTCCTTTTTGGCCTCACCATGTCCTGCGTTCTTATGTGGGGAGCGGGAGCAGAGACCCCGCAGGCCGCCCTGCCGAACACCCCGCACGACACATAGGTAGGAAGTCATACCACTATGGTCTCACTGGAAGCTGGATTTACACGACGTGCGACCTGCTGTCCGCTTTGCTGCCAACCGACCAACTCTCCTCGACTCTCCTTACTCTCCTTCAGTCTCCTCCTTCATTCTCCTCGGCTCCCCTCCAGAGCCGCGGCAGTTATATCAGTGACCAATGGCTTAATGGCTACAGCTGACAGCCAGCCAACCAGCCACAGCTGACGGCCATCCACTATCTGAGCCAGCACCTCTCCACATGAGGCCGAGAGCCTGGAAACTGCCCTCTGGGGCTCTGTCCCCACAAGCCCCCTCAGTGAAGAAGGTTCAAGTCTCCTCACTATAGAAGAGTAATCCCCTCACTATAGAAGGTTTAAGCCCCTCACTATAGAAGTTTAAAGTCCTCTCTTCTTCTCCCTCTGCTCCGGACCCCCTGGTTTTTCCTCTCATCCCTGACTACAGCTAGTTCAAATCCCCACACCGTGTCAAACCGTTGCCCCCACATCCCATTCCGATACTTACTCCACCACTGCCCTGCTTCCTCCGGACCTTTCTTGCCCTGCTCAACCTGACCTTATGCATTCCGAGCCACCCAGATCCCTCTCAGGGAAGTGGCAGGCGATGACGGCCTTGTTGGGTTCCATGTGCCTTTCTCGATGACAGACCTGAGTCACACTGAATCTGAGCTAGGCTTCTTTTCTTCAGGTCCCTCCAACTTTCCTAAAGAGTTCGAATACCTCACACTTAGCTATGACCTTATTTGGCGGGACATCTATATTGTTCCTTCCACGGGTACTAACTCTGACGAAAGGGATGCTATCATTCGAAAAGCTAGGGAAACCGCCCAATCCGGACCGGACCACTTAAAGAGAGACCATGTGGTTAATTGTCTCCTTCAGGGCATGAAAGCAGCCATTGAGAAAGCTGTCAAGTATGAAAAAGTTAGGGAAATCTACCAGGACCGCCCTGAGAACCCAGCTGTTTTTCTCTCTCGCCTTTCAGAACCCTACAAACCTACACTAATATTAATGCTGACTCTCCGCATGGCAGAGCTTCCTGAGCCATGCATTTCATCTCCCAGTGGGCCTGATATTCGCAGGAAGCTTCAGAAATTAGAGAAGGGTCCTCACCCCCACACCAAACAGATCTTTTAGATCTGGCCTTTAAGGTCTTCAATAATCCAGACGGAGAGTAGACAGGCCCATACCCAGGCCTTACACATGGTTGCCGCAGCAGTTTCCCAGGCCATTAGGCCGGGCTGGCCCCAAAGGAAAGAACTGGGACCCCAATCCTCTGCACAGCCTAATTACCAAGTGCCTGCTTTAAATGTGGTCTTCCGGGACACTGGAGCCGCTCTTGCCCTAACACACGGCCTCCTACTAAGCGTGGCCCCCTATGTGGCCGTGGTGACCAGTGGATGTCAGATTGCCCTCCAGGCCCTCAAGGCTCAGGAACATCCACTTCCTGGCCCCGGCCAATAATCTTCCCCTCCTGGGGATACTCGGCACCAATGAAGATGAAGGTGCCCAGTCCCATCACAGGCCTCCAGCTCCACCATGTGCGGGTAACTCTCCTAGTTGCAGGTGAGGCCATTTCTTCAAGACAAGGAGGCCACTTACTTGGCACTCCCCGAATTTTCCGGCAAGCTCTCTCCCTCTCTCGTCTGGATTGTGGGGGGTCTATGGGAAACTTTCTCACCTCATAGCTACCTGCTAGAGGGACATCCTTTTATGTTCCCCAGAGGGACATCCTTTTAAGATTCTCCTCCCCGCTTCTCTCCCTTCCTTCCGTTATACACTGCTGGGGCCACCAAAGGGGGCCATCCTCCCCAGGGCCATGGTCCATGGCTCTCTCTCTCTGGAGAGCCTGTTACTAGTCAGGAGCCCTTTGGGAGGGCCCCAGCTGCCTCCACTGGAAAACTGCCCCTACTACCCCATCTTTCCTCCCTATTGCCCTTCCCTGTCGCCTCTGCTCTGTACCGTCCCCCCACCCTCCACTGCACTCAAACTTTCCTCAGTCCGTTTTGCTACCCTTACTTAGGGAAGTCTTCCCTCTTTCATCCTCCGACTCGGTCAGATTTGCCGTCGGATACAAGACCTAGTGCTAGGCCTGACCGTGTCCGGGGGCCAGGCCCCTGGAGCAGCCGTGGGCACGGACGCCTGCCCCCGTCTGCACCTTTCCCCTCCGCGGGTCCTGAGGAAACCGACAGCAGGACGCCCTGCCATTTTCCCTTGTACTCTGAAGGATTAAGAGGGTCTAGACTTTACCTCTTTTTGCCCCCTATCCTTTACCTCACCCTCCTCTGCTATCTCCCCTCCCCTGGACAGGGGGACAGGGCAGACAACTTTTTTAATCAACGCCTCTCGCATTTTAGTTGAATCACTCTCTAATCCAAGCTCTGAACTCCTTCCTCCAGGATGAGAGGCCCCCACACCTTTTCCTTGAGGGTTCCTTTGGGATTTTGTTTTGTTTTGTTTTGTTTTTTAAAGATTTTATTGGGGAACAGTGTGTACTTTTTTCCAACTCAAGTTGTTGTCCTTTCAGTCTTAGTTGTGGAGGGCGCAGCTCAGCTCCAGGTCCAGTTGCCCTTGCTAGTTGCAGGGGGCGCTGCCCACCATCCCTTGTGGGAGTCGAGGAATCCAACTGGCAACCTTGTGGTTGAGAGCACCGGCTCCAACCAACTGAGCCATCCTGGAGCTCAGCAGCAGCTCAGCTCAAGGTGCCGTGTTCAATTTTAGTTGCAGGGGGCGCTGCCCACCATCCCTTGTGGGAGTCAAAAATCCAACTGGCAACCTTGTGGTTGAGAGCACCGGCTCCAACCAACTGAGCCATCCAGAAGGCAGCTGAGCTCAAGGTGCCGAGTTCAATCTTAGTTGCAGGGGGCCCTGCCCACTATCCCTTGCTCCCCTGCAGGACGCAAGGAACTGAACTGACAACCTTGTGGTTGAGAGCCCACTGGCCATGTGGGAATCCATCCGGCACCATTCGGAGGAGCACGGAGCTGTAACCGCCTGAGCCACAGGCCGGCCCTTGGTTATATATTTTTAACCAACACATGGTTGAAAGGTCCAGAGATCATGGTTTAAAAAATAACAAGATAAACAACAAATGACAGAAACAAAGCCACAGGAGACCTAGATAGACTTATCAGACTCTAACTATTCTGAATATGTTGAAGGAAACTCTCTCAAATTGACCACTAAGCAGACAACTAGAAATTATAAAAGAAAACTAAACCAAAATTCTAGAAGTGAAAAACTCAATGAGTTTAAGAACTTAGTGGCTAGGTTTCAAGGCAGAATGAATAGACAAACACAGCTGAAACCTGCACACATGTGTTTACGACGGTGTCATACATAATTGCCAAAAACTGAAAGCAACCAAGATAGCTTTCCATAGGTGAATGGATAAACAGAGTGCCGTACACCCGTAAAATAAAACATTATTTAGTGATGAAATTAGCTTCCAAGATACTAAAAGACATGGAGAAACCCTAAATGCATACTGCTAAATGAAAGAAGCCAGTCTGAAAAGGCTACGCATTACATGATTCTAACTGCATGACATTCTCAAAAAGGAAAAACTACTGAGACAGTAAAAAGATTAGTAGTTTCCGGTTGTTAAGGGAATTAGAGACGTCACAATAGGTGGAATACAGTATTTTGGGGGCAGTGAAATTATTCCGTAGGATACTATAGTGGTGGATAAATGACATTACGCGTTTGTCAGAATCCATAGAACTGTACAATAAAAGGGTGAACTCTAATGTCGACTATGGAACTGAGTTAATAACGTGTCGACATTGGTTCATCTATTGTAACAAATGTACCACACCAGACAAAATGTCAATAACAGGGGAAGCTGGAGAGATAAGGGGAAGGGAATATGTGAGAACTCTGTACTTTCTGCTTGATTTTCCTTTAAATCTAAAATTTCTCTAGAAAACAAAGTCTATGAGGTGTTGTGTTTTTTTTTTAACCTATGGCAAACAGTGATACAGGAGAGTTAGCATATCCCTAGGTAGACAGGGAGGTCCCTGGTGGAATAAACAAAGACAGTCATATCCTAAAACTTCAGGTTTTGAAATCACTCCTTCGCTCCAGGACATAATGTAACAAGGTGTAAGGAATAGAATATATGAAGGTCTGCCTGGGAACATTTGGGGATGTAAACTCTCACAGTGGCTGGGATACGTGCTTGGCCTTGGAAGGATTGGCTACCCTCCCAAGGACCAAGAAAATATTTACAGGATGTGGAGCCTGGCCTTCGCCTTGCCACAGGTGGGCTGAGCTGTGATACATCTAATCTCGTACCAAGGACTGGCCCCGGCTCCTAGCCAGATCCGAGACCAGTTCCTTGTGTTGTTAACATGTATGCTTATTGGCTCCTTGCTGCTGTTGTTAGTGAAGTCCTCAAAACCCCAGAAAGCGGAGGAGCAACAGCAACAGTTGTTCCCCGGCTGCCTGGGCTGCTGTAAGGTGTTTCACTCGTGCTGATGAAGGGCCGGTGCTGTTTCTGTGCATGATGTTTCGCCCCTGTTGATTTTTCACCGGTGCTGTTTCTGCGCATGATGTTTCGCCCGTGCTGATAACTTTACTCGATTAGGATTTTGCCCTGCTAATGAAAGGCCGTTGCTGTTTCTACGACTCTAATTGACCGGGCCCTGGTGGTATGATGAATTGCCTCCTTGCTTGTTAGTGGTATGATAATATGTTCCTCTAATCACTGTCTTGTCTTACTTACTTTCACTTTGTAATAAAACTCTTTAACCCCTTCATCCCGGCTTGTGGTGGTGTGTCTTGCGTATCGGGCCTTGAAAATTAGTCTGTGCGCAGCAATCGATAATACTTATCGATACACAAGGCCTTGAGGTTAATCATAACATTCCTTTTGGCCTGACAAATGGAGCAGATCTGAGAGAGAAAGAGTGGGTCACTTTGCTAATTCCTTTAAGATGGGCAAGCAGAACAAACCTGGTAGACGATTTTCATTAGAAGGCGCCAGTTCCCTTCTTCAAACAAGTTCCCTTCTTCCCCGAGCAGGCAAGGGAAGGTATAAAAGTAAGAGCTTTTGCCTCAGTCACGGGGCACCCCCATTCGGGACACCCTCCCGCTTGGGAGCTGCAACCTCTTCTCCTGCCTCTAATAAACTATCCTCTTTTTCAAAACTCTTTGCCTCTCCCTGGTCCGTGTTTGCATTCTTCGGCTTCACGAGACACGATCCCGGCCCTCACTCAGAAACTGCCAGCAGATCCAACATCACCTACATCATCAGCATACTTAATGGTAAAATGCTGAAAATTTTACCTGTCAGACTGGTAACCAAATATCGATGCCAGCTGTTACCCCTTACATTCCATATTGTACAGGAAGTCCAGTGAAATAAGGCAAGAAACAGAAAGCCGACAAATACTTTTGAAAGGAAGAAACCGTCATTACTTGCATATGATATGACCGTAGATGTACAAAATCACAAAGAATATTAATTATTATATATGTGTAATTGCAGCATTACTGAATATAAGATCCACAAACAAAAATCAGTTCTATTGCAATACAACAGTAGTAACAGAAATGAAAGCAAGTCATATTTTAAATAATGTCAAAAAAGTCAAATGCCTAGGAATAAATTTAACAAAAGATACACAAATCTTGTACCCAGAAAACTGTATAACACTGAAAGAAATTTAAAAAGTCCCAAATAAATGGATAAATGGATATACTGTGTTCATGTACTGGAAGACTTAACATTATGTTAAGATGTTAATTCTCTCTCAAGCTGATATACAGATTCAGAGCAGATGCATTAAAATCTGACAGATTTTATGTTTTTGTTTTTGGTGTGTGTGTGTGTGTGTGTGTGTGTGTGTGTGTGTGTGTGTAAACTGACAAGCTGACTAAAATTTATTCAAAAATGTGAAGGACCAGAATGGCCATGAGGCTCACTATGGAAGTAAAATTAGGAGGACTTGATGTATTATACACCAGGATGTTTTTATACAGTGATAGTAATTAAATTCCCTCACTATGGAAGTTTTAAGAATCCTCACTATAGAAGTTTCATGCGCTCTCACTATAGAAGGTTTAAGCCCCCTCACTATAGTTTTACGTCCCCTCAGTATAAAACTTTTAAGCTCCCTCAGTAAGTTGTTTCAAGGCCCCTCACTACAGAAGTTTTTAGTCCCCTCACTATAGAAGTTTTAAGTTCCTTCACTAGAAGTTTTAAGAGTCCTCAATATAGAAGTTTTAAGCCACCTCAGTAGAGAAATTTTGAGACCCCTCAATATAGAAGTTTTAAGTCTATTCACTAAGAAGTTTTAAGTCTCCTCAGTATAGAAGTTTTTAGCCCCCTCACTTATGGAAGTTTTAAGCCCCGTCACTCTAGAACTTTTAAGCCTCCTCAGTATAGAAGTTTAAGTCTTCTTTTCCCTAGTTTCTTAGCTCTTTAGCCCCTCGTTTTAATCACTATTCAAATCAGTTTCTTAATCCTAAAGATTGTTCCTAGCCTAAATCACAAAATTATTCCCAACCTTGTTTCAGATAACTACTTAAAAACTCCTTAACTGTGATCATTGTAGCCAAACAATCCCCCAAGCCATTCCAGACCTAACTCTTGGATAAATAAAACGCCATCCCAGAGACCAAATGGGTTTTAACACTACTCCAGGCCAGTCCATACCTAACCCCGGGCTAAAATAAGATAAATATGCTTTGAGAGCCATCCCCGGAGCCTGTACTTTTAATTTATTTACTAATACCTGTCTCTCCCCATCTAGTGCCCAGTCAGGATACGAATTATGTCCTAGCGATGCTCCCAGTGCACCCTGATCAAGTAAGAAGAGATCCTTCTTTTTATTTAGGATCAGATAGGGTTAGAGTTTCGTGAATCCCCATTAGGTGGGGACAGCTCTACCCCCTTGCTCAGCTTGAAGGAGATACAGAAGAGACCTCCTGTCCTTCAACTCCCCACAGAAATTTATGGGGCTCACTTCTCTCAGGGAAATCAAGGCAGGCAGTTAGAAACAGGTAATTGGGTCTCAATCTATGGGGAGCATCGCCTTGGACACCTCTCAAATTCTTCCCTTATCTGCCCTGTTAGCCACTGTGAGGAGACTAAAAGACAAGACATTAGACCAGTCTGCAGCAAAGGGCTGCAACAACCTCCATCTCACCCTAGCCTCATTACACCTTCAGTGTAATATCATACCTATGCCCAGAGTTCATTAATATCATTATAACAGACTGAACTCTGGGAAAACACATGCGCAGTCTAAGAAGGTGAGACAATGGCCCCTTATCAATCACGTGTCGATCAAGTAGTCCCACAGGGGAAGAGCCCATCACAGAGCCAAAAGATAAAACCCCCAGGCTCCCTTGATCCATAAGCCACTTCCCTCTTGAGCTTTGAACCTTGAGCCCCTCTTGAGCCTTGCCTTTTCTCAGGGGCCCACTCCAAACCCTTTGGAGTGTATTTTCTCCCCTAATAACAATGCCACCTTGAGCCCTGAGCCTTGAGCAGCATTTCTTAGTGCTCCCCCTGCTCCTAATTCTTTGGAGTATACCATCTGTTCTAATAAACTTTTTAACCACTTGACCTACATGTCTCATTCAATTCTTTGCTCAAGATGCCAAGAACCTGGACACCGTGCCAAGGAGGGTCCAATGCCTGGGAACACATCAACCCCCAGTTGTGGGAAGCTAGCCAGAAAGGCCCCGCCTACCCACGTCTCAGGGAACAGCTCTGCCAGGCATCACTTCACACTCAGCCCCCATCCCATTTACCTTGCTGACCAGAGCTTCCTCCCAGGTGTCAAGCAGGGCTGACCTGTCTGCAGGGCCCATGAGCCTCTTGGCTCCTGCACCAGGCATGGATTGTGATATCCAAAGCCCAGCTCCTCACTGGCCTGCTCCTCTAGTTGCTGCAGCATCCCCTTCCCCCGTCGTATTGAAGCCCATCTGGGAGCTCCCTCTGAATGTGGGGTGAGGAGGCCCTTTGCAACCCAACGCCTGGGTTTCAGCTGCCACAGATGCCATCTTGGCCTTCCCTGCTCCTAACAAGGAATTTCTTAATGAAATAGAATAAAATAGAAAATAGCAGAGTACAGCTACAAGAAATTATTTCTCATAAAACTTTTGTTTCATAAACTATTGTTCATAAAACTTTTGTTTCATAAAACTTTGTCGATGTATAGCTATAGACTACCTAGGTGCTAGGCTGCACTATAAAATGTCCTTCGTACTGTGGATTGCAATTAAAGTGTGAAAGCCATTTAAAAAAATCTTTTTTTAAAAGGTTGCATCAGCGGTTGCTTATTGCATTCAAGGGAGAGCACAAAGAAAATATAAAACCATAATTATCTCATGGATTCTGTTTTTAATAGAAATTTAAAAACCAGATGTCTATGGTTTGGAAGGTTCCCTTTTTGGTTTCTCTTCTGTACAGAGCACATTCATTTCAAACCTACTTCCCAGACCTTGTGGTTCTTCCATCAGATGTTTACGAAGGTGCCATGGAACCCATAAGGCATCTGCACAGGCACCTCTGCTCGGCCCAGTTCCTTAAAGTTCTTGGCATCCAAGACTAGGAGAAAATTGCTTTTGTTCTAGAAAAGGAAAAACAATACTGAAAAATAAAAGTTTTTTTCTATAAAAAATCTGGCTATCTCTTCCACTCGATCAAATTACTACTAGTATCAAATTACTAATGGAGAGACCGTGTGTTATTCATTTTCCTATCTATGCCCAGTACCTATAACAGTGCCTTCCTTATACATTCACTAAATGTTTGCTGAATTGCTGAATTGGACTGAAAAGGAGATTATGGCTTTAGAAGTTCATGACGAGAGCAAAAAAAATAAGTTGTTTATATCAATCACCTTCATAGGATCTCTTTGAGTTTAGGATCTTTTTACTTGTTCCTTTTCAATCTCCTAAGAGACATCAAAATTCTTTCCTCCAAATTTGAAATGCCTCCATTTTGTGTTACTTTGGAGCTGTTCAAAAGGTACCATTGCAAGGCAGAAATTTGTCCTGGTACAATTATGGGAGCGGTAAGTACGTGGTATGAGAACTAAGTCCTCCTAAGCCCATGGCAGACATTACAAATTGATCACAGCACATTTCTCACCAACCTGTCAAAAGGCTCAGAATGCTACACCCTAATAATTGATCAAAGTTGGTACTTCCAGTAAACCTATTTGCCACAAAATTGCCCTAAATGAGAAGTTGCATATCAACATTATTGAGACACTAGGTTAGGGCTTACGACATTAGACTTCTGGGTCATTCAGTTGAAACTGGCAGCACACACGGTGTTATGAATATTAGACTCCAAGTCAGAAGATTGGAATTTAAATACTGGCTTTACTACTATGAGATCCAATGACAGTCTCTTTCGACTTTCTTAGGTTACAAATTCCACATGTGTAAATGGTATCCCACAAAGGTGTTTTGATGACTAAATAAGATAATATGGATGAGCGTAGTTTGTAAATATATTTCTATGCAAATATAAATTAGTATCACAGCTCTACAAATAGAAATTTAAAACACTAATAAAGTTTGGATTAAGATAAGAGGATGCTTAAATAGTAAGGAGACGGAAAAAAGAACAAAGTACAGCAATGGAATCAAACTAAACTATCAACAGTATAACTAAATATAACCCTCAAAAGGCTCAGGGCTACTTTTCTTTCTGACTACGACAAGGAGCTACATTTACCTGGTTGGGGGTGATCACCACAGAAAGAATAACAACACCATCTTCTTCACTGGTTCCTGGTACTGGTACAAAAACTGGTTCTGAGGGATAAAAACCATCTTCTCTCCACACCTGTAAGTCCCCAAAAAAGTTTTTGACAAAAAGTTAGTTATGAGCTGGAAGCTTTGTATAGCTTTTGTCTCTCTCAGCATGAATTTGGCTGTCAATATTGTATTCCAACAGTAAAAGAATTAGGCTTACTAAGTTGAACACAGGAGAAACAGAGGCCGCTTTTGCAGCTACAGATTCTATCACCATCAAACACAATTTCTGAAATTATAATTTCCCATTAACCTGAAATATAGGTGTCCCAACAACCTGAACCCTGTGATTGCTCTCAAAATAACATTAAGAATACAATTATTGGGGCCGTCCCGGTGGCTCAGGCAGTTAGAGCTCCTTGCTCCTAACTCCGAAGGCTGCCGGTTCGATTCCCATATGGGCCAGTGAGCTCTCAACCACAAGGTTACCAGCTCAACTCCAGAAAGGGATGGTGGGCTCCGCCCCCTGCAACTAAGATTGAACATGGCACCTTGAGCTGAGCTGCCTCCCAAATGGTTCAGTTGGTTGGAGCATGGGCTCTCAACCACAAGGTTGCCGGTTCGTCTCCCGCAGAGGATGGTGGGCTGTGCCTCCTGCAACTAGAAAAATGGCAACTGGACCTGGAGCTGAGCTGTGCCCTCCACTGAAAGGACAACAACTTGAAGCTGAACGTCACCCTCCACAACTAAGATTAAAAGGACAACAACTTGACTTGGAAAAAAGGCCTGGAAGTACACACTGTCCCCAATAAAAGTCCTGTTTCCTTTCCGCAACAAAAAAAAAATCCTTAAAAAAAAAAAGAAAAAAAAAAGGAATTATTTTTCTGGGCTTGTGGTTCATTTAGATTCCTTAGAGGGAACACACCCCTCAGCTAGGTGATTCCATGGTTCTCAAACCTAATAAAAGTAAGTGGCTGAGCTGCTTAAATATTAAAGAATCTCAAAACTACCTGAAACAAAATAGAAACTATTTCAAAGAGCAGAACCGGTCTTTTAAGGACTTAAAAAAGGAAAGAGATTTTCATTACCGTCAGCATCTTGTTCACCACGTCAGCTTTGACCAGAGAATCCCCCCCCAAGTGCTGAAAGCCACAGCCGTAGAAGAAACGGTATTTTTTGCCACTGAATTGGCCATAGTTGATCTGGGGAAATTCAATACCTCCTTGCTCCTCTAAGTCCTTGGAATGTAGATTTTCATAAGAGCACCAAATCTAAAAGAGGTCCCCAAAAGATTTGTAGTGATTGCTTAATTCTCACTTATTTTCTTCAGTGTAAGTTCATGCAGGGGCTAATACCTTATAACAGTATTGGAAACTGAGGCTCTATGTCATTTTTACATTATTCCTTTTTCCATCATGTGTATGAATGTACAAAAGAGGTCCAGTCAACATTATTGGCATTTCTAATTGCATAAATGATCATTTCCATTCATTCAACAAATATATACTGAGTTCCTACTATAAGCCAAGCACAGTTTGAACACTGGGACTACAACAGTGAACAAAACAGAATCTCTGGCCTCATGGAACTTACATTGTAGTGGAGAAAGAATGATAACAAATGAGAAATAAAATGTTATTTAATTTCTGTCAAATAAACAAATGATTATATAGCCCAAGATCTAATAGTGATAAGTGCCATTAAAACACATACTACAGGGTGAGGGCCTAGACAGCCACAAGAGACGCTTCCATCTTCAGGTTTGGTCAGGACACACCTGTGTGTGGAAAAGGGGTAACGTAGCAGGCCCACGATGCTCAAACCCGGGACATTCTCGTGAAAGACCTATTTTCATGATGGGCCCTTGTCTGGCACCCGGGAGCTGAGCTCTTCCTTGGACTGTCCTGTCTGATAAGAGTGTTTTTGCGTGCCAATAACCTTTTACGCATTCATATACATGATGGAAAGAGGTACAGTGTTAAAATGACATAAGAACCTCAGTTACCAAGCCCTCTCACAAACTCTTATTGGGTATTAGTCCCCTCACTGAAGAAAACCGACACTGAAGAAAATAAGTGAGAACTAAGCAATCACTACAAATCCTTGAGTCACGTTGTACTAGTTTGTCCAGACAGTATATGCTAATAATGTGGTTTGTGATGAACACCTGATTTTACAATGAGGGTCTGACACTTCAGTAACTAAGGTGACTCAGGTGGGGGCCGTATGTCTACGTGCAGATCCTCGACAAAAACCTTGGACAACCAACTTGGGTGAGCTTTCCTGGCACACAACATTTCACACAAGTTGTCACAGTGAATTGCTGGAGGAATCAGGTGCGTGCTGTGTGGCTCGACTAGGAGAGGACTCTTGGAAGCATGCACCTGGTTTCCTCCACGCTTCATCCCCTGTGCCTCTTCCATTTGCTGATTTTTCTGGGACCTGTGAGTCCTCCCAGTGAATCATCAAGGGGTGGACTTGGGGACCCCCAATATAGCCTCTCTGCAGAGATGATGTTTAAGCAGGAGACCCTAATAAAATAAGGGTATTTCTTCTGACAATAAAACTGGTTTAAGCCCATTTTCCTCTCTTAAAATATTATAAGATGGACAACAAACTGCCATTTCCTCCCATATTCCTAGTCCATATTCTCTCCTTCTCATATAGAAATGCCTTATATTGAGTAAAAATTTAGTGCTAATTTAAGCTACATAAAGACTTAGCTTTTAAAAAATTACTTTCAAATTTATTTAAACATTTTTTTTTTCTTCTGCAAAACCATAGCTGAACAAAAAGAGACTTCCAATAATGATGGATTACGTAATGTGGATCAACTATCCCACTGAGAACACCTAGAAAAGCTGGACAAAATGTTTAAAACAGCTGTTTGGGCGTGGTCACTTAGATCAGTTGGTTAGAGCGTGGTGCTGATAACACCAAGGTAGCCGGTTTGGGCCGCTGTGAGCTGTGCCCTGCATAAAAGTAAACCTGCGTAAAAATAAAAAAATAAAAAAGATAATAATAAAACAGCTGTTCTGGTGAGCTAAAGAGGCAGTGAAGAAAAATGGGGCAGATTTGAGAGAAAGAAATCCACAGAGATAAACTAGATATTGGGGGCCATTTTTCCCCTAAAGACATTAGCTGCTTTTTCCCCTAAAGACATTAGCAGCTGAGAGGCAGACAAAATCAAGGAATTGTTTTGTTAAACTTTTTTATTTTGCTATAATTGCAGATTCACATGCAGTTGTAAGAAATAATACAGAAAAACAATTTAAAAATGGAGGTAGAAGAGGATAAAAGGGGTCAAATATATGGTGATGGAAGGAGAACTGACTGGGTGGTGAGCACACAATGTGATATATAGATAATGTACTACAGAATTGTACACTTGAAACCTATGTAATTTTACTACCAATGTCACCCCAATAAATTTAATAAATGAAAAGAAATAGGCAAAGGACTGAAAGATCTTTCACCAAAGATACAGAAATAGCCCATAAACACGTGAAAAGACCCCAATGTAATTAGTCATTAGCAAAACGCATATTAAAACACTTCACATTCATTAGGATGGCTACTATAAAAGATTTAAAAAAAAAAACAGACAATAACAGTGTTGGTGAGAATGTGAAGAAATTGGAACTTTTGTGCATTGCTGGTTGGAATGTAAAATGGTGCAGCTGTTGTGGAAAGCAGTTTGGCAGTTCCTCAAAACGTTAAACATAAGAGTTTTTTGAGATGTGTGTGTACGCGCGCGCGCACGTGTGTGTGTGTGTGTGTGTGTGTGTGTGTGTCTGTAAACTGACAAGCTGACTCTAAAATTTATACAAAAATGTAAAGGGCCAGAATTGCCATGATGCTCACTATGGAAGTAAAATTAGGAGGACTTGATCTACTAAACATCAAGATTTTTTATACAATGATAGTAATTAGAACCATGTGGTACTGGCACAAGTATACATAAGTAGACAACTGGAACAGAACATAGAGTCCAGAAACAATAATACATATATGAACACTTAATTTTTCAAATTGAAAATTCTTTGAGAAGATAATATAGAAGAATATTTTCATGACTTTAGCATGGGAAAATATCTAAAACAAGGTACACAATGTTTTATTCATGAAGGAAGAGATTGCTATACTGGACAATGTCTGTTTATCAAAAGGCACCATTAAGACAATCTCTTTGTCTTGTTCTTTTGTTGCTTTCAGTTTTATATCCCACATATGAGTGAAGTCGTATGGTTCTTGACTTTTTCTGACTTATTTAGCTTAGCCTGATAATCTCAAGACAAACAAAGAAAGAAACAACACTTCATAGACACAGACAACAATTTAGTGGTTAACAGAGGGCAAGGGGTGGGTAGAGGAGGGAAAAGGGGGGCAAAATATATGGTGATAGGAGAACTGTCACTGGGTGGTGAGCACACAATGTAACATACAGGTGACATAGTACAGAGACATACACTTGAAGCCTATATAATTTTACTAACCAATGTTAGCCCCCCAAAATTAATTACTACATAAATACATAAATAAATAAATAAATAAATAAATAAATAAATAAATAAATAAATAAAAGCAACACAGTGTAATACTTCGAAGTGTGGACCCAGGCTCTGCCAGTCTCTGGAATCCTTGCTTTCAAATCTTGGCCTACCATTCTCCAAATCAATAGCCTTGAATAAGACAACCTCTTTATGCTCTTCTCTCCTTTCTAAGATGGGGATGATATAATAATTCTTATTACTTCTAAGGCTATAAATAATAAATGAGTTAGGCTATGTGAAGGTTTTAGAAATTGTAAATATTTAAAAAACGTTAGCTATTATTCATGTGGTTTTTAATGATCAATCCAACAACATGTAATAGCTTCTTTCTTTGAGTTATTTATTCATTCAAGAAAGTGTTAGGCAGTGGCAAAGGATAAAAAGTATTAGAACCCTGATGTAAAGGAACTCAGTGCCTAGTAAACAGACATACAAGCCGATCACTTACACTGTAATCAGTGTTCTGTTTGAGCGTTATTTCTCAAAATATGGTCTGAGGACTACTTGAAACACAAATACCTGGTGCTATGCGGTGCAGCCCCTTCCTCAGTGCTTTGAGGCCCCTGGTCGACGCTGTGTTTTGCCTTTCCTCCCCGCGGTGGGGTCCAGCAGTGGGTGGCGGTTGCATCCCCATCGGGAGGCCACTGGTCAGATTCACGATGACCAACAAGGAACCTCTTCCCAAAAATGTTCAACTGAGTGAAACAGACTTCAAAGTTATGAGCCGAGACGAGAACAGTATGAAGCATATGTGCGAGCTTTGGAGGACAAGTACACAGATCTTAACTCTAATGACGTAACTGGCTTAAGGGAGTGAGAAGAAAACCTAAAGCAACAACAGCAAGAGTCTGCACACAGACAAAACATCCTTGTAATGTGACTTGCCACCAAGGAGCAAGAGATGCAAGAGTGTACTACTCAAATGCAGTGCCAGAAGCAAGTCCAGCAGCCTAGTGGGGCCCAACTGAGATCAATAATGGTGGACCCAGCCATCAGCTTGTTTTTCCTAAAAATGAAAGGTGAACTGGAACAGACTAAAGACAAACTGGAACAAGCCCAAAATGAACTGAGTGCCTGGAAGTTTATGCCTGATAGGTAAACAAATCATACTCCCCAGTCAAGACTTCCCTGACATTCCCACTACGAGAAAGCTGTGGTGGGACGCCAAGTACTCGTTTCCACACCAAGACTCAGACTTTTTGAGCCAAAAAAAGCCACATTCTTATACTATCCAGCTTGTAATGGTTAATGTAAAACTTTCCAGATCATCCTTGTGTTTCAGCTTTTTTCTCTTCCCCCTCCCCTTGGCTCACAGGCCTGAAGAAGTGGCCACCTCCGAAAAATTCCCCTTCTAGAACATATAGACACTTGAGAAATGTTTCTGTTTGAAGAAAGTAGAGGGAGAAACAGAAGTCTTAAGTCTGGGGCACACTGTGTCTTCAGACACTTTGAAAGAATGAAAACCTAGAGATTTAAAGTCATGAATTGAACATATAAAATTCCAGCAAAATGTAAAAATGGAATGCATCGCTCTTAACCTTGAGCGCAGTGACTTAGAGACACTGTATACAGTTTTGCCAGTAAGACTGTGGACTTGTGATTGTTGTTGAACTTATGGGTCAAAACTCAAAGGAGGTGAATTTTGCCTTTAAAGGGTTTATTTCCTAAGAAACAACTTAATAGCGATGAGAGAATCAACTAATAGATGTCAGTTCAAGTAGTTCATATATTTAGCCATTTAGTTTGGGGCTCTGTATTACTTGATCGAGCCTTAAACCAGTGTGGTTTTAATCAATGGTTTGTTCTCTGAATGTTTGCTAATACTGTAGATAATCTCACCGAGGACTGTACACACGAGAAGGTGTGGTATCAAACTTCAGGTTGAAACTGTTTGAAGCATTATAAACATTCATTTCACAACTAGATTGTATATAAGAATATTGGCTGTGATGGGACTCACTGTGTTCTTTTTCTTTAGTAGTGAAATTTATTAAATCCCCATTGCATTCAACAAGCACATTTTGAAAGAGAACTGTCAATGGTGTTAATAGAGAAATGTGTTCCTTCATTGTATTTGGGCCTTTTGTATCGCACTCTTGATATTAAATTAAATATGCCTTGAAAAACAAAGAAAGAAACAAATAATACCTGGTGCTATTGCTAAAATGTACGTTCAAGGACTCCATTCCCGACCTACTAATTCAGAATCTCTGGGGTAGGGCAAGCAGGTGTTCTTAGGCATCCGAAATTTTGAGAACCACAATATTAGAAATATAAAGATGCGCTTTGAAAACGTAGAGGATAATTTAGAGAATTAGAGTTTAGAGAAAACTTAGAGGAAACTTAGAGAATATTAATAAAACTACTTTTATTAATATTATGCATAATTGTCTTACTCTCCTCTTAGATTAAATTCCCTGAGGTCTGGTATTTTACTTCTCTTACTTGAGTAAAATTAAATTGAATACCCTGACAGAATATTTGAATAGAGAGTCATGAATTTAATACATTTTACATTTTAGAAGACAAATAAATGTCTGTATGTTCTGTACTTCATAGCATGCTGTTGGCAGTTTATTACATATTCTTTAAACTTTCCGTAGTACTTGATATAGTGGTCAACACCTCCTTAAACCCCTTTCTATTCTTGACTTCCAAGACATTGCACTTTTCTAACTTTTCTGCTCCCTCTTTGCTTGCTTTATGCCAGATTCACTTCCTATCAGCTGATACTTTGGGCACATTACTAAACACTCTGAGCTCCGGGTTTTCAATGATAAAATGGGGATAATGGAGATAAAAGGAAGATAACACCTCCAGTTCAAGTCTATCATCATAACTTAATATAATGATTGTAGATAATTTCCAAATGTTAATTCCCTTTATTGGCTCCTCTTCCCCTTATCACCTCATGAATGTGTTCCTCAGGTCTGACCTTGGACCTTTACTCTTTACTCTCAGCATTCTTCTTTGGTAATCTCATCTAGACTCTTAATTTCACCAATTACTTTTTGCAGGTGACTCAACATGTCAAAAGAGAATTCATTTTCTGCCTTCCAAATCAACTTTCCCATCTGCTCAATCACCTAGCTTCAAAATCTCTGTGGGTCTTGAATCCGTCATCTTCACTGTCCCATCCACATTCACTTAGGGTTAAATTCTGCTGACTGTACTAACAGAGGCCTGGAAAGAAGATGCTAAGGGGATGAAATAGGGTAGCCAGTATAAATTACTAGGGCTCAGAAGTTTGCAAGGGTGCCTGGGGCAAATCCTTTGCAAAGATTTGCCAGTGCACCTCTCCTGGGCAACCCCCCATCCCTCTGATTTTTCTTCTGGTTTGAACCTTTCCTCATCAACACTGATGTTTCAACTTCTCTTGCCTACCAATCACTTTCTTTCTACTTTCCTAATTAACGCCCTCACAAGCTGTTAGATGGACATTATCACAGCCTCTTATTTAGATAGAGAAACTAGATAGGGAAGCTATCTTCTAAACCTGAGTTTCCTAATTGGTTGGCCTCTTGATCCCATTAGCCCTTGGGATGGCCAGAGGCCCCAGACAATTGCCTCCAGCTCTTCGCAGTTCACTGAGGCTCCAGATCACATCCAATTTACTGAAGTATAAGGTAAAACTATTATCATTTTTTATGGGTGTTATGATGTGAAAATGTTGGGAAGCACTGCTATTAAATTAATCTCAGTACAGATCTGATTGTATTACATATTCCTCCATAAAACCTTCACAAATGACTCCATTTTCTACCAAATAAAGTCTAAACTGCTTGTTTAGGCACTGCGGAAGGCACTGTATACTCTCACACCAACCTACCTGTCCAATTCTACCTCTCACTAATGCCTTCCACTCCAGCCAATCTGGACCACTCCCCATTCTCTCCTCTTCTCATAATTGTACCCTTCTCTTCATGTAGGGAATTTCCCATCTTCAGGTGAAATTCACTTATCTTCTCACCCTTCAAGATCCAGCGTCCATGTCACCTGCTTTATAAAGTCAACATTCCTATTTCCTATAACAAGGACTGATCTTCCTTAGTCTGAACTCACACAGCCTCTGTTTTGGCTCTCTAATGGCACTAACTGTCATCTGTCTTGTGCAATAAAGACGAATATACTTCATAACTTCTACTACCAGTACTCCTTGAACACAGGGTCTTGTTATTGCCCTCACCCCAGTGCCTAACACATTGCCTCACACTGAATTATTGAATTAAATAATTTAAAAGTTTATTGTGCACATCAGTATGATTTCTGATAGCATCATTATCAGCCAATTTCAAGAAATAAAATCCTGTAACAATAACAGCTACAGTGAAAAGCTACAAAACAATAAACAGAGGTTTCAAGGCTGTGCCCAGAATGCAAATAGAAGAACCAAACATTTATTAGGTTGGTGCAAAAGTAATTGCGGTTTTTGCAATTATTTTTAACCTTTTAAACCACAATTACTTTTGCACCAACCTAATACATTAGAATGTGTAACTGTTGTTCAATTGAGAAAGTTCTAAATAGTGAATATTTTTCCTATTGTAGATCCAAGAGAAACCCTGAGTCCTGCCACTATGTCATATAAAATATACAAATTAGAAGGTTGTTTTCTTCATGACAAGCAAACAAATCCTGATTCTGTCTTCTTTAACTTCCAGTTCTATGGTGTTTCTGCCTATATCTGCTCTCCAAAGAGCGGAAAACTTTAGAAGCCCCCAGTATTCTACAGGAAAGAGGCACAGAATTCTAAGTACAGGATGACAGGAATAGGAGGAGGGAGGGGCAAATCCCCTACCTGAGATCCAGTGTACCATCACAGAAAGGAATTCCCTTGCAACGGTAGAAAGACTGCTGACAAAACGGAGAAACAGTTGAAAAAACATTTTTGTACCGCATTAGGTAACAGCAGATCCCATGATTTCCAAATTCTCACACTCCTTAGCAGAGTGAATGAAGTGAAACATTTCCTGGGCTGTCCATGGCTCACTGACAGAATAGGAGGGAATGGAAAGGTGGGGCTACAAAGCACCAGCAATCTCTCCTAGACTCATTTCCATGACAAGTATTCCAATAACCTATTTATAATAAGTAGCTGTTTAAAATACTGAAATTGGACCACCAATTTAGGGTCTTCCTCCCTAAACCTTCTCTTTCAAATCTGCCCTTACACCACAATTCAGGTGATCCATGGGATCAATTTTACTCTGCCACTCCTCTCTGAAAGATTCAGCTCCCTTCCTTCCTTACAGAATAAAGTCCAAATTTAATCTGTCAACAAAGAACTCTACAATCTGGCCACAGCCTACCTTTTATCCTTTGTCTCTCTGCCCTTCTGGCATTTCATGCTTTCTTTTCTTTTCTATTCATTTAATTTACAAAACATTTTCTGAGAACGTAGTGTGAATAAGCCCCTGTCAAGGTATACCCTTAAGAAACTTATAACCATATACAATTTTATTAATTTAACAAACATTTTTGAGCACCAATGTATCAAATACTGTGCTACAAATTGAGAATATCAAGAAACAAGACTCAGTCCCTGCTCTCTAGAAGTTTAGATGATACATATTCCCCTTTGTGAATTCTCAGTCCAGTGAAATGACTATAAACATACATGTTTTTGTTCATCCAGGCCTTTAAACTTTTTCCTGCCTGAAATATCCTCCCTCTTTCAAAACCCTCCTTTCAAAAACCCACTTCATACCATGAATTGTGGAAGAGCTAAGCAAATGACAGTGATGACCAATAAAATCCAAATAATGAAGGCAGACTTCAGTGGTCTTCTTAAGTAAATAGTACTCTGCCTGGAATGTAACTGATGACTCAAATATACTTCTGATTGCATTTAATATTTTAAAATCCCATTTCTAACAGTTGTTTCATTAGCTTCCAACCTATCCTGTGCCATTAGTATATACCTCTACTAACTTAATAATTTTTCCACTTAATAACCAATATTAGTAAATATTTTATTTTACAGTTTTCAATCCTTTCTTGTATGAGTATTCACGTAATGTGATATATATGCCTCAAAATAGGAATGTGATGTAATGAGATTTTATTTTGACATTTAGAAGGCAGCAAGGCAAACATGCTGTCCACCTAATGAATACAAAATTCCTTGTAGTATTGTTTGTAAATATGTCCAAATTTGTGATTGCTTATATTGGCAAGATATACATATAATAGATCGAATTACCTATATGGTTAAAAAATGGGTGCTGTGATTCGTAAAAATCTGATTAACATAATTATTACACATAATTATATAACATTGAAAATTTTCAATACAATAATAGTACCTTTCATCAAAGGGAGGATTTTTTTTTTAGCGAAATAAGTAGTAGATATCCACTAGTCCAAATTCAATTTCTGAACTATAATAGGATTGAAATGACTTACCAAGGTTGCCTTGTTGTTTAGCTAATCTCATTACTTCTGGATCGCTAATATTTATCCCATACCACAAACTGGTAAGGCTTCTCAGTACAATTCATTAACTGAAACATTGATATGGTTATATAAAAAAAGCAAACTCATACAAGGTTCTCGTTAGTAAATTCTGTTTTTTATTTTACCACTTTTATCATAAGAAAATAATTTTACACGAAGAACTTTTATTAGCCATGTATAACTAATAGTGAAAATAATCAAATAGTAATATTAAATAGCAACAGCACAGTTATAATTTATTACATATTCAGAAACTAGACAAATCACCTTTAAGTTTTAATTTTTTTTATAATACCATGAGAAACATTTTTAAATGATCTCCAAAGCTATCAGCTCTTTAAACAAAATATTCTAAAAGAAAAAGTGCAATATTGTTAAACATTATCAAATTAACGCATTGAACGCTCTTTCAGAAGTTGAAGAAAGGCTAGATTTAGGACAAAAAAAGAAAGGAATCCATATATAACTTAAGTAATACACCTTTATGAAATCTGCCAAATAGTTGACCCTCAAAAGAAAAGCTACAAACTTTATTTTAACATCCAGTTAAAGCCCCTTTTAAATCTAGAAAAGAAATTCAAGGAGTTTCCCCTTCTTATGTTTAAGGTTTACGTTTTCTTTAACAACTAGAAAGCTCTCAGAGCATAAATGTCATTCTTTCACTACAACAATAATGGGTTTAAATTCTCGGCTTATTTAAAGTATACAGTCTTATCTGTGCAATGTGTTTGCAATCACTGTAAACCTCTGTCTCAGCAGCTCTCTTTTTTGTATCAGAAAGTTTTCAATAGTATCGGCTTCTTTGAAGAGTCCATCTATCTCGTCAATATAAGATGCATCTACTGCTGCTCTCTCACTAAGGGGGGAAAAGTTTTACATTAAACTAAATAGGTGTAACACAACTATAAATAGTCTAAACACACTATCATAGTGATGCTCCTTATTAAGCTATCTTTGTTAGCTATTTCATTTAAATAGCTTCGTACATCGGAAAGCTTTAGTAACTTCCACTCTTCAGCAAAAGTTAAATTAATTCCACATATATTTTTGATTACTCAAAGTCTCCTGACACCAGAGACTACGTAGCATATAGATAATAATTCTAATATTACACTATACATAGTCATGCTTCACTTAATGAAGGGGATATGTTTAGAGAAATGTGTCATCAGGGAATTTTGTCATTGTGTGAACATCACAGAGTGCACTTACACAAACCTAGATGGTACAGCCTACTACACACCTAGGCTATAGTGTATAGTCTACAGGTCCTAGGCTATAAACCTGTACAGCATAATACTGTCCTGAAAACTGTAGGCAATTGTAACAAAAAGGTAAGTATTTATTTATCTAAACAGAGAAATGGTAAAGAACAGCATAAAATATTAGAAAACAGTATAGCTGTATAGGGCACTTACCATGAATGGAGCTTACAAGGCTGGAAGTTGCTCTGGGTGAGTCAGTGAGTGGTGAGTGAAAATGAAGGCCTAGGACATTACTGTACACTGCTGTAGGCTTTATAAACACTGCTCCACAGCCCTCCCCCTGCTTCCTCTGATAGTGTCAGAAATAGAACCCTGAAGCTGTCAATGCTGCTCCATCAATAGTAATGTGGGCTAGAACTGACTGTAAATATCCCGGAGAAACTGGCTGGGTAAGGTGGAAATCACTGTAACAGTGACTGTCAGGAGGAAGTGAAAGGTGGTCTGAGGCTCAGTAGGAATTAGAAATCAAGACGGAGAGAAAAAGGAAAATAGGGGATTGTCATGGCAATGTGGTTTGCCTATTGCATGTTGCAGCGGTAGTCATATTAAGGAACTTTGTATATATTCAATAAAAGTGTATTTAACATGGAGAGGGTATAGAACTGAGGACTCAATATTTTCACTTTGGAAATTTGTTTTTAGTTCCATTGACCTTATCGGGCACAAAGAGCTCTCTCTGAGAGCCCTGAATTGATGGAAGAAATAAAACTTTGCTTTACATCATTACAACCTGAAAATATTTCCAAAGTAGAGGAACAGGCTTGTTCCTCACTCCCAAAAAAAGATTTTACTAAAATTGCAGTGGAACTTAATACTTGTTAATGTAGCGCCTGCAGAACTGTGTACGTGTACAGGATATCAGGTCCTCCACAAAGAATTCTGAAGGCTATCAACCTAGACCTGGTAGGGCCACAGCACCGTATGAATATGTAGGAAATAGGCTTCACTGTGCCGAAACACATCAGTGGCTGACTGATTGGGATGTAATTAGTGCACTGAAAATTGAGGGGCCCTGGGTACGAGAGAATCCATTGCCAAGCCTCACAGTTACTGCTCCCATCAGAGAAAAAACTTCCTTCAAAACCACAAATCCCTGCATTTCTTACAGGAAATCAGCTCCATTATAATCCTATGAACTACTGTCGTATCTGTGGTCTGTTGCTGACTGAAACATTGCTATGTGGTGCATAACTATACATTATTTTAACAGCCACATAAACCTTTATTCATATAGAATGACTAGTACTTCAAAAAAGCACCTTATAAAACATGATAACGTCAGGACAATAAAATATGTAAATTCATCCTTCAAATATATGCAGATAATATTTAAATATTTCATAAATATATTTGTTTTATCTTTAATATCACTCTATTATTAACTTCACCAGATGGTATTGTTCTCAAAGAGGTCTTTTTTCATAAAATTTTAAATGTTTTATCATCTAATTAGAGACTAAAATATGTCCAGCCTATTATTAGTTTTGGAAATAGCAAAACACCGGACGTTTACTAGAAAAGTTGGAGTTATTCTTTGAGAGCAACCAACTAATCTATTTTAAGAAATTGAGGTAGAATAAAAAATTCCAAAATTATAATTACTGGATAGGTTCCAAAGCCACTGAACTAAAGTTACTATTATGGAATTTCCAGAAAAAAATTTCTAAGATGAAGACTCAAGAGAATATACTCTAAGTACTTGCCTTAAGATCTTTGCATATGTAGACAACATTAGATTAATTTCCTTGCTCATATCTATTAAAAAAATCAGAGTTAAGTTGTGAAATATAATAAACCTTCTGTATTACAAGATAAATTTATAGAAATATAAGCAAGCATTTTTATACATCACCATTCAAAACTCTTTCCAGGGCTTCATCTTTATAAAACAGTCCAGAGCTTTCAGAGAAAGAGGAATCTGATTTTCCAAGAGAGGATAGTTGTGGACTATCTGGCATTTGAGGCTAATACAAGAACGTAAAGAAAACAGGTAAACAGTCAACAAGATCCTTAGGACATATGCATTCTGTTAAAGGAAAAAAACAGCAAACATGCTAGATATTTTGTTCTTGTGTCCTAATTAGTCATTTGAAATTTTATTACCAAGGAAACTTTTAGTTCCAACAAGCATCTTGTTCAATATACTAAATTTTATTCTAATTTTTATTAGACTTTCATGTGTTATTAATCCCCGATAAGGAAGTTTCCTGTATCTTGAACCAGTAGATCCTTCCATAGAAATATAGCAAAACTCTCATTTAGACAATAGCCAAGTGCTTAAAAAATTTTGCAAGATAACATAATCTTTAAGTGAGCAAGTAATGTCCCAACATGCAAACAGACCAACTGGTGGGGGTACTAGTGAAAAAAGGCAGGATACAGTATTCTTTAAAAAATCAGCAACTCCAGTACGTAGGTATCCTGGTTATGATATCAAAATAATTACAGTCCTACATAGCATAAAGGCATTAACCCATTTTCTGTCTCTAGATCACAACTTACAACAAGGAAATCTCCCAAATCTTTCTTGGAGACTTTCTCATATGCTTACTAAAAAATATGCTGGAGTTAACATAGCTCCTTCTGGGCCCATCCCGGCTCTTGGAATATGAACACTTAAATTCCACTTATCAATAAAGCTTTCTTAAATGGAAGAAGTCTGACAACTACATAACAGATTAAGCCTCCAGAAACATAGAGATTACCTCCAACTCTCTTGATCTCTTGCAATTTCTAGTATCAGTTTTCATAACGTGATTTGCCATCATATTCTGGAGGCAACTGCTGCAAAATTAAGAGCAATGTCAAATGTAAGTAAAAACTCCATGCTACAGATCTCTTCAATCCTTCCCTTTCCACTCCTACTGCCAGTTTACTCCAGGCTTTCATTATCTGTCACTTACCTACTACTCTATTTCATGCTGTCAATTGCTATTTGGAGAGTCTTTCAAAACTCTAATTACTGCATTCCCCTATCTCAAAATATTTCCGTTTGTCACTGTTCCAGAATAAGTTCATCTATGCAAAGTCCTGCATCACCTGGGGTCAACCTACTATCCCCATGACTTTCATCTATTCCCTCTATGTACAGTAAGGCAAATTAGTCTCTGGGACTTCTGCCTTGTTTCAGGATTCATTCAAGATTCTTCTACCTTCATAATATCTTAATGTTGAACTCAACCTTGATAGTTCATCTAAGCCAATTCCATACTTCACAGACATGAAAACGGGGAGAGATATTTGACCAAGTTCAAACAAGTAAAACTGGGCCAGATTAGAACCAAGATTGCCTTTATCCTGAGGTTATCTCCACTGTCCTACCTTGCATTCATATAGCATCAAATTTTACTTTTAAATTACTTTCCCATAAATCCTAAAGATAATTTACCTAGGAGTCTGAAAGATTAAGTTTAAACTTAAAGAAAACATGTTCAAACCTAGAATGGTATAGTCTCTACATCTTACAAGACGAGGAACCCTGTCTACACTCAAGTTACCAGTTTACTTAGCTTGTTTTTTCAGAAACTATGCTAACCTGGATAATTGTAATGAATCTGTATTAGTCACATACAATATTCTCATATATATATGCAAATATACGTTTACATATGCATATATACACATATATATGCATATATATATGACAGAAAGACAGCAACAATAATAAAGATGTTGGTTTACTAAATTCTGTGTAAGGCTTCTACATTCCTGTCACTACCTTTCTAGGAGTGTATCAGTTTAAGGGCCGAAATAGGAATAGGTAGAAAACAATACACATGTACTGTGCTCGCTTTGCCTTGGGAATTTTGAAAACGTTTCAGAGAAGCCAGCATAAGCGTTGTTCTCCTCTTCATCCTCTCCTCTCTCAAAATAACTACACGGGCACATATCAAATGAAAACTTTTAAAATCAGTTGTTTCTGTAAAAAATTAATTAATTTCTCCGTCACAACTTAGGGACTCAGATGAATCCTGATCAAGAGATTGGCCTCGTCCCGTGACAAACACCATTCACAGCCACTGCCCCCAGCTATGCAATCTAAGGTCTTGGAGATTTAGTCATTATCAAGCTCTACCCCTTTGCCTTATACAACTGTTTTTCTTCTAGTCTTCTTTTTCTCCTCAACACCGCCTCATTCCCGGCCATTTTACCCATCTTGTCTCTCACTTCCGCCTCCCTCTCCTCTCCTCCCTACTTGTGATTCAGTCCCCCTAGAAACCCTGAGAGGCAGGATCCATCCTCTTTCACTGCCTTCTTTCACACTCCCACAGGTGGACACCCCTCCAGCCCAAACCCAAGACCAGGTTACTACATGGCGGCAGCGTCAGGACCTTCCTCTTCAGCGAAAGCGCGGGAATGAAGAGGCCGGGTGAGCACAAGTGCGCAGACTCCGTGAGGGACGGCGTCTGGCGTCAGGGCGTTCAGCGCACACCAATCACGTAATGCGGCTGCGCAGCCTCCGGACGCCAGGAGAAGGCCTGCCCGGCATGGGGCGCGCAGGGGCTGCCGGGAAAAGCGGCTCTCTTCCGCTTCTTTCTCATCTTCCCTTCCACTTGAAATCTATGTAAAAGGAAAAATCTCTCCCCTCCACCCAGTGTGTGTTTGGGGAAGAAGGGAAAAATCTGAGATTGGTCTCTCCGGAAAGAACGTGGAAGCATTGCCAGAGCAAGGCCAAACTGTGTGAGGCCGCTTGGAATCTCAGTAAAGGAACACAAACTAGTACACCCAGCACCACTTTTTCGGTCAAGTTACATCTTATTCCGGATGGTTTGTGTGAAGGAAGAGTTTATACCTGAGTTCCCCTGGCCTGCAAGCAAGATTTCTAGATGAGAGCCTCCATTCCTTAACCTTTTTCTCTGTTGCAACTAAACTTTCAGAAACACACCCTTTTAGAAAATTACTTGCATGATGTGTCAATAAGTTTAGTCTTAATTGACAACCTTAGACTTAATTGACAGCTTTCAAAAAATATTTTGTGACATTCATGACCCACATACTTGAAGCTAGCCTCATTGGGTGCTTTAATGTTCTGACTTTGACCTGCGATTTCAAAGATAGACATTCTAAACTAATGCCTAGTTAGCTGATGTGGAAGAAAAAAAGAATATCAGCTCATAAAACAAAGGTCAATGACACCTCCCATAAATTCCAAGTACACGATCTTATTTATACCTGTCAAAATTTATGGAGACCATAACCTAGACTGGATTAGGGAGCTCTCACACCCTATGTCCTTTAAAAGCCCGACAGATAGAACTCTATAACAGCTGTAGGGTTGTTTGTGAAAGCCCCTCTTCTTACTTTCCTCTCTGCAAAGTACCTCCTCCATCTTTATCCAGTGTGAAGCTCCCCATGGCTCACCAGGGCTGCAAGTTTTGGATTGCAGTCCTTTCTTTTTTCTGAATAAATCCTTTTTGCTGATGGAATACCTACTGGACTCTTGTTTATGGTTAACACACCTTAGCAAATTAGATTTAACATATAAAATTTAATGTTTTCCCCCTTTGGCTTATTTAAATGTCAGTTGTCATAAAGACTTGTAAGCATTACGTGTGTATGTTTATTTATCGGTTGTTTGTGAAAAAACCAATTGTCTTAAATAAGTTTCTAGGAAACAGGTATTCATTTTGTTTTAACTTGATTGGCTAATATTGTGAACTATCAGTCACTTAATAAAATGAGGCTAGATAATTGTGGTGTAGTTATTGAGAACTTAGTGAGAGACTTTAAAGAATCCCAATCATTGTCTGACAACTGATAACAATCTGTTGAGATTTTCCCCACCTATGGTAAAATAAGGGGAAAAGTAATGAACATTTCATAAAGCCAGGGTATTTACTTTAAAGAATTCAGTTATTCTGATTCTATGTCCTTACCAATCTTTTTGGTGGTAAAGTCTCCTTTCATAAAATAAAAATATAAAGAATTTTTAGATTTTCAATGTCCTTTCCTTACTTAGTGAAATATAAAGTTGTCCACTCTGTTTATCTTTTCTTCATTATTATCATTATTGTTACAATTATTTTTATGGTCCATTAAATCCAAAAGTATGGGAAATACTGATCTAATTTTCTCTCTCAGCCTTCACATTGTGTGATCTCTAAATGGGTAGTTATTTAGTTCTTAAAATATTTCCAGGAAAAATGATTCCATCTAATCATAAATGTTTACATCAGATTAAAAGAATACCATGGACATTTTATCCTATTTTTCAAATTGTATCTCCATTGTATAAACTAAATGAGTAAGAATAAGTGAGAGCGTGTGGAGGGTTGTAGTTGTCTAGTGCTTTGAAATATTCAAAGGGCTATCATCATCTCATTAAATCTTCACAAACAACACTATGAAGTAGGCAGGACTTGGAGACATTTGGGTTACTCTATATCAAAGAAAAAAATGTTTGTCCCAAAACTAAGAAATGGGTTAAATTATGCATTCTACATCTTTACAGCTGGAGAAAAATAATTGGCAATTGGCCATTTAACATTAACTTCTTAGGTGCTTTGCTACTGATCGCCATTTGACTCTACTTCATGCTTTCCTGTTAATTGGCCCAATTAGATACTACAATTGGAGGATGAAAACTTGTTATTTCAATTTCAATCATTTGTATTCTTATCATATGCTTCTTAAATGTGCTTTTTTTTTTTCTGCTGTTAGCTACCACACCAAGCACCTCTGACCATCTTACCACAGACTTCCTTTGTAATCACTACTGTGGACATGATGTTTTTATGACCTTATGAAATAAAAACACTATCTTGTTAAAAACAAAACAAAAGAAATTACAACTAGCTGTTGATATAAGCATTGTATTTCTTAACCCTAGAAGCCCTCTATTTCCATACAGTCTCTGTACCAGCAAAAAAGCAAAACAAACAAACAAACAAAAAGTCACTGCTAATTCCCTTGCTAGAAAAGCAATACAATGTAGCCTTTCAAGAGAAACCACATTCAAGAGAAAATTGTAAGAAACTTTGTTTCTGCTAATTATTTTCAAGGCTGTCACATTTATACTCTGCTTTTCAAAAGAAACATTTTAGGTGCTATCATTGCATGATAGGAATTATTCTAATAGGGCTAATTATTCAGCAGTGTTAGCTAAGAATGTTTTGTGCTGAAATGGGAGTAGAAAGTCTCAAACAGATTAATGTGAGAAAGATGCTTCAAATTAACCAAGCAGGTGCTTTTTTTAAAATTGCTTGGATGTACTTTTGAAAGAGGTACAAGCTTTGGATTGTCAGAACTCCAACTTTTACAGAGAAATTATTTCGTTAAAATAGAGATTTTACGTTAAAGAATTATTCATATTCTCTGACAATTTAAGTCCTATTGCCCTAAGAAAAAGCCCACATTTGAAGGCTGGTCCAAGGCTTGCCAGAAGTCTCCTCCTTCCAACCTTCTTCCTCATTCCTCCTTAGTGCTTGATTCCCTTTCCTCAAAGAGCTGTGATTCACTAACAGCAAAGAGTCTGATTCCAAGCCTTTCTGCATTCCTGGCTGCCTCCTTTTGCTGCTGAAAGGGCAGCCACATTCTACCATCTACACAGCCTCAGGAAAAGAAAGGGACTTCAAACCTTCCAAATCGATTTCTCTCCTAGGAAACTATTGGGCACAGGTAAGAAATATCATTCCTCTCTATTTGGAAACCTGGGCATGGCAATTACAAATCAATAAGCTAGAAAAGCGATTGAGAGGAATTTAAGTTTTCACGTCACTGTGATGGGGAGTCAGTAACAACATAAGTAACATAACCAAGTCAGAATAGAATCTTTTTTCTCTCTTTTAGCCAACATTGGAGAGTACCACTTAAGAGCAAATATTGTCAATCTATTTGGTCTCATGACATCTTTACATTCCTAAAAATTATTAAGAACCCAGAAGAATTTTTGTTTCTCTAGCTTTTATAATACTGTATTACTGTTATTTACTGTACTAGAAATTAAAACAGAAACTTTAAAAATAAGTGACCTATTAATTTAAAATAACAATAAGCACATTACATGTTCGTATAAATAACATTTTTAATTATAGATAACTATATTCTCAAAAAAATCTGTGAAGAGTGACATCGTTTTTTTTCTTTTTTCTTTTTATAAATCTTTTTAATGTCTGGCTTAATAGAAGAGAGCTGCATGCTCGTCTGCTTCTGATTCAGTCTCTGTATATCACACATTATGTAGCCTCTGGTAAACGCGATTGTATATTCATGAGAGAATGAGAATGAAAAAGACAAATTATAACTTAGAATTATTATGAAAATAGCTTTGACATTGTGAACCCCCTGAGAATTGCTGCTTTAGAATGATAAAATAAATAAGCTTTTCTTTAAAGGGAGTCTCAACGCCCTTTCAGACACAAACAAAAAACTTGCCAAAGGTTGATACTCTTGATGGAATCTGCATCAGCACCTTTAGACTGGGCTACAGTTGGATATTATAGCGTTCCTCAGGAGAATTTTATTTCACAATAAAGAAGGGGCTGAATAAGTATCTCTCTTTTGAAAGATGAATAACAAAAATTAGGACACCCTTAAAAAATCCTCTTTTCCTTTTGCCTATATACAGCTATTTCAAGTCCTATTAAATCTTCCTTCAAAACATCTTTTTTAATCTGGCTGGTTTGTTCATATAACGCCAACATGAATATTACGAATTCTTCCTTGAAATCCTACACGAATTCTTAGAGTAGTTTCATAACACATCTCTAATCTTTTTCGTAATGCGCTTGCCAGCTCTATATCCCATTTTCCTATTGCCTTTGAGATTAATTTCATGACTTCTACATGACTTCCAAAGCACTTCCATACTTTTAGCCCCATCCTACTTTTTGTTCGCTGCAGGGCAGCAGGATTGGTCTGCTACAATTTAAAAAATGGCCCCATTCAGTTCACCACACACCACAACATTGTTTTAATTATCAGATAAATGTTCTTCTATTTAATCTTAAGCATTCTTTAAGATTAAACTCAATTCTCCTTTTCACACAAAGCCATTCCAACTACATATATTCCGTTTTGGCTTTTTGCTTTGAGCTTATATTTAGCAGTTGATTATATATATCTTTTATCCTTAATTCTTTACCTAAATTTTTACCTAACTTGTCTTTCATCCCCATCTCTGCCACACACACATACATACATTAAGAAGATGGCAACAATTTCAAGGACAAAATGATTTACAAAACTGAAAAGTTAGGTTTGATCTTCTTGTTGCTGTCACAATAACTACATACACGATTTTAGGGTATTAGGTAATACGCTTCCTCATTTCATGCTACGCTGTTCCAGAGAATTGGAATTCCACAGCAAGGATAAACATAGTTGCTTTTCAAGTTCAAGGCATTTTTACTTTTAATCTAATAGTATGTTTTTACACTCCTACTAGCTTAACCATGCTGGCTATATAATAAATAATGATTATGTGTTCTTTTAGAATGATGAGGATGTGGCTACTAGGGCATTTGTCACATAGACATGGTTCTCTCCTTACAGCTTATCTAGAATCTAGAATTACAAAATGTTGGAGCTGCTTATCCAAACGAAGAAACTGAGACCCTCAGAATTAAATGACTAGCCCCAGACAGGACTGGAACACATGTGACCTAATTTCCAACATGATTTTTTACCATCCACTATCCTCCAGTTAGTTTCCAGGGCTTGTATAACTAAAACTTCTTTTGTTTCAAACAACCAATTGTCACTACGTATTCCTGGGAGGATCTTTCTGAGGTGGTTTATAACTCTTTTTTTTTTTTTTAAAGTCAATAATCTGAGAATCTTAGATGAGATATCTTTAAGCATTTCTATCCAGTGAGAACTATAATTTTCATAGATTAGAATTAAAGAAGCAAAGGAACACAGATGAGAAAGGAAAAGGAAAGTTGAGGTGAAGAGAAGAAGGAGACACAATAGTTGTAATCATAGATGTATTGAGATCTAACAAAAACAGTGTAAGAATAAAGAATTCAAAATCAACACTCGTGAAGTAAAAAGAAGCTACTAGGAAAAATAAAGAGGAGGAATATTATAGAAATTATTCTATTTTTTAAAATGTTTTCAGACTTACCTCATTTTCTTTCTTTTTCTCATTGGCTTTAGGATGGAGTGAAAGTATTGAGACCGAAAAAAAACTCTACCAGCCCTTTACACATTGTTGTCATGCTACAAAGTTTTATCATAGCAAACATTTATTCATATACTGTGTATGAATCCTTTCAGGTGTTGAAGATTTAAAGAGGAAAACAGACATTTTACTCTGTCTCAACTGCTCACTCTGGACCTTTTTCCTCTGAAAACTGCTCTGGTTATAAAGATAAAGACAGCTCCCAGATTTGGCTCATTTTGCTCAGCCTGTTTCTTATCATTGGTCTATAGCTTGAAGAAAATATACACTAAAAAAATTAAACTTAAGAAAGACTCGGAAACTATTTAAGTAGAAAACTAGACATCTTAGCACGCGGCTGACCAGCTTGCCTCCAGGCCATAGCTACAGCTGCCATCCTAGTTCCCAAAGCCACCATGCTCCCAAGGGGACAAGACTTAACTGTTTTCCTTTTGGCCCCACACCACATTCAAGGGTTTTTTAATGCTAATAAGAGTCACAGGCTCACCTGATATCTGCCTCCTACAACATCAGGCTTTCTTCAAAGGTCCTGTAATTCAAATATGGACCTGCTCCATCCTTAATCTCGCCACTTTCCTCGCAGAGACAGAGGAAGAATTAACTGCCAATAAGTTTTAATACAAGCCTATACTGCTAAAAGGGACGTACAAAAAAAATACCCCTAGACAACCCAGATTGGACGCTCTGCACCGATGACAGTTCTTTTATAGAAAAGGACATACAAAAGGCTAGACAGTCAAATAGCTTACTCAGTAACAACATCCCTAAACGCCACCTCACAGGCTATCCATGCCATGAGACAAAAGGTAGGACAGGTCAGAATAACAGTTCTCAAACAAAGCTGCCATCGATTATCTACTTCTCAAACACAATCAAGAATATAAAAAAGTTTAAAGGGTTAGGCTGTTTCAGTCTCTCTGATAGTTCACAGTTAATTAAAGGTTTCCAATATTAAACTAAAAACGAGATCCTTTGGTTTAGATTGGTCCTTCCTTACTTTCTGGCTTCCTAGCGTACCAGGACTTAAAGAAGCCTTTCTCATATTTCTGTTATTCATGATTATAGGAATCATCTCTTGCTGCTACCGACGGTGTATCTCTACTTGTGGACCACTCACTAGCCGGCTACGACGGCCTTCAGAGCAACAAACTCCTCATCTGGATCTCCTCATCCACCGGGGACCATTAGAGAGACCTCCGGACAAGCCCTAGCTGCTGGTCTCTCTCTACGTCCCTCCTCAGCCTGAAGTAGCCAGAGCGATCGTCGCCCCTATCCCCTAACGGCAGTTAGGGTTTCCTCTTCAGATGGGGGGATTCATACAGGAGAGTTAGCATGTCCCTAGGTAGACAGGGAGGTCCCTGGTGGAATAAACGAAGAGTCATAGCCTAAAACTTCAGGTTTTGAAATCACTCCTTCGCACCTGTATGTGTGGAACACTTCACTACGGAGGACAGGGTTTGTGATGTTTATAACTCTGAAGGAAAACTGAGAACAAACTACCTTGGTGCGGGACCGCGAGGTGATCTATCTCATCACAAGTTCACAGTCGCTCCCGAAAGACATGTTTGGGGGACATCTCCAGCAATATTCAACACGCAGAGGGAGCATGGATGCTTTAACTGGCCCAGGGTGAGAGTTCAGCGGACGGAAGGAGTATAAATGAAGGAAAAGGGAACATGGGATTTTGAGGGTGTTGGCAAGAATGGGGCTTACATGACAGACCCAGGCTGATTTATGCTATGGGTAAAAACTGGTGGTGTTTAGAAACTTGGAGATCTAATGGTCTCTAGTGCCATCTGTTGCCCAACTAAATGAGGAACTACCAGCTCCTCATTAATCCCTGAAGAACTATCCACCTGGAGATGAGAAGAAAGGCCTGATTATATTAGCAATGTCCCGCAAAACACCACCCTCCCAAGGCCGAGCTAGGGGCAGGGTGGGAGGTAGTAGTGGGCGGTTCAACTGCAGTGGCATCTGCTGTGGACAGCAGAGAAACAGCCAGTTTCCAAGAAGCCTCCTCTCATAGCTGAGGACCAGTAGTCCCAGGCAGGCTGTGATGGGAAAACACAAGGTGCTTTTCAGATCTACATTCATCTTCTGCTCTCTACGTATGATTATATTTGTATGTCTTCTCCCAAGTGTGAGCATCTCTGTCGCCCACCTATCTGGTGGTGGTAATGACCCAGTGCTACTTTTTCTTTCATGTATTCTTGTTCCCTAGAGGAAGCTATCTCCATATCCAGTAACTATAAATTTAAAACTCTCTTCAAAAGCTTGTCTCAATAATCAAGTGAACTATGAACAGACTGACAATTAGGATCGAGAACTCGTCGTCGAAAAGGTGCCACGTAACTCATTGCTGAGCCTCACTATGGTCACCTTCGAAGTACTCCCGTTGGGAAGCTATGCAGCGACACAAGCGCCTAGTCCACCCTTCAAGGCGATTGCGGAACTCCTTTCCTGGAATGGCCATAAAGCTGTCATCCTATTACCCTCGATGTTCTGAATGTCATCCAAATGTCTTTCTTGCAATATTTCCTTTCAATTCGGCTAAAGAAAGAAGTCGTTGGGGACCAGATCAGTTTAGTTTTCCTTAAGTTTGAATTATGGGGTAGAGAAGCATCTTAATCTTTTTCTGGGCTTTGACTTCTCAAGGTGGTCATTTGGCCCTTTGCGACATGACCATTAGGCTCATCTACAAATGTAAACTTCATCCTCCATTGGTTACCTTTCCCAGATTATCGTCTCCTCTGGCCCAATTGAGAGCACCTTCAGAACATGTGGAAGCTTCTGCCAGCTGCGGGTAATCTTGGTATTATTCCACAATAAAATCCTCAGCTCTTGTAATTTCCTTTGGTGGGAGGGAGGTGTCACAAATGATCAAGTACTAACATTTTATTCCCTTAGATACACGCTTTTAGCTTGTGTTGACACCCTTGATGGAATTCTCTATGTGCTGAAATGGAACCACGGGCGTGTATCAGCGGTACAATAGAATCCAGTGGAATTGTATCAACACTGGGGGACGAACCCCCCTCTGCCATTTGTTCGGTTTTTTTCAATATTATTGTTATCGCTAATCTGGGTTACTCAATATCATTGTTCTAAGGGTCCTTATAAGTCTAACAATATTAAGTTTAACAAAAACTTGAACCTTAACCTTTACTATTCAAGGATTTAACTTGATGTCATTTTTACAATATTATGTTCAGGCAATTTATTTGGATTGCCCACGATCATCTTTTCTCTTCCCAACTCAGAAGAGTTTGGTGCCATTTAGAAACACTGTGTTTTTCCTACTGCTGGTCGAGAAATGAATTTAGTGGGTCATAACAAGGAGTTTCCTCTTTTTTTTTCTTTTTTTCCAAAGTACAACATTTTATTTAAAGGATACCTTTATCCCGGGGTGACCGCTGAGGAGCAGGGTTTCCCTTCTGCTGGGAGGCACCCCATGCTGTTCAGTTAAGTTCCCCACAGCTGTGTGGCCCCCAGGGGAGAAAGGGCTGATGCCTGTCAAAGGGCTCCTGCTGCCGGCCCTGAAGCCAACACCTCCACCCCTCTGCAGATCTGGGAGAGCCCGCCAGGGGGCGCCACGCCTCTGCTTGCGCCAGGGCCTCCCGCAGCCGCTGAGGCTCGCGCTGAGGCACCCGCTGCAGGCCCCCTTGACGCTGACTCTCCCTGCACGCGCCCGCGCGCTGCCGGGCATCCCGCGCGGATGGGCGCGCCCCCGCGCGCTTTGGGCGGTCTCGGGCACGCGCGCCCATTGTTCCCTACTGCATCCAGGCAACAGGCCCAACGGTGGGCACTTCGCCTTCAGCCCTGTTGACAGCTGAAGGAGCTAGCTAGGAGCCTGCTGTGGATCCAAAGACAGACCTCACCCAAGTGACCCATGGGCGCTTATCAGGGCAGGATCTGTCTCCCACGCCCGCCCCGGGCACCCGAGGGCCAGCACCCCTGCGCTCGCCATGCCCACCACGTTCATCTGGCCCGCCATCCTCACACAGCGGTCCGTGCCCCTCCGTTCTCTCGCAGGCCAAACTGCAGGTATCTGATGAGTTTGTCTTCGTGCTTTCTCACAGCGTCTGTGCGGCGATGTTCCAAGCTCTCTCAAACGCTGCGCACGTTTCTGGGGTCCCTCATCGCAATCAGCAGCCGTGGCCATCAGAGGGAAGCCGTGCTGTCTGCTCTGCTCTCACAGGTGGCCTGTCGCACAGTGTCTCCGGTGGGCAGAGTCAGTCACCGTGTGGCACAGGACCGGGTAGTCACCCACATGCCCCTCACAACACCCGGGGGTGCCCACAACACCTGCACAGAGCAGAGCTTGTTGAGGGCCAAAGGGGCACCCAAGCAGGAGGAAGACCCTGCACTCAGAGAGCAGCAGGCCAATCAGGGAAGGAACCCCGATGGCACTGGGGCTGCACACTCTGCATTTAGGCCCCTGGGGGTCCGAAGAGGCCACTCTTTCTTCATGCCCAGGCCCGGGACTCTGCAGAGAATCCTCCATGAGCAGCTCTCAGGAGACACGGGAAGGAACCCCGATGGCACTGGCCGAGCACGGTCTGCATTTAGGGCCCTGCAGAGAATCCCCCATACGGAGATCTCAGAAGACAAGGGCCACAAGAAATCCCAGACCTCCGTGCTAATCTCCTGCCCCAGAAGAAATGCCATCACCAGCTCATACAGCTCCACCGGAGGTTTCCCACTGGCACAGAGGAAGAGGCTTACAGCCACATCCCGTGCTCGGCTAGTCCAGAAATCCTCCAAAAAAGTGAGCCAGGAGGGTCCTTCTACCTCCTCGGCTCCCGGGCTTTCCCAGAAGTGCCAGCATGACAAGGAGGCAGGTGGAACAAAGGGGCAGAAGCCAAACCAGACAGACGGCTCACCCACATGTGACAGTTCCAGGCCTGGAAAACGAAACACTTGTCTTCTGCCGCGCAGGCGAGGGGACCCTCTGAGTCTGCCAAATCCCCCTGAGCTGGGTTTCCGAGTCACAGCAGAACACCTACACAGGGAGAAGGAAGCTGCACTCCAGAGCATCCACAGAGCACTTCAGGGAGGTGAGACTGAGACCATCCCAGACCTCGGTGCCATATGTGCTGTATGGAGCGGTCCTGCACCAGCTGTTCTTGCAGCTCCCAGCATGAATCCATAGCTGGCAAAATACAGGAGGAAGCAGGCCTGCTCAGGCCCCATGACTCTCCCAGATTCTGCTAGAGGGGCTACATCTGAGCATCTCTGTCACCCAGGAGGCGCAGTTCACCAGGCCCCCTCTTCTCCCAGCCAGAGGCCGTGATACGGGATAGCACGCTAACTGGAGAAGTTTAAAGTCCCCTCACTGTAGAAGTTTTAAGTCCCCTCAGAATAGCAGTTTTAAGCCCCCTGACTATAAAAGTTGTAAGGCCCCTCAGAGTAGAAGTTTTAGGTCCCCTCAGTAAACAAGTTTTAATCCCCTCACTTTGGAATATTCAAGTCCCTCCCTGTGGAGGTTTTAAGCCCCCTCACTGTGAAAGTCTTCAGCCCCTCACTGTACAAGTTTTAAGCCCCCTCACTAAAGAAGTTCTAAGCCCCCTCAGTATATGAGTTTTAAGTCCCCCCATGATAGAAGTTGTAAAGCCCTTCAGTACAGAAGTTTTCAGCCCCCTACCATAGACGTTTTCATGCCCTCACTATATGAGTTTTAAGTCCCCTCACTATAGAAGTTTTAAGACCCTTCAGTATAGTAGTTTTCACCCCCTACTATAGAAGTTTTAAGGCCTCTCAGAATAGAAGTTTTATGTCCCCTCAGGAAAGAAGTTTTAAACCCCTCACTTTAGAAGCTTCAAGTCCCCTCACCTTTGAAGTTTTAAGCCTCCTCACTGTAGAAGTTTTCAGCCCGACTGTAGAAGTGTTAAGCCCTCTCAGTATAGAAGTGTTAAGCCCCCTACTACATGAGTTTTCAGTCCCCACAATGTAGAAGTTTTAAATCCCCTCAGAATAGAAGTTTTCAGACCCCTACTATAGAAGTTTTAAGACCCCTACTATAGAAGTTTTCAGCCCCCTCACTATATGAGTTTTAAGTCCCCATACTATAGAAGTTTTAAGTCCCCTCAGAATAGCAGTTTAAGCCCCCTCGCTATAGAACTATTAAGGCCCCTCAGAATAGAAGTTTTCAGCCCCCTCACTATATGAGTTTTAAGTCCCCACACTATAGAAGTTTGAAGTCCCCTCAGAATAGCAGTTTTAATCCCCCTCGCTATAGAACTATTAAGGCCCCTCAGAATAGAAGTTTTACTTCCCCTCAGTAAAGAAGTTTTAATCCCCTCACTTTGGAAGCCTTAAGTCCCCTCTTGTAGAAGTTTTAAGCCCCCTCACTAAGGAAGTCATAAGCACCCTCACTATAAGAGTTTTAAGTCTCCTCACTGTAGAAGTTTTAAGCCCCCTCACTATGGAAGCTTTAAGCCTAACCCTGTGCTGCAGGGACGGCCTGCCTGGTCTCTGCTCCCGCTCCCCACATAAGAACTCAGGATGTGGTGAGGTCGAAAAGGAACACCCATCGGAGCCATACGTAGGGGAGTCATATCACTGTGGTCTCCCTGAAGGCTGGGTTAACATGACGTGCGACATGCTGTCTGCTTTGCTTCCAACCAAGCAACTCTCCTCGACTCTCCCCCACTCTCTTCTACTTCCCTCGACTCTCCTCCGTAGCCGTGGCAGGTATATTAGTGGCCAATACTCAGTGGTTACAGCTGACGTCCAACCAGCCACAGCTGACGGACATCTACTACCGGAACCAACAACCCTCTCGTGAGGCCGAGAGCCTGGAAACTGCTCTCTGAGGCTCTGTCCCCACACGCCACCCCTACAGGGTCTCGCCTCACAATCTACGCAACAAGCATCTTCCGCGACGGTCCCTGTGCGAGGAGCCAGGAGGTGAATGCAATATCCTGGGCACAGCCAGGGTTTCTCAGGGCACCACCAGTCCTTCTGGGCACAGCCAGACTTCCTGGACTTCTTAGGCTACCACCAGTCTCCTCCTGCCCTCCTGGCAGGCGGTACTGTGGCACTGTCACCACGCGCCAGGGCTGTGGCAACACTTGAGGAGGGTGGTGATCAGACCACGCGTGTCACCGCTTTCATGACCCGATTCCAGAGACAGAACTCTCCCACCGATGTCTGTAAACTGAGGCCATGTAGCACGTCCACCCCTAGAATATAGTGCAGAACGGGGGAGACATGAACCTTGTAGGTACGAGGGGGAAGCCTTCCTATACCCCGTGGTAAGGAAATGGCTTTCACAGTCACAGTCTTTCCCCCGTAGCCATCAATGCAGATTGCTGTTCCAGGGAACAGTTCTGGGTTCCCTTAGACAAGACTGCAGTGTGCGCCAGTGTCAACTAGGGCCCAAACCCTCTGTACATTAGAAGGGGACCAATGTATGGACAGTCCACGTGGGGCCTCCAGTTCCTGCCCGTCCCCTCTGACCGGGTACCTTGACCCCACCCCTAATCAACCTGAAAGGAGTCGGCCTCAAGCGGCTGCATGAAGTCCTGGATGGACACGGGTCACGCTTTCTCAGACTTCTCCTTTAGGATTCTCCAGAATTGTTGTTCCGGACATAACTGTTTCCAAAGTAACAGCAGGAGTGCATTGGGTTTTCGATCTATTTTCTCCCAATCGGCCCCTGCTGCCACGAGATCAGGCCACATCTGTGCTCATGTTACTCTCTGAGGCCCGCGACCTCGCACCTTTACCTTTGGTTTGAGCTTCCAGGTCTCAACTGCATGGACCTGCTGTCTTATCTGATTTCGCCTGCGGCTCTCACATCCCCTAGGGTGGCCATGGCAGTTGTAACTTCATGGATCCGTCGCCCTACAGAAGGTGTAAGAATAGCAACCAAGGATCCAAAAGCACTCGCAGGTGCAGTCTCCAAAACCAGATCTCTCATGCTGGCTGTCAATCTCCTCCGTCATCTGGCCCCTGCACGTTAAGGTTAAAAACAGCATGTCTCATACCCATTTCACGGATGATTTGCATAAGTTCCGTATATGACTGCCATTGACTCACAGTGTCTGGCAGCTCGCCAGCCTGTCCCCATACTGTGCGTACCGCAGCAGTGAGCCACTCCGTTAGAGAATGGTTGGCCTGGTCGTGGGCCAACCTATGGCAGTTCTGTAACATTTGTCACAGGGACGAATGCACTGTCACGAGGGCTAGCATTTCCATCTCGCCTGGGGAGCAGAGAGTGTTGTCTGCTCCCTCATCCCATAAACGTAGTAGCCAAGGGGAGACTGGCTCTCCAGGGCGCTGTTGGCACCGCCCCCCCAGCTCTTGCAACTCAGTGGGAGTGTAAGGGGTGTAGGTTGTGAACTCAGTCACAGCTGGGTCGCCGGCAGCAATGCCCCCGGTGCCCAAAGGTTGCTCCCCTTTATCTTTTGTGTCAAGATTGGCCGGAGTTTGGGGGTTGGGAGCTGCATTGACTCCACTCGCTTCCTCCGCCTCTACCTCAGAGTCTCCAAGGTGGCGCCCCTCTTCTAACAGGCGGACCCAGACTTCCAGCACCTCCAACCGGGACACCTGGTCCAACACCTGGGACATTTCATTAAGCGCACTTTCCCTGTTGAGGCTCAAGGCCGTGAGGAACATCCAGCTAACGCGGCCGGCTGTAGCCTTCTCCTCCTCCAGCAACTGCTCAGCCAGAGCCTGCAGGGCCATCTCCACGCTGGCCCGGAGAGCCTTCCACGTAATCCCACCCCTCCTTCGGGGTCCAACTCCTGAGAACAGTGGCTACCGGACACCACACACTGTGCGGGGACCACACGTCCTCCTGCCCGGAGTCAGACTCCATTCCTACCTGGTCGGAATTTTGCTCACTGTGCCAGGTGTCTGAGTGGGTGGAGGCCTCCGCGGAAGATGTCCACAACCCTCGGAGCCTAAGGCCGCAGCAGGTCACCAAAATGAGAGAAACGCCGTCCATGGCCAAGACGGTGGTGTGACTGATGCAGGCTTGAGTCTCCCAGGCAGACGGCGCCTCCCATTCCCCATGTCACTCCTCATGGGCCTCCCGAAGCTGGGCTCTCACACGCACAAACTGCTGCACCATGCTTCGGTAGGTTTTGGCCGGCACCGTACCCTCCTTATGACACTGAGCTGTTCTACGTAAAAACTGCTCCAGTACATTCCGGAGAGTTTCGGCCGACACCACACCCTGCTCGCTGCGCCACTCGTCATGCAGGACGGCCTGCTGGGTCTCAGCTCCCGCTCCCCACATAAGAATGCAAGATGTGGCTAAGCCACAAAGGAACACCCACGGAGCCATAGGTAGGGGAGTCACACCACTATGGTCTCACTGGAGGCTGGGTTCACAAGCCGTGTGACCTGCTGTCCGCTTTGCTACCAACTGACCGACTTCCCTCGCTGGACTCTCCTCCGTAGCCATGGCAGTTACGTCAGGGGCCAATGGCTCAATGGTTACAGCTGACGGCCATCTACTACCCGAGCCAGCACACCTCCACATGATGCCGAGAGCCTGGAAACTGCTCTCTGGGGCTCTGTCCCGACACCCCCTCACTATAGAAGTTTTAAGCCCTGTCGTGCGGGGGGTCTGGCGGGGCGGCCTGCGGGGTCTCTGCTCCCGCTCCCCACATAAGAACGCAGGACATGGTGAGGCCAAAAAGGAACACCCACGGAGCCATAGGTAGGGAAGTCATACCACTATGGTCTCACTGGAGGATGGGTTTACACGACGTGCAACCTGCTGTCCGCTTTGCTGCCAACCGACCAACTGTCCTCGACTCTCCTTACTCTCCTTCAGTCTCCTCCTTCACTCTCCTCGGCTCCCCTCCATAGCCGCAGCAGTTATATCAGTGACCAATGGCTTAATGGCTACAGCTGACGGCCAACCAGCCACAGCTGACGGCCACCCACTATCTGAGCCAGCACCTCTCCACATGAGGCCGAGAGCCTGGAAACTGCTCTCTGGGGCTCTGTCCCCACACTCCACCCCCACAGGTTCTCGCCTCATAATCTACACAACAAGCATCTTCCGCAAGGGTCCCTGTGCCATATTAGACTATTGACACCTATGGACAAAAAGAAACGGTAGTCTTAGGAACCAATAATGGCAAATCCCTTCCATCTGGGAGGATACACGCTAGCTTTTCGTCCTGGGAAAGGAGGGTCGCTGCTACTGGCACCTTTCCGGTTTGTGGTACCAGACTTTTATGGCAGTGCTTGGGGTCCCTTGCATAGTTTCAACATGTAACAGTACAGGGGACCCCATAATAGGCCATAGTGAGAGCACATAGGTTCCCTGGAAAATCATCCCGGTATCGGGACCTCCATATAACACAGTCACTTGCGATGGCCTCTCAGCCACCACCCCTGGCGTCACTTGCAAATCATGAGTCAAACCGGCCCCCCATGGGGCTATCAGGCCCAACCATCGACAGTGGGGGCTTTTGACCTGCCAGGGCCAAGTCCATTGCTGCCATTCCCCTGCTTTCAAGCATGTGGGGGCTGGCAGCAAAATGTTTCCATTTTTGCCGTAGCCTGGCTTTAACAGAGTCTCACTGGTGGTAACCTGTAATTGAATGGGAGCGGCCGTTTGATGTAGCAGAGCTTCTACTGGTGCCGGTCCTCCCTTCCGTGGTCTCTCATTCAGGACTCTCAGGACATCCCATAGAAGCGAGGCCCAGTCCCGCATCGTGGGAGGGTGTTTTGACACCCGGAGGCCTTGCTTCAAAAGGCCATTATAACGTTCAATCATGCCATCTGCTTGTGGGTTATACGGAGCATGAAATAACCATTGCACGTCCATCCTGGCAGCCCAGCGCTGCACCTCTTGCCCTGTAAAATGAATACCCCTGTCACTTTCAATGACTTGGGGGCGCCCATAGAGGGGGCACAGCCGTGTAAGAGCGAAGACTGTATGCCGCTGATCTGCAGCCGGACACGGCCAAGCAAACATCAACCCCGTAGCCGTGTCCACTGCTGTGAATGCGTATATCGCATTGCGGGCCTTAGACAGGGGTCCAATGTAATCCACTTGCCAGCGAGTGAGGGGCACCCTCCCACGCGTTATCTGCTGTGTCTCCCAGGGGAGCCTCCGCCTTTGGGGACTCTCCTGGGCACGGATGGCTCAGTCATAGCAGGCATCTGCTTTCTCCTGCCATTTCAAAGACAGACCCTAGCGTCTGCTCACCTGCCACATGGTTCGGCTTCCATCCAGCATGCTGCAATTTCCTGTGAAGCCAATGGGCCACATCAGTGGCAGGAGCCCGTTCTAACCATCGGACCCGTGCTAGGGCATCTGCTTCATCATTACCTGGGGGCACTAAGGGGGAGTGACCTGTGACAGGCATTAGGGTTACCTCCTTTCTCTGCCCTAGATCCCAGAGGTCCTGCCACATGGCTTGTCCCCACAGTGGACGGTGTCCTACCAACCAGTTTTGGTGTTTCCATGTAGGGAGCCACAATGTTAAGCCCCGGAACACCGCCCAGCTGTCAGTACAAATAACTAGGGGCCCAGGCTCATGGCTGATTACCATCCACACAGCCCGTAATTCAGCCCATTGGCTACTCTGACCCGTCCCAGCATCAAACCAAATGGTGTCTGTTTCGGGCTGCACACCAATAGCCGTCCAAACAGCTGCAGCCCCTCGGCTAGAACCATCAGTAAACCAGGCATCCTCAGGTACTGGGGACTGTCCTTCTTTGTAGGGCGAGGGCTCCAAGTCCTCCACTCTAGGCAGAGCGCTTGGCTCAGCCTGGGCTACAAGCTCCACAGGCCCCAGGACCTGTTATAGCTCTGTGCTCAAAGGGCTTGAGCTAAGGGTGCTACACTGCTCCAAGTAGGCACCCCACTTGGCGAGGGTGGTGGTCTGTGCCACCCCGGTTTTTGGTCCCTGGGTCCACGTACGCACCCACCCCTGGACAGCATAGGTTGTTCGAACCACTACCCGTGCCGTTCCTGTGATCGCTTCTGTGGCCACTAGGGCTGCGTACACAGCGGCCAGCTGTTTCTCTATCAGAGAGTAGCGGACCTCCGCTCCTTTCCATAATTGGGACCAAAATCCCACTGGCAACAGGAGACGCTCCTGCCGTTGCGTGAGGCCCCATCCGTACCCCTACTGGGTTACGTGAACATCAAGTTCAAATGTGCAGCCAGGGTCCACTATTGCAGAGCCTGTGCCTGCTGCACTGCCCGTTTCGTGGCAACGAAGGCTTGCTCTATAGCCTCTGTCCAATCCCATGAGGCCCCCCTTTTAATCATGTTGTACAAGGGCCTTGCCATTTGTGCCATGTGGGGTACAAACGCCCGCCAATATCCTAGCAGACCCAAATATGTCTGCAGATGGGAGACCTTGGTCGGCCGGGGAAAGGCTTGTATCTTATCAATAATAGCCTCGGGTATAACCTTTGTCTTACCCGACCACACAACACCCAAAAACTTGACGGATAAGACAGGGCCTTGGACCTTTTCCTCATTCACCACCCAGCCGCGTGACTTCAGGTGGCGGAGAAGAGAGGGAGCTGCTTTCTCTAAATCAGAAAGAGAATCTGATGTTAATAGAATATCATTGACATAATGAAACAAGGCCACAGAGGACGGGTGATCCCACTGTGCCAAATCCTGGGCCACGAGCCCGTGGCAGATAGTGGGGCTGTGCAAGTATCCTTGTGGAAGGACTTGAAAAGTCCACTGCCGCCCGTCCCAAGTAAAAGCAAACTGCTCTTGACACTCTCGTGCAATGGCAATGGAGAAAAAAGCATTGGCCAAGTCCACTACATAGTGATATGTCCCCAGGCTGACAGTCAGACGATCCATTAAACCATGTACTGAAGGCACTGCAGCGAGCAAGGGTGGTGTCACCTTATTTAACTCCCTACAGCCCACAGTCATTCGCCAGGTCCCGTCTGGCTTCTTGACAGGCCATACTGGGGAGTTAAAAGGACTGTGCGTTCGCCTCACAATATGTGCCTTCTCCAATTCCAATATTGTGCGACCAATCTCCTCCTGCCCTCCTGGCAGGCGGTACTGTCGCACTGTAACTACGCGCCAGGGCTGTGGCAACACTTGAGGAGGGTGGTGAGCATGCCCGAGTGTCACCGCTTTCACCACCCGGATCCGGAGAAGGAACTCTCCTACTGAGGTCTCCAAACTGAAGCCATGTAGCACGTCCACCCCTAGAATATACTCCGGAACAGGGGAAACATAAACCTTGTAGGTAAAGGGGGAAGCCTTCCTATACCCAGTGGCAAGGAAACGGCTTTCACAGTCACAGTCTTTCCCCCATAGCCATCAATGCAGATTGCTGGTCCAGGGAACAGTTCTGGGTTCCCATAGACAAGACTGCAGTGTGCGCCAGTGTCAACTAGGGCCAAAACCCTCTGCACATTAGAAGGGGACCAATGTATGGACAGTTCCACATGGGGCCTCTGGTCCCTACTCGTCCCCTCTGACCGGCAACTTTGGCCCCGCCCCTAATCAAGCTGAATGGAGTCGTCCTCAAATGGCAGCATGAAGTCCTGGAGGGACACGGGTCCTTCTTTCCCAGAACTCTCCTTTTGGCTTCGGAATTGCAGTTCCGGACGCAGCTGTTTTCAAAGTTCCAGCAGGAGTGCATTGGGTTGTTGGTCTGTTTTCTCCTGATCAACCCTGCTGCCACGAGATCACGCCACATCTGCGCGTGTTACTCTCTGAGGCCCGCGACCTCGCCCCTTTACCTTTGGTTTGGGCTTCACCTTTGGTTTGAGTCCTTGAGGAGGACTCCATTCAGCTTGATTAGGGGCGGGGCCAAGGTACCCGGTCTGAGAGGACAAGAAGGGACCGGAGGCCCCATGTGGAACTGTCTATACATTGGTCCCCTTCTAATGTGCAGAGGGTTTTGGCCCTAGTTGACACTGGCGCACACTGCAGTCTTGTCTATGGGAACCCAGAACTGTTCCCTGGACCAGCAATCTGCATTGATGGCTATGGGGGAAAGACTGTGACTGTGAAAGCCGTTTCCTTGCCACTGGGTATAGGAAGGCTTCCCCCTCGTACCTACAAGGTTTATGTCTCCCCTGTTCCGGAGTATATTCTAGGGGTGGATGTGCTACATGGCCTCAGCTTACAGACCCCAGTAGGAGAGTTCCTTCTCCGGATCCGGGTGGTGAAAGCGGTGACACGCGGGCATCCTCACCACCCTCCTCAAGTGTTGCCACATTCCTGGCGCGTGGTTACAGTGCGACAGTACCGCCTGCCAGGAGGGCAGGAGGAGATTGGTCGTACAATATTGGAGTTGGAGAAGGCACATATTGTGAGGCCAACGCACAGTCCTTTTAACTATCCAGTATGGCCTGTCAAGAAGCCATCTGCAGACATATCTGGGTCTGCTAGGATATTGGTGGGCATTTGTACCCCACATGGCACAAATGGCAAGGCCCTTGTACAACATGATTAAAAAGGGGGCCTCATGGGATTGGACAGAGGCTATAGAGCAAGCCTTCTTTGCCACGAAACGAGCAGTGCAGCAGGCACAGGCTCTGCAAGTAGTGGACCCTGGCCGCCCATTTGAACTTGATGTTCATGTAACCCAAGAGGAGTATGGATGGGGCCTCTGGCAACGGCAGGAGCGTCTTTGGTTGCCAGTGGGATTTTGGTCCCAATTATGGAAAGGAGCGGAGGTCCGCTACTCTCTGATAGAGAAACAGCTGGTCGCTGTGTACGCAGCCCTAGTGCCCACAGAAGCGATCACAGGAACAGCACGGGTAGTGGTTCGAACAACCTATGCTGTCCAGGGGTGGGTGCGTACGTGGACCCAGGGACCAAAAACCGGGGTGGCACAGACCACCACCCTCGCCAATTGGGGTGCCTACTTGGAGCAGTGTAGCATCCTTAGCTCAAGCCCTTTGAGCACAGAGCTACAACAGGTCCTGGGGCCTGGGGAGCTAGTAGCCCAGGCTGTGCCAAGCGCTCTGCCTAGAGGGGAGGACTTGGAGCCCTCGCCCTACAAAGAAGGACAGTCCCCAGTACCTCAGGATGCCTGGTTTACTGATGGTTCTAGCTGAGGGGCTGCAGCTGTTTGGACGGCTATTGGTGTGCAGCCCAAAACAGACACCATTTGGTTTGATACTGGGATAGGCCAGAGTAGCCAATGGGCTGAATTACGGGCTGTGTGGATGGTAATCAGCCATGAGCCTGGGCCCCTAGTTATTTGTACTGACAGCTGGGCGGTGTTCCGGGGCCTAACATTGTGGCTCCCTACATGGAAACACCAAAACTGGTTGGTAGGACACCGTCCACTGTGGGGTCAAGCCATGTGGCAGGACCTCTGGGACCTAGGGCAGAGAAAGGAGGTAACCCTAATACATGTCACAGGTCACTCCCCTTTAGTGTCCCCAGGTAATGATGAAGCAGATGCCCTAGCACGGGTCCGATGGTTAGAACGGGCTCCTGCCACTGATGTGGCCCATTGGCTGCACAGGAAATTGCAGCACGCTGGATGGAAGCCGAACCATGTGCCAGGTGAGCAGATGCTAGGGTCTGCCTTTGAAATGGCAGGAGATAGCAGATGCCTGCTATGACTGAGCCATCCGTGCCCAGGAGAGTCCCCAAAGGCGGAGGCTCCCGTGGGAAACACAGCAGATAACGCGATGGAGGGTGCCCCTCACTCGCTGGCAAGTGGATTACATTGGACCCCTGCCTAAGGCCCGCAATGCGATATACGCATTCACAGCAGTGGACACTGCTACGAGGTTGATGTTTGCTTGGCAGTGTCCGGCCGCGGATCAGGGGCATACAGTCGTCGCTCTTACACGGCTATGCGCCCTTTATGGGAGCCCCCAAGTCATTGAAAGTGACAGGGGTACCCATTTTACGGGGCAAGAGGTGCAGCGCTGGGCTGCCAGGATGGACGTGCAATGGTTGTTTCATGCTCCATATAACCCACAAGCAGCTGGCATGATTGAACGCTATAATGGCCTTTTGAAGCAAGGCCTCCGGGTGTCAAAACACCCTCCCACGATGCGTGACTGGGCCTCGCGTCTATGAGATGTCCTGGGAGTCCTGAATGAGAGACCACGGAAGGGAGGACCGGCACCAGTAGAAGCTCTGCTACATAGAACGGCCACTCCCATTCAATTACAGGTTACCACCAGTGAGACTCTGTTAAAGCCAGGCTACAGCAGAAATGGAAACATTTTGCTGCCAGCCCTCACATGCTTGAAAGCAGGGGAACGGCACCAATGGACTTGGCCCTGGCAGGTCAAAAGCCCCCACTGTCGATGGTTGGGCCTGATAGCCCCATGGGGAGCCGGTTTGACTTATGATTTGCAAGTGACGCCAGGGGTGGTGGCTGAGTGGCCACCGCAAGGGACTGTAGTATACAGAGGTCCCGATACCGTGATGATTTTGCAGGGAACCTATGTGCTCTCACTATGGCCTATTATGGGGTCCCCTGTACTGTTACATGTTGAAACTATGCAAGGGATCCCAAGCACTGCCATAAAACTTTGGTACCATAAACCGGGAAAGGTGCCAGTGGCAGCGACCCTCCTTTCCCAGGACAAAAAGCTAGCGTGTATCCTCCCAGATGGAAGGGATTTGCCATTATTGGTTCCTAAGACTACCGTTTCTTTTCGTCCATAGGTGTCAATAGTCTATTATGGCACAGGGACCCTCGCAGAAGCCGCTCGTTGTGTAGATTATGAGGCGAGAACTTGTAGGGGTGGAGAGTGGGGACAGAGCCCCAGAGAGCAGTTTCCAGGCTCTCGGCCTCATGTGGAGAGGTGGTGGCTCAGATAGTGGATGGCCGTCAGCTGTGGCTGGTTGGCCATCAGCTGTAGCCATTAAGCCATTGGTCACTGATAGAACTGCCGCGGTTACGGAGGGGAGCCGAGGAGAGTGAAGGAGGAGACTGAAGGAGAGTAAGGAGAGTCGAGGAGAGTTGGTCTGTTGGCAGCAAAGCGGACAGCAGATCGCACGTCGTGTAAACCCAGCCTCCAGTGAGACCATAGTGGTATGACTTCCCTAACTATGGCTCCTGGGTGTTCCTTTTTGGCCTCACCATGTCCTGCGTTCTTATGTGGGGAGCGGGAGCAGAGACCCCGCAGGCCGCCCTGCCGAACACCCCGCACGACACATAGGTAGGGAAGTCATACCACTATGGTCTCACTGGAAGCTGGATTTACACGACGTGCAACCTGCATTCCGCTTTGCTGCCAACCGACCAACTCTCCTCGACTCTCCTTACTCTCCTTCAGTCTCCTCCTTCACTCTCCTCGGCTCCCCTCCATAGCCGCGGCACTTATATCAGTGACCAATGGCTTATTGGCTACAGCTGACGGCCAGCCAACCAGCCACAGCTGACGGCCATCCACTATCTGAGCCAGCACCTCTCCACATGAGGCCGAGAGCCTGGAAACTGCCCTCTGGGGCTCTGTCCCCACAAGCCCCCTCAGTGAAGAAGGTTCAAGTCTCCTCACTATAGAAGAGTAATCCCCTCACTATAGAAGGTTTAAGCCACTCACTATAGAAGTTTAAAGTCCTCTCTTCTTCTCCCTCTGCTTCGGACCCCCTGGTTTTTCCTCTCATCCCTGACTACAGCTAGTTCAAATCCCCACACCGTATCAAACCGTTGCCCCCACATCCCATTCCGATACTTACTCCACCACTGCCCTGCTTCCTCCGGACCTTTCTTGCCCTGCTCAACCTGACCTTATGCACCCCCAGCCACCCAGATCCCTCTCAGGGAAGTGGCAGGCGATGACGGCCTTGTTGGGTTCCATGTGCCTTTCTCGATGACAGACCTGAGTCACACTGAATCTGAGCTAGGCTTCTTTTCTTCAGGTCCCTCCAACTTTCCTAAAGAGTTCGAATACCTCACACTTAGCTATGACCTTATTTTGCGGGACATCTATATTGTTCCTTCCACGGGTACTAACTCTGACGAAAGGGATGCTATCATTCGAAAAGCTAGGGAAACCGCCCAATCCGGACCGGACCACTTAAAGAGAGACCATGTGGTTAATTGTCTCCTTCAGGGCATGAAAGCAGCCATTCAGAAAGCTGTCAAGTATGAAAAAGTGAGGGAAATCTACCAGGACCGCCCTGAGAACCCAGCTGTTTTTCTCTCTCGCCTTTCAGAACCCTACAAACCTACACTAATATTAATGCTGACTCTCCGCATGGCAGAGCTGCCTGAGCCATGCATTTCATCTCCCAGTGGGCCCGATATTCGCAGGAAGCTTCAGAAATTAGAGAAGGGTCCTCACCCCCCCCCACCAAACAGATCTTTTAGATCTGGCCTTTAAGGTCTTCAATAATCCAGACGGAGAGTAGACAGGCCCATACCCAGGCCTTACACATGGTTGCCGCAGCAGTTTCCCAGGCCATTAGGCCGGGCTGGCCCCAAAGGAAAGAACTGGGACCCCAATCCTCTGCACAGCCTAATTACCAAGTGCCTGCTTTAAATGTGGTCTTCCGGGACACTGGAGCCGCTCTTGCCCTAACACACGGCCTCCTACTAAGCGTGGCCCCCTATGTGGCCGTGGTGACCAGTGGATGTCAGATTGCCCTCCAGGCCCTCAAGGCTCAGGAACATCCACTTCCTGGCCCCGGCCAATAATCTTCCCCTCCTTTGGGATACTCGGCACCGATGAAGATGAAGGTGCCCAGTCCCATCACAGGCCTCCAGCTCCACCATGTGCGGGTAACTCTCCTAGTTGCAGGTGAGGCCATTTCTTCAAGACAAGGAGGCCACTTACTTGGCACTCCCCGAATTTTCCGGCAAGCTCTCTCCCTCTCTCGTCTGGATTGTGGGGGGTCTATGGGAAACTTTCTCACCTCATAGCTACCTGCTAGAGGGACATCCTTTTATGTTCTCCTCCCCGCTTCTCTCCCTTCCTTCCGTTATACACTGCAGGGGCCACCAAAGGGAGCCATCCTCCCCAGGGCCATGGTCCATGACTCTCTCTCTCTGGAGAGCCTGTTACTAGTCAGGAGCCCTTTGGGAGGGCCCCAGCTGCCTCCGCTGGAAAACTGCCCCTACTACCCCATCTTTCCTCCCTATTGCCCTTCCCTGTCGCCTCTGTTCTGTACCGTCCCCCCACCCTCCGCTGCACTCAAACTTTCCTCAGTCCGTTTTGCTACCCTTACTTAGGGAAGTCTTCCCTCTTTCATCCTCCGACTCGGTCAGATTTGCCGTCGGATACAAGACCTAGCGCTAGGCCTGACCGTGTCCGGGGGCCAGGCCCCTGGAGCAGCCGGGGGCAGGGACGCCTGCCCCCGTCTGCACCTTTCCCCTCCGCGGGTCCTGAGGAAACCGACAGCAGGACGCCCTGCCATTTTCCCTTGTACTCTGAAGGATTAAGAGGGTCTAGACTTTACCTCTTTTTGCCCCCTATTTTTTACCTCACCCTCCTCTGCTATCTCCCCTCCCCTGGACAGGGGGACAGGGCAGACAACTTTTTTAATCAACGCCTCTCGCATTTTAGTTGAATCACTCTCTAATCCAAGCTCTGAACTCCTTCCTCCAGGATGAGAGGTCCCCACACCTTTTCCTTGAGGGTTCCTTTGGGATTTTGTTTTGTTTTGTTTTGTTTTTTTTAAAGATTTTATTGGGGAACAGTGTGTACTTTTTTCGAACTCAAGTTGTTGTCCTTTCAGTTTTAGTTGTGGAGGGCGCAGCTCAGCTCCAGGTCCAGTTGCCCTTGCTAGTTGCAGGGGGCAAGGCCCAACATCCCTTGCGCCAGTGGAAACCGGCAACCTTGTGGTTGAGAGCAGGCGCTCCAACCAACTGAGCCATCCTGGAGCTCAGCAGCAGCTCAGCTCAAGGTGCCGTGTTCAATTTTAGTTGCAGGGGGCGCTGCCCACCATCCCTTGTGGGAGTCAAAAATCCAACTGGCAACCTTGTGGTTGAGAGCACCGGCTCCAACCAACTGAGCCATCCAGAAGGCAGCTGAGCTCAAGGTGCCGAGTTCAATCTTAGTTGCAGGGGGCCCTGCCCACTATCCCTTGCTCCCCTGCGGGACTCCAGGAACTGAACTGACAACCTTGTGGTTGAGAGCCCACTGGCCATGTGGGAATCCATCCGGCACCCTTCGGAGGAGCACGGAGCTGTAACCGCCTGAGCCACCAGGCCGGCCCTTGGTTATATATTTTTAACCAACACATGGTTGAAAGGTCCAGAGATCATGGTTTAAAAAATAACAAGTTAAACAACAAATGACAGAAACAAAGCCACAGGAGACCTAGATAGAGTTATCAGACTCTAACTATTCTGAATATGTTGAAGGAAACTCTCTCAAATTGACCACTAAGCAGACAACTAGAAATTATAAAAGAAAACTAAACCAAAATTCTAGAAGTGAAAAACTCAATGAGTTTAAGAACTTAGTGGCTAGGTTTCAAGGCAGAATGAATAGACAAACACAGCTGAAACCTGCACACATGTGTTTACGACAGTGTCATACATAATTGCCAAAAACTGAAAGCAACCAAGATAGCTTTCCATAGGTGAATGGATAAACAGAGTGCCGTACACCCGTAAAATAAAATATTATTTAGTGATGAAATTAGCTGCCAAGATACTAAAAGACATGGAGAAAACTTAAATGCATACTGCTAAATGAAAGAAGCCAGTCTGAAAAGGCTACGCATTACATGATTCTAACTGCATGACATTCTGAAAAAGGAAAAAGTACTGAGACAGTAAAAAGATTAGTAGTTTCCGGAGGTTAAGGGAATTAGAGAGGTCACAATAGGTGGAATGCAGTATTTTTAGGACAGTGAAATTACTCCATAGGATACTATAGTGGTGGATAAATGACATTATGCGTTTGTCAGAATCCATAGAACTGTACAATAAAAGGGTGAACTCTAATGTCGACTATGGAACTGAGTTAACAACGTGTCGACATTGGTTCATCTATTGTAACAAATGTACCAACCAGACAAGATGTCAATAACAGGGGAAGCTGGAGAGATAAGAGGAAGGGAATATGTGAGAACTCTGTACTTCCTGCTTGATTTTCCTTTAAATCCAAAACTTCTCTAGAAAACAACGTCTATGAGGTGTGTTTTTTTTAACCTATGGCAAACAGTGATACAGGAGAGTTAGCATGTCCCTCGGTAGACAGGGAGGTCCCTGGTGGAATAAACAAAGACAGTCCTATCCTAAAACTTCAGGTTTTGAAATCACTCCTTCGCTCCAGGACATAATGTAACAAGGTGTAAGGAATAGAATATATGAAGGTCTGCCTGGGAACATTTGGGGATGTAAACTCTCACAGTGGCTGGGATACGTGCTTGGCCTTGGAAGGACTGGCTACCCTCCCAAGGACCAAGAAAATATTTACAGGATGTGGAGCCTGGCCTTCGCCTTGCCACAGGTGGGCTGAGCTGTGATACATCTAATCTCGTACCAAGGACTGGCCCCGGCTCCTAGCCAGATCCGAGACCAGTTCCTTGTGTTGTTAACACGTATGCTTATTGGCTCCTTGCTGCTGTTGTTAGTGAAGTCCTCAAAACCCCAGGAAGCGGAGGAGCAACAGCAACAGTTGTTCCCCGGCCGCCTGGGCTGCTGTAAGGTGTTTCACTCGTGCTGATGAAGGGCCGGTGCTGTTTCTGTGCATGATGTTTCGCCCCTGTTGATTTTTTACCGGTGCTGTTTCTGCACATGATGTTTCGCCCGTGCTGATAACTTTACTCGATTAGGATTTTGCCCTGCTAATGAAAGGCCGTTGCTGTTTCTACGACTCGAATTGACCGGGCCCTGGTGGTATGATGAATTGCCTCCTTGCTTGGTAGTGGTATGATAATATGTTCCTCTAATCTCTGTCTTGTCTTACTTACTTTCACTTTGTAATAAAACTCTTTAACCCCTTCATCCCGGCTTGTGGTGGTGTGTCTTGCGTATCGGGCCTTGAAAATAAGGCTGTGCACAGCAATCGATAATACTTATCGATACACAAGGCCTTGAGATTAATCATAACATTCCTTTTGGCCTGACAAATGGAGCAGATCTGAGAGAGAAAGAGTGGGTCACTTTGCTAATTCCTTTAGGATGGGCAAGCAGAGCAAACCCGGTAGACGATTTTCATTAGAAGGCGCCAGTTCCCTTCTTCAAACAAGTTCCCTTCTTCCCCGAGCAGGCAAGGGAAGGTATAAAAGTAAGAGCTTTTGCCTCAGTCACGGGGCACCCCCCATTCGGAACCCCCTCCCGCTCGGGAGCTGCAACCTCTTCTTCTGCCTCTTATAAACTATCCTCTTTTTCAAAACTCTTTGCCTCTCCCTGGTCCGTGTTTGCATTCTTCGGCTTCACGAGACACGATCCCGGCCCTCACTCAGAAACTGCCAGCAGATCCAACATCACCTACATCAACAGCATACTTAATGGTAAAATGCTGAAAATTTTACCTGTCAGGCTGGTAACCAAATATGGATGCCAGCTATTACCCCTTACATTCAATATTGTACAGGAAGTCCAGTGAAATAAGGCAAGAAACAGAAAGCCAACAAATACTTTAGAAAGGAAGAAACCGTCATTACTTGCATATGATATGACCGTAGATGTACAAAATCACAAAGAATATTAATTATTATAGATGTATTGAGATCTAACAAGAAGAGAGTAAGAATAAACAATTCAAAATCAACACTCGTGAAGTAAAAAGAAGCTACTAGGAAAAATAAAGAGGAGGAATATTATAGAAATTATTCTATTTTTTAGAATGTTTTCAGACTTACCTCATTTTCTTTCTTTTTCTCATTGGCTTTAGGATGGAGTGAAAGTATTGAGACCGAAAAAAAACTCTACCAGCCCTTTACACATTGTTGTCATGCTAGAAAGTTTTATCATAGCAAACATTTATTCATATACTGTGTACAAATCATTTCAGGTGTTGAAGATTTAAAAAAGAAAAAAGACAATTTATTCTGTCTCAACTGCTCACTCTGGACCTTTTTCCTCTGAAAACTGCTCTGGTTGTAAAAATAAAGACAGCCCCCAGATTTGGGCTCATTTTGCTCAGCCTGTTTCTTATCATTGGTCTATACCTTGAAGAAAATATAAACTAAACAAAATTAAACTTAAGAAAGACTCGGAAACTATTTAGGTAGAAAACTAGACATCTTAGCACGCGGCTGACCAGCTTGCCTCCAGGCCATAGCTACAGCTGCCATCCTGGTTCCCAAAGCCACCAAGCTCCCAAGGGGACAAGACTTAACTGTTTTCCTTTTGGCCCCACACCACATTCAAGGGTTTTTTAATGCTAATAAGAGTCACAGGCTCACCTGATATCTGCCTCCTACAACATCAGGCCTTCTTCAAAGGTCCTGTAATTCAAATATGGACCTGCTCCACCCTTAATCTCGCCACCTTCCTCGCAGAGACAGAGGAAGAATTAACTGCCAATAAGTTTTAATACAAGCCTATACTGCTAAAAGGGACGTACAAAAAATACCCCTAGACAACCCAGATTGGACGCTCTGCACCGATGACAGTTCTTTCATAGAAAAGGACATACAAAAGGCTAGACAGTCAAATAGCTTACTCAGTAACAACATCCCTAAACGCCACCTCACAGGCTATCCATGCCATGAGACAAAAGGTAGGACAGGTCAGAATAACAGTTCTCACACAAAGCTGCCATCGATTATCTACTTCTCAAACACAATCAAGAATATAAAAAAGTTTAAAGGGTTAGGCTGTTTCAGTCTCTCTGATAGTTCACAGTTAATTAAAGGTTTCCAATATTAAACTAAAAACGAGATCCTTTGGTTTAGATTGGTCCTTCCTTACTTTCTGGCTTCCTAGCGTACCAGGACTTAAAGAAGCCTTTCTCATATTTCTGTTATTCATGATTATAGGAATCATCTCTTGCTGCTACCGACGGTGTATCTCTACTTGTGGACCACTCACTAGCCGGCTACGACGGCCTTCAGAGCAACAAACTCCTCATCTGGATCTCCTCATCCACCGGGGACCATTAGAGAGACCTCCGGACAAGCCCTAGCTGCTGGTCTCTCTCTACGTCCCTCCTCAGCCTGAAGTAGCCAGAGCGATCGTCGCCCCTATCCCCTAACGGCAGTTAGGGTTTCCTCTTCAGATGGGGGGATTCATACAGGAGAGTTAGCATGTCCCTAGGTAGACAGGGAGGTCCCTGGTGGAATAAACGAAGAGTCATAGCCTAAAACTTCAGGTTTTGAAATCACTCCTTCGCACCTGTATGTGTGGAACACTTCACTACGGAGGACAGGGTTTGTGATGTTTATAACTCTGAAGGAAAACTGAGAACAAACTACGTTGGTGCGGGACCGCGAGGTGATCTATCTCATCACAAGTTCACAGTCGCTCCCGAAAGACATGCTTGGGGGACCTCTCCAGCAATATTCGACACGCAGAGAAAGCATGGATGCTTTAACTGGCCCAGGGTGAGAGTTCAGCGGACGGAAGGAGTATAAATGAAGGAAAAGGGAACATGGGATTTTGAGGGTGTTGGCAAGAATGGGGCTTACGTGACAGACCCAGGCTGATTTATGCTATGGGTAAAAACTGGTGGTGTTTAGAAACGTGGAGATCTAATGGTCTCTAGTGCCATCTGTTGCCCAACTAAATGAGGAACTACCAGCTCCTCATTAATCCCTGAAGAACTATCCACCTGGAGATGAGAAGAAAGGCCTGATTTTATTAGCAATGTCCCGCAAAACACCACCCTCCCAAGGCCGAGCTAGGGGCAGGGTGGGAGGTAGTAGTGGGCAGTTCAACTGCAGTGGCATCTGCTGTGGACAGCAGAGAAACAGCCAGTTTCAAAGAAGCCTCCTCTCATAGCTGAGGACCAGTAGTCCCAGGCAGGCTGTGATGGGAAAACACAAGGTGCTTTTCAGATCTACATTCATCTTCCGCTCTCTACGTATGGTTATATTTGTATGTCTTCTCCCAAGTGTGAGCATCTCTGTCGCCCACCTATCTGGTGGTGGTAATGACCCAGTGCTACTTTTTCTTTCATGTATTCTTGTTCCCTAGAGGAAGCTATCTCCATATCCAGTAACTATAAATTTAAAACTCTCTTCAAAAGCTTGTCTCAATAATCAAGTGAACTATGAACAGACTGACAATTAGGTTCGAGAACTCGTCGTCGAAAAGGTGCCACGTAACTCATTGCTGAGCCTCACTATGGTCACCTTCGAAGTACTCCCCTTGGGAAGCTATGCAGCGACACAAGCGCCTAGTCCACCCTTCAAGGCGATTGCGGAACTCCTTTCCTGGAATGGCCATAAAGCTGTCATCCTATTACCCTCGATGTCCTGAATGTCATCCAAATGTCTTCCTTGCAATATTTCCTTTCAATTCAGCTAAAGAAAGAAGTCGTTGGGGACCAGATCAGTTTACTTTTCCTTAAGTTTGAATTATGGGGTAGAGAAGCATCTTAATCTTTTTCTGGGCTTTGACTTCTCAAGGTGGTCATTTGGCCCTTTGCGACATGACCATTAGGCTCATCTACAAATGTAAACTTCATCCTCCATTGGTTACCTTTCCCAGATTATCGTCTCCTCTGGCCCAATTGAGAGCACCTTCAGAACATGTGGAAGCTTCTGCCAGCTGCGGGTAATCTTGGTATTATTCCACAATAAAATCCTCAGCTCTTGTAATTTCCTTTGGGGGGAGGGAGGTGTCACAAATGATCAAGTACTAACATTTTATTCCCTTAGATACACGCTTTTAGCTTGTGTTGACACCCTTGATGGAATTCTCTATGTGCTGAAATGTAACCACGGGCGTGTATCAGCGGTACAATAGAATCCAGTGGAATTGTATCAACACTGGGGGACGAACCCCCCTCTGCCATTTGTTCGGTTTTTTTCAATATTATTGTTATCGCTAATCTGGGTTACTCAATATCATTGTTCTAACGGTCCTTATAAGTCTAACAAGATTAAGTTTAACAAAAACTTGAACCTTAACCTTTACTATTCAAGGATTTAACTTGATGTCATTTTTACAATATTATGTTCAGGCAATTTATTTGGATTGCCCACGATCATCTTTTCTCTTCCCAACTCAGAAGAGTTTGGTGCCATTTAGAAACACTGTGTTTTTCCTACTGCTGGTCGAGAAATGAATTTAGTGGGTCCTAACAAGGAGTTTCCTCTTTTTTTTTCTTTTTTTCCAAAGTACAACATTTTATTTAAAGGATACCTTTATCCCGGGGTGACCGCTGAGGAGCAGGATTTCCCTTCTGCTGGGAGGCACCCCCTGCTGTACAGTTAAGTTCCCCACAGCTGTGTGGCCCCCAGGGGAGAAAGGGCTGATGCCTGTCAAAGGGCTCCTGCTGCCGGCCCTGAAGCCAACACCTCCACCCCTCTGCAGATCTGGGAGAGCCCGCCAGGGGGCGCCACACCTCCGCTTGCGCCAGGGCCTCTGGCATCCGCTGAGGCTCGCGCTGAGGCACCCGCTGCACGCCCCCTTGACGCTGACTCTCCCTGCACGCGCCCGCGCGCTGCCTGGCATCCCGCGCGGATGGGCGCGCCCCCGCGCGCTTTTGGCGGTCTCCGGCACGCGCGCCCATTGTTCCCTACTGCATCCAGGCAACAGGCCCAACGGTGGGCACTTCGCCTTCAGCCCTGTTGACAGCTGAAGGAGCTAGCTAGGAGCCTGCTGTGGATCCAAAGACAGACCTCACCCAAGTGACCCATGGGCGCTTATCAGGGCAGGATCTGTCTCCCACGCCCGCCCCGGGCACCCGAGGGCCAGCACCCCTGCGCTCGCCATGCCCACCACGTTCATCTGGCCCGCCATCCTCACACAGCGGTCCGTGCCCCTCCGTTCTCTCGCAGGCCAAACTGCAGGTATCTGATGAGTTTGTCTTCGTGCTTTCTCACAGCGTCTGTGCGGCGATGTTCCAAGCTCTCTCAAACGCTGCGCACGTTTCTGGGGTCCCTCATCGCAATCAGCAGCCGTGGCCATCAGAGGGAAGCCGTGCTGTCTGCTCTGCTCTCACAGGTGGCCTGTCGCACAGTGTCTCCGGTGGGCAGAGTCAGTCACCGTGTGGCACAGGACCGGGTAGTCACCCACATGCCCCTCACAACACCCGGGGGTGCCCACAACACCTGCACAGAGCAGAGCTTGTTGAGGGCCAAAGGGGCACCCAAGCAGGAGGAAGACCCTGCACTCAGAGAGCAGCAGGCCAATCAGGGAAGGAACCCCGATGGCACTGGGGCTGCACACTCTGCATTTAGGCCCCTGGGGGTCCAAAGAGGCCACTCTTTCTTCATGCCCAGGCCCGGGACTCTGCAGAGAATCCTCCATGAGCAGCTCTCAGGAGACACGGGAAGGAACCCCGATGGCACTGGCCGAGCACGGTCTGCATTTAGGGCCCTGCAGAGAATCCCCCATACGGAGATCTCAGAAGACAAGGGCCACAAGAAATCCCAGACCTCCGTGCTAATCTCCTGCCCCAGAAGAAATGCCATCACCAGCTCATACAGCTCCACCGGAGGTTTCCCACTGGCACAGAGGAAGAGGCTTACAGCCACATCCCGTGCTCGGCTAGTCCAGAAATCCTCCAAAAAAGTGAGCCAGGAGGGTCCTTCTACCTCCTCGGCTCCCGGGCTTTCCCAGAAGTGCCAGCATGACAAGGAGGCAGGTGGAACAAAGGGGCAGAAGCCAAACCAGACAGACGGCTCACCCACATGTGACAGTTCCAGGCCTGGAAAACGAAACACTTGTCTTCTGCCGCGCAGGCGAGGGGACCCTCTGAGTCTGCCAAATCCCCCTGAGCTGGGTTTCCGAGTCACAGCAGAACACCTACACAGGGAGAAGGAAGCTGCACTCCAGAGCATCCACAGAGCACTTCAGGGAGGTGAGACTGAGACCACCCCAGACCTCGGTGCCATACGTGCTGTATGGAGCGGTCCTGCACCAGCTGTTCTTGCAGCTCCCAGCATGAATCCATAGCTGGCGAAATACAGGAGGAAGCAGGCCTGCTCAGGCCCCATGACTCTCCCAGATTCTGCTAGAGGGGCTACATCTGTGCATCTCTGTCACCCAGGAGGCGCAGTTCACCAGGCCCCCTCTTCTCCCAGCCAGAGGCCGTGATACGGGATAGCACCCTAACTGGAGAAGTTTAAAGTCCCCTCACTGTAGAAGTTTTAAGTCCCCTCAGAATAGCAGTTTTAAGCCCCCTGACTATAAAAGTTGTAAGGCCCCTCAGAGTAGAAGTTTTAGGTCCCCTCAGTAAACAAGTTTTAATCCCCTCACTTTGGAATATTCAAGTCCCTCCCTGTAGAGCTTTTAAGCCCCCTCACTGTGAAAGTCTTCAGCCCCTCACTGTACAAGTTTTAAGCCCCCTCACTAAAGAAGTTCTAAGCCCCCTCAGTATATGAGTTTTAAGTCCCCCCATGATAGAAGTTGTAAAGCCCTTCAGTACAGAAGTTTTCAGCCCCCTACCATAGACGTTTTCATGCCCTCACTATATGAGTTTTAAGTCCCCTCACTATAGAAGTTTTAAGACCCTTCAGTATAGTAGTTTTCAGCCCCCTACTATAGAAGTTTTAAGGCCTCTCAGAATAGAAGTTTTATGTCCCCTCAGGAAAGAAGTTTTAAACCCCTCACTTTAGAAGCTTCAAGTCCCCTCACCTTTGAAGTTTTAAGCCTCCTCACTGTAGAAGTTTTCAGCCCGACTGTAGAAGTGTTAAGCCCTCTCAGTATAGAAGTGTTAAGCCCCCTACTACATGAGTTTTCAGTCCCCACAATGTAGAAGTTTTAAATCCCCTCAGAATAGAAGTTTTCAGACCCTTACCATAGAAGTTTTAAGACCCCTCACTATAGAAGTTTTCAGCCCCCTCACTATATGAGTTTTAAGTCCCCACACTGTAGAAGTTTTAAGTCCCCTCAGAATAGCAGTTTTAAGCCCCCTCGCTATAGAACTATTAAGGCCCCTCAGAATAGAAGTTTTACTTCCCCTCAGTAAAGAAGTTTTAATCCCCTCACTTTGGAAGCCTTAAGTCCCCTCTTGTAGAAGTTTTAAGCCCCCTCACTAAGGAAGTTATAAGCCCCCTCACTATAAGAGCTTTAAGTCTCCTCACTGTAGAAGTTTTAAGCCCCCTCACTATGGAAGCTTTAAGCCTAACCCTGTGCTGCAGGGACGGCCTGCCTGGTCTCTGCTCCCGCTCCCCACATAAGAACGCAGGATGTGGGGAGGTCGAAAATGAACACCCATCGGAGCCATACGTAGGGGAGTCATATCACTGTGGTCTCCCTGAAGGCTGGGTTAACATGACGTGCGACATGCTGTCTGCTTTGCTGCCAACCAAGCAACTCTCCTCGACTCTCCCCCACTCTCCTCTACTTCCCTCGACTCTCCTCCGTAGCCGTGGCAGGTATATTAGTGGCCAATGTCTCAGTGGTTACAGCTGACGTCCAACCAGCCACAGCTGACGGACATCTACTACCGGAACCAACAACCCTCCACGTGAGGCCGAGAGCCTGGAAACTGCTCTCTGAGGCTCTGTCCCCACACGCCACCCCTACAGGGTCTCGCCTCACAATCTACGCAACAAGCATCTTCCGCGAGGGTCCCTGTGCGAGGAGCCAGGAGGTGAATGCAATATCCTGGGCACAGCCAGGGTTTCTCAGGGCACCACCAGTCCTTCTGGGCACAGCCAGACTTCCTGGACTTCTTAGGCTACCACCAGTCTCCTCCTGCCCTCCTGGCAGGCGGTACTGTGGCACTGTCACCACGCGCCAGGGCTGTGGCAACACTTGAGGAGGGTGGTGATCAGGCCACGCGTGTCACCGCTTTCATCACCCGATTCCAGAGACAGAACTCTCCCACCGATGTCTGTAAACTGAGGCCATGTAGCATGTCCACCCCTAGAATATAGTGCGGAACGGGGGAGACATAAACCTTGTAAATACGAGGGGGAAGCCTTCCTATACCCCGTGGTAAGGAAATGGCTTTCACAGTCACAGTCTTTCCCCCGTAGCCATCAATGCAGATTGCTGGTCCAGGGAACAGTTCTGGGTTCCCATAGACAAGACTGCAGTGTGCGCCAGTGTCAACTAGGGCCAAAACCCTCTGCACATTAGAAGGGGACCAATGTATGGACAGTCCACGTGGGGCCTCCAGTTCCTGCCCGTCCCCTCTGACCGGGTACCTTGACCCCACCCCTAATCAACCTGAAAGGAGTCGGCCTCAAGCGGCTGCATGAAGTCCTGGATGGACACGGGTCACGCTGTCTCAGACTTCTCCTTTAGGATTCTCCAGAATTGTTGTTCCGGACATAACTGTTTCCAAAGTAACAGCAGGAGTGCATTGGGTTTTCGATCTATTTTCTTCCAATCGGCCCCTGCTGCCACGAGATCAGGCCACATCTGTGCTCATGTTACTCTCTGAGGCCCGCGACCTCGCCCCTTTACCTTTGGTTTGGGCTTCCAGGTCTCAACTGCATGGACCTGCTGTCTTATCTGCTTTCGCCTGCGGCTCTCAACATTCCCTAGGGTGGCCATGGCAGTTGTAACTTCATGGATCCGTCGCCCTACAGAAGGTGTAAGAATAGCAACCAAGGATCCAAAAGCACTCGCAGGTGCAGTATCCAAAACCAGATCTCTCATGATGGCTGTCAATCTCCTCCGTCATCTGGCCCCTGCACGTTAAGGTTATAAACAGCATGTCTCATACCCATTTCACGGATGATTTGCATAAGTTCCGTATATGACTGCCATTGACTCACAGTGTCTGGCAGCTCGCCAGCCTGTCCGCATACTGTGCGTACCGCAGCAGTGAGCCACTCCGTTAGAGAATGGTTGGCCTGGTCGTGGGCCAACCTATGGCAGTTCTGTAACATTTGTCACAGGGACGAATGCACTGTCACGAGGGCTAGCATTTCCATCTCGCCTGGGGAGCAGAGAGTGTTGTCTGCTCCCTCATCCCATAAACGTAGTAGCCAAGGGGAGACTGGCTCTCCAGGGCGCTGTCGGCACCGCCCCCCAGCTCTTGCAACTCAGTGGGAGTGTAAGGGGTGTAGGTTGTGAACTCAGTCACAGCTGGGTCGCCGGCAGCAATGCCCCCGGTGCCCAAAGGTTGCTCCCCTTTATCTTTTGTGTCAAGATTGGCCGGAGTTTGGGGGTTGGGAGCTGCATTGACTCCACTCGCTTCCTCCGCCTCTACCTCAGAGTCTCCAAGGTGGCGCCCCTCTTCTAACAGGCAGACCCAGACTTCCAGCACCTCCAACCGGGACAACACCTGGGACATTTCATTAAGCGCACTTTCCCTGTTGAGGCTCAAGGCCGTGAGGAACATCCAGCCCACGCGGCCGGCTGTAGCCTTCTCCTCCTCCAGCAACTGCTCAGCCAGAGCCTGCAGGGCCTTCTCCACGCTGGCCGGAGAGCCTTCCACGTAATCCCACCCCTCCTTCGGGGTCCAACGCCTGAGAACAGTGGCTACCGGACACCACACACTGTGCGGGGACCACACGTCCTCCTGCCCGGAGTCAGACTCCATTCCTACCTGGTCGGAATCTTGCTCACTGTGCCAGGTGTCTGAGTGGGTGGAGGCCTCCGCGGAAGATGTCCACAACCCTCGGAGCCTAAGGCCGCAGCAGGTCACCAAAATGAGAGAAACGCCGTCCATGGCCAAGACGGTGGTGTGACTGATGGAGGCTTGAGTCTCCCAGGCAGACGGCGCCTCCCATTCCCCATGTCACTCCTCATGGGCCTCCCGAAGCTGGGCTCTCACACGCACAAACTGCTGCACCATGCTTCGGTAGGTTTTGGCCGGCACCGTACCCTGCTTATGACACTGAGCTGTTCTACGTAAAAACTGCTCCAGTACATTCCGGAGAGTTTCGGCCGACACCACACCCTGCTCGCTGTGCCACTCGTCATGCAGGACGGCCTGCTGGGTCTCAGCTCCCGCTCCCCACATAAGAACGCAAGATGTGGCTAGGCCACAAAGGAACACCCACGGAGCCATAGGTAGGGGAGTCACACCACTATGGTCTCACTGGAGGCTGGGTTCACAAGCCGTGCGAACTGCTGTCCGCTTTGCTACCAACTGACCGACTTCCCTCGCTCGACTCATCCTCCGTAGCTGCGGCAGTTACGTCAGTGGCCAATGGCTCAATGGTTACAGCTGATGGCCATCTACTACCCGAGCCAGCACCCCTCCACATGATGCCGAGAGCCTGGAAACTGCTCTCTGGGGCTCTGTCCCGACACCCCCTCACTATAGAAGTTTTAAGCCCTGTCGTGCGGGGGGTCTGGCGGGGCGGCCTGCGGGGTCTCTGCTCCCGCTCCCCACATAAGAACGCAGGACATGGTGAGGCCAAAAAGGAACACCCACGGAGCCATAGGTAGGGAAGTCATACCACTATGGTCTCACTGGAGGCTGGGTTTACATGACGTGCGATCTGCTGTCCGCTTTGCTGCCAACCGACCAACTGTCCTCGACTCTCCTTACTCTCCTTCAGTCTCCTCCTTCACTCTCCTCGGCTACCCTCCATAGCCGTGGCAGTTATATCAGTGACCAATGGCTTAATGGCTACCGCTGATGGCCAACCAGCCACAGCTGACGGCCATCCACTATCTGAGCCAGCACCTCTCCACATGAGGCCGAGAGCCTGGAAACTGCTCTCTGGGGCTCTGTCCCCACACTCCACCCCCACAGGTTCTCGCCTCATAATCTAAACAACAAGCATCTTCCGCAAGGGTCCCTGTGCCATATTAGACTATTGACACCTATGGACAAAAAGAAACGGTAGTCTTAGGAACCAATAATGGCAAATCCCTTCCATCTGGGAGGATACACGCTAGCTTTTCGTCCTGGGAAAGGAGGGTCGCTGCTACTGGCACCTTTCCCATTTGTGGTACCAGACTTTTATGGCAGTGCTTGGGGTCCCTTGCATAGTTTCAACATGTAACAGTACAGGGGACCCCATAATAGGCCATAGTGAGAGCACATAGGTTCCCTGCAAAATCATCCCGGTATCGGGACCTCCGTATACTACAGTCACTTGCGATGGCCTCTCAGCCACCACCCCTGGCGTCACTTGCAAATCATGAGTCAAACCGGCCCCCCATGGGGCTATCAGGCCCAACCAAAACAGTGGGGGCTTTTGGCCTGCCAGGGCCAACTCCATTGCTGCCATTCCCCTGCTTTCAATCATGTGGGGGCTGGCAGCAAAATGTTTCCATTTCTGCCGTAGCCTGGCTTTAACAGAGTCTCACTGGTGGTAACCTGTAATTGAATGGGAGTGGCCGTTCTATGTAGCAGAGCTTCTACTGGTGCCGGTCCTCCCTTCCGTGGTCTCTCATTCAGGATTCTCAGGACATCCCATAGAAGCGAGGCCCAGTCCCGCATCGTGGGAGGGTGTTTTGACACCCGGAGACCTTGCTTCAAAAGGCCATTATAACGTTCAATCATGCCATCTGCTGTGGGTTATACGGAGCATGAAATAACCATTGCACGTCCATCCTGGCAGCCCAACGCTGCACCTCTTGCCCTGTAAAATGAATACCCCTGTCACTTTCAATGACTTGGGGGCGCCCATAGAGGGCGCACAGCCGTGTAAGAGCGACGACTGTATGCCGCTGATCTTCAGCCGGACACGGCCAAGCAAACATCAACCCCGTAGCCGTGTCCACTGCTGTGAATGCGTATATCGCATTGCGGGCCTTAGACAGGGGTCCAATGTAATCCACTTGCCAGCGAGTGAGGGGCACCCTCCCACGCGTTATCTGCTGTGTCTCCCAGGGGAGCCTCCGCCTTTGGGGACTCTCCTGGGCACGGATGGCACAGTCATAGCAGGCATCTGCTTTCTCCTGCCATTTCAAAGGCAAACCCTAGCGTCTGCTCACCTGGCACATAATTCGGCTTCCAGCGTGCTGCAATTTCCTGTGCAGCCAATGGGCCACATCAGTGGCAGGAGCCCGTTCTAACCATCGGACCCGTGCTAGGGCATCTGCTTCATCATTACCTGGGGGCACTAAGGGGCAGTGACCTGTGACATGCATTAGGGTTACCTCCTTTCTCTGCCCTAGATCCCAGAGGTCCTGCCACATGGCTTGACACCACAGTGGACGGTGTCCTACCAACCAGTTTTGGTGTTTCCATGTAGGGAGCCACAACGTTAGGCCCCGGAACACCGCCCAGCTGTCAGTACAAATAACTAGGGGCCCAGGCTCATGGCTGATTACCATCCACACAGCCCGTAATTCAGCCCTTTGGCTACTCTGACCCGTCCCAGCATCAAACCAAATGGTGTCTGTTTTGGGCTGCACACCAATAGCCGTCCAAACAGCTGCAGCCCCTCGGCTAGAACCATCAGTAAACCAGGCATCCTCAGGGACTGGGGACTGTCCTTCTTTGTAGGGCGAGGGCTCCAAGTCCTCCCCTCTAGGCAGAGCGCTTGGCTCAGCTTGGGCTACTAGCTCCCCAGGCCCCAGGACCTGTTGTAGCTCTGTGCTCAAAGGGCTTGAGCTAAGGGTGCTACACTGCTCCAAGTAGGCACCCCACTTGGAGAGGGTGGTGGTCTGTGCCACCCCGGTTTTTGGTCCCTGGGTCCACGTACGCACCCACCCCTGGACAGCATAGGTTGTTCGAACCACTACCCGTGCCGTTCCTGTGATCGCTTCTGTGGCCACTAGGGCTGCGTACACAGCGGCCAGCTGTTTCTCTATCAGAGAGTAGCGGACCTCCGCTCCTTTCCATAATTGGGACCAAAATCCCACTGGCAACAGGAGACGCTCCTGCCGTTGCCAGAGGCCCCATCCGTACCCCTACTGGGTTACGTGAACATCAAGTTCAAATGTGCAGCCAGGGTCCACTATTGCAGAGCCTGTGCCTGCTGCACTGCCCGTTTCGTGGCAATGAAGGCTTGCTCTATAGCCTCTGTCCAATCCCATGAGGTACCCTTTTTAATCATGTTGTACAAGGGCCTTGCCATTTGTGCCATGTGGGGTACAAATGCCCGCCAATATCCTAGCAGACCCAAATATGTCTGCAGATGGGAGACCTTGGTCGGCCGGGGAAAGGCTTGTATCTTATCAATAATAGCCTTGGGTATAACCTTTGTCTTACCCGACCACACAACACCCAAAAACTTGACGGATAAGACAGGGCCTTGGACCTTTTCCTCATTCACCGCCCAGCCGCGTGACTTCAGGTGGCGGAGAAGAGAGGGAGCTGCTTTCTCTAAATCAGAAAGAGAATCTGATGTTAATAGAATATCATCGACATAATGAAACAAGGCCACAGAGGACGGGTGATCCCACTGTGCCAAATCCTGGGCCACGAGCCCGTGGCAGATAGTGGGGCTGTGCAAGTATCCTTGTGGAAGGACTTGAAAAGTCCACTGCGGCCCGTCCCAAGTAAAAGCAAACTGCTCTTGACACTCGCGTGCAATGGCAATGGAGAAAAAAGCATTGGCCAAGTCCACTACATAGTGATATGTCCCCAGGCTGACAGTCAGACGATCCATTAAACCATGTACTGAAGGCACTGCAGCGAGCAAGGGTGGTATCACCTTATTTAACTCCCTACAGCCCGCAGTCATTCGCCAGGTCCCGTCTGGCTTCTTGACAGGCCATACTGGGGAGTTAAAAGGACTGTGCGTTCGCCTCACAATATGTGCCTTCTCCAATTCCAATATTGTGCGACCAATCTCCTCCTGCCCTCCTGGCAGGCGGTACTGTCGCACTGTAACTACGCGCCAGGGCTGTGGCAAAACTTGAGGAGGGTGGTGAGCATGCCCGAGTGTCACCGCTTTCACCACCCGGATCCGGAGAAGGAACTCTCCTACTGAGGTCTGTAAACTGAAGCCATGTAGCACGTCCACCCCTAGAATATACTCCGGAACAGGGGAAACATAAACCTTGTAGGTACAGGGGGAAGCCTTCCTATACCCAGTGGCAAGGAAACGGCTTTCACAGTCACAGTCTTTCCCCCGTAGCCATCAATGCAGATTGCTGGTCCAGGGAACAGTTCTGGGTTCCCATAGACAAGACTGCAGTGTGCGCCAGTGTCAACTAGGGCCAAAACCCTCTGCACATTAGAAGGGGACCAATGTATGGACAGTTCCACATGGGGCCTCCGGTCCCTACTCGTCCCCTCTGACCGGCAACTTTGGCCCCGCCCCTAAGCAAGCTGAATGGAGTCGTCCTCAAGTGGCAGCATGAAGTCCTGGAGGGACACGGGTCCTTCTTTCCCAGAACTCTCCTTTTGGCTTCGAAATTGCAGTTCCGGACGCAGCTGTTTCCAAAGTTCCAGCAGGAGTGCATTGGGTTGTTGGTCTGTTTTCTCCTGATCAACCCCTGCTGCCACGAGATCACGCCACATCTGTGCGCGTGTTACTCTCTGAGGCCCGCGACCTCGCCCCTTTACCTTTGGTTTGGGCTTTACCTTTGGTTTGAGTCCTTGAGGAGGACTCCATTCAGCTTGATTAGGGGCGGGGCCAAGGTACCCGGTCTGAGAGGACTAGTAGGGACCGGAGGCCCCATGTGGAACTGTCTATACATTGGTCCCCTTCTAATGTGCAGAGGGTTTTGGCCCTAGTTGACACTGGCGCACACTGCAGTCTTGTCTATGGGAACCCAGAACTGTTCCCTGGACCAGCAATCTGCATTGATGGCTATGGGGGAAAGACTGTGACTGTGAAAGCCGTTTCCTCGCCACTGGATATAGGAAGGCTTCCCCCTCGTACCTACAAGGTTTATGTCTCCCCTGTTCAGGAGTATATTCTAGGGGTGGATGAGCTACATGGCCTCAGCTTACAGACCCCAGTAGGAGAGTTCCTTCTCCGGATCCGGGTGGTGAAAGCGGTGACACGCAGGCATCCTCACCACCCTCCTCAAGTGTTGCCACATTCCTGGCGCGTGGTTACAGTGCGACAGTACCGCCTGCCAGGAGGGCAGGAGGAGATTGGTCGTACAATATTGGAGTTGGAGAAGGCACATATTGGAGTGTGGAGAAGGCACACATGGAGTTGGAGGCCAACGCACAGTCCTTTTAACTATCCAGTATGGCCTGTCAAGAAGCCATCTGCAGACATATTTGGGTCTGCTAGGATATTGGCGGGCGTTTGTACCCCACATGGCACAAATGGCAAGGCCCTTGTACAACATGATTAAAAAGGGGGCCTCATGGGATTAAACAGAGGCTATAGAGCAAGCCTTCGTTGCCACGAAACGGGCAGTGCAGCAGGCACAGGCTCTGCAAGTAGTGGAACCTGGCCGCCCATTTGAACTTGATGTTCATGTAACCCAAGAGGAGTATGGATGGGGCCTCTGGCAACGGCAGGAGCGTCTCCGGTTGCCAGTGGGATTTTGGTCCCAATTATGGAAAGGAGCGGAGGTCCGCTACTCTCTGATAGAGAAACAGCTGGCCGCTGTGTACGCAGCCCTAGTGGCCACAGAAGCGATCACAGGAACGGCACGGGTAGTGGTTCGAACAACCTATGCTGTCCAGGGGTGGGTGCGTACGTGGACCCAGGGACCAAAAACCGGGGTGGCACAGACCACCACCCTCGCCAAGTGGGGTGCCTACTTGGAGCAGTGTAGCACCCTTAGCTCAAGCCCTTTGAGCACAGAGCTACAACAGGTCCTGGGGCCTGGGGAGCTAGTAGCCCAGGCTGAGCCAAGCGCTCTGCCTAGAGGGGAGGACTTGGAGCCCTCGCCCTACAAAGAAGGACAGTCCCCAGTACCTGAGGATGCCTGGTTTACTGATGGTTCTAGCCAAGGGGCTGCAGCTGTTTGGACGGCTATTGGTGTGCAGCCCAAAACAGACACCATTTGGTTTGATACTGGGATAGGCCAGAGTAGCCAATGGGCTGAATTACGGGCTGTGTGGATGGTAATCAGCCATGAGCCTGGGCCCCTGGTTATTTGTACTGACAGCTGGGCGGTGTTCTGGGGCCTAACATTGTGGCTCCCTACATGGAAACACCAAAACTGGTTGGTAGGACACCGTCCACTGTGGGGTCAAGCCATGTGGCAGGACCTCTGGGACCTAGGGCAGAGAAAGGAGGTAACCCTAATACATGTCACAGGTCACTCCCCTTTAGTGTCCCCAGGTAATGATGAAGCAGATGCCCTAGCACGGTTCCGATGGTTAGAACGGGCTCCTGCCACTGATGTGGCCCACTGGCTGCACAGGAAATTGCAGCACGCTGGATGGAAGCCGAACCATGTGCCAGGTGAGCAGACGCTAGGGTCTGCCTTTGAAATGGCAGGAGATAGCAGATGCCTGCTATGACTGTGCCATCCGTGCCCAGGACAGTCCCCAAAGGCGGAGGCTCCCGTGGGAAACACAGCAGATAACGCGAGGGAGGGTGCCCCTCACTCGCTGGCAAGTGGATTACATTGGACCCCTGCCTAAGGCCCGCAATGCGATATACGCATTCAGAGCAGTGGACACTGCTACGAGGTTAATGTTTGCTTGGCCGTGTCCGGCCGCGGATCAGCGGCATACAGTCGTCGCTCTTACACGGCTGTGCGCCCTTTATGGGAGCCCCCAAGTCATTGAAAGTGACAGGGGTACCCATTTTACGAGGCAAGAGGTGCAGCGCTGGGCTGCCAGGATGGACGTGCAATGGTTGTTTCATGCTCCATATAACCCACAAGCAGCTGGCATGTTTGAACGCTATAATGGCCTTTTGAAGCAAGGTCTCCGGGTGTCAAAACACCCTCCCACGATGCGTGACTGGGCCTCGCGTCTATGGGATGTCCTGGGAGTCCTGAATGAGAGACCACGGAAGGGAGGACCGGCACCAGTAGAAGCTCTGCTACATAGAACGGCCACTCCCATTCAATTACAGGTTACCACCAGTGAGACTCTGTTAAAGCCAGGCTATGGCAGAAATGGAAACATTTTGCTGCCAGTCCCCACATGCTTGAAAGCAGGGGAACGGCAGCAATGGACTTGGCCCTGGCAGGTCAAAAGCCCCCACTGTCGATGCTTGGGCCTGATAGCCCCATGGGGGGCCGGTTTGACTCATGATTTGCAAGTGACGCCAGGGGTGGTGGCTGAGTGGCCACCGCAAGTGACTGTAGTATACAGAGGTCCCGATACCGGGATGATTTCGCAGGGAACCTATGTGCTCTCACTATGGCCTATTATGGGGTCCCCTGTACTGTTACATGTTGAAACTATGCAAGGGATCCCAAGCACTGCCATAAAACTTTGGTACCATAAACCGGGAAAGGTGCCAGTGGCAGCGACCCTCCTTTCCCAGGACAAAAAGCTAGCGTGTATCCTCCCAGATGGAAGGGATTTGCCATTATTGGTTCCTAAGACTACCGTTTCTTTTCGTCCATAGGTGTCAATAGTCTATTATGGCACAGGGACCCTCGCAGAAGCCGCTCGTTGTGTAGATTATGAGGCGAGAACCTGTAGGGGTGGAGAGTGGGGACAGAGCCCCAGAGAGCAGTTTCCAGGCTCTCGGCCTCATGTGGAGAGGTGCTGGCTCAGATAGTGGATGGCCGTCAGCTGTGGCTGGTTGGCCGTCAGCTGTAGCCATTAAGCCATTGCTCACTGATATAAGAGCCGCGGCTATGGAGGAAAGCCGAGGAGAGTGAAGGAGGAGACTGAAGGAGAGTAAGGAGAGTCGAGGAGAGTTGGTCGGTTGGCAGCAAAGCGGACAGCAGATCGCACGTCGTGTAAACCCAGCCTCCAGTGAGACCATAGTGGTATGACTTCCCTCCCTATGGCTCCTGGGTGTTCCTTTTTGGCCTCACCATGTCCTGCGTTCTTATGTGGGGAGCGGGAGCAGAGACCCCGCAGGCCGCCCTGCCGGACACCCCGCACGACACATAGGTAGGGAAGTCATACCACTATGGTCTCACTGGAGGCTGGGTTTACACGACGTGCGACCTGCTGTCCGCTTTGCTGCCAACCGACCAACTCTCCTCGACTCTCCTTACTCTCCTTCAGTCTCCTCCTTCACTCTCCTCGGCTCCCCTCCATAGCCGCGGCACTTATATCAGTGACCAATGGCTTAATGGCTACAGCTGACGGCCAACCAGCCACAGCTGACGGCCATCCACTATCTGAGCCAGCACCTCTCCACATGAGGCCGAGAGCCTGGAAACTGCCCTCTGGGGCTCTGTCCCCACAAGCCCCCTCAGTGAAGAAGGTTCAAGTCTCCTCACTATAGAAGAGTAATCCCCTCACTATAGAAGGTTTAAGCCCCTCACTATAGAAGTTTAAAGTCCTCTCTTCTTCTCCCTCTGCTCCGGACCCCCTGGTTTTTCCTCTCATCCCTGACTACAGCTAGTTCAAATCCCCACACCGTATCAAACCCTTGCCCCCACATCCCATTCCGATACTTACTCCACCACTGCCCTGCTTCCTCCGGACCTTTCTTGCCCTGCTCAACCTGACCTTATGCACCCCCAGCCACCCAGATCCCTCTCAGGGAAGTGGCAGGCGATGACGGCCTTGTTGGGTTCCATGTGCCTTTCTCGATGACAGACCTGAGTCACACTGAATCTGAGCTAGGCTTCTTTTCTTCAGGTCCCTCCAACTTTCCTAAAGAGTTCGAATACCTCACACTTAGCTATGACCTTATTTGGCGGGACATCTATATTGTTCCTTCCACGGGTACTAACTCTGACGAAAGGGATGCTATCATTCGAAAAGCTAGGGAAACCGCCCAATCCGGACCGGACCACTTAAAGAGAGACCATGTGGTTAATTGTCTCCTTCAGGGCATGAAAGCAGCCATTCAGAAAGCTGTCAAGTATGAAAAAGTGAGGGAAATCTACCAGGACCGCCCTGAGAACCCAGCTGTTTTTCTCTCTCGCCTTTCAGAACCCTACAAACCTACACTAATATTAATGCTGACTCTCCGCATGGCAGAGCTGCCTGAGCCATGCATTTCATCTCCCAGTGGGCCTGATATTCGCAGGAAGCTTCAGAAATTAGAGAAGGGTCCTCACCCCCCCACCAAACAGATCTTTTAGATCTGGCCTTTAAGGTCTTCAATAATCCAGACGGAGAATTGACAGGCCCATACCCAGGCCTACACATGGTTGCCGCAGCAGTTTCCCAGGCCATTAGGCCGGGCTGGCCCCAAAGGAAAGAACTGGGACCCCAATCCTCTGCACAGCCTAATTACCAAGTGCCTGCTTTAAATGTGGTCTTCCGGGACACTGGAGCCGCTCTTGCCCTAACACACGGCCTACTACTAAGCGTGGCCCCCTATGTGGCCGTGGTGACCAGTGGATGTCAGATTGCCCTCCAGGCCCTCAAGGCTCAGGAACATCCACTTCCTGGCCCCGGCCAATAATCTTCCCCTCCTGGGGATACTCGGCACCGATGAAGATGAAGGTGCCCAGTCCCATCACAGGCCTCCAGCTCCACCATGTGCGGGTAACTCTCCTAGTTGCAGGTGAGGCCATTTCTTCAAGACAAGGAGGCCACTTACTTGGCACTCCCCGAATTTTCCGGCAAGCTCTCTCCCTCTCTCGTCTGGATTGTGGGGGGTCTATGGGAAACTTTCTCACCTCATAGCTACCTGCTAGAGGGACATCCTTTTATGTTCTCCTCCCCGCTTCTCTCCCTTCCTTCCGTTATACACTGCAGGGGCCACCAAAGGGAGCCATCCTCCCCAGGGCCATGGTCCATGACTCTCTCTCTCTGGAGAGCCTGTTACTAGTCAGGAGCCCTTTGGGAGGGCCCCAGCTGCCTCTGCTGGAAAACTGCCCCTACTACCCCATCTTTCCTCCCTATTGCCCTTCCTTGTCGCCTCTGTTCTGTACCGTCCCCCCACCCTCCGCTGCACTCAAACTTTCCTCAGTCCGTTTTGCTACCCTTACTTAGGGAAGTCTTCCCTCTTTCATCCTCCGACTCGGTCAGATTTGCCGTCGGATACAAGACCTAGCGCTAGGCCTGACCGTGTCCGGGGGCCAGGCCCCTGGAGCAGCCGGGGGCAGGGACGCCTGCCCCCGTCTGCACCTTTCCCCTCCGCGGGTCCTGAGGAAACCGACAGCAGGACGCCCTGCCATTTTCCCTTGTACTCTGAAGGATTAAGAGGGTCTAGACTTTACCTCTTTTTGCCCCCTATTTTTTACCTCACCCTCCTCTGCTATCTCCCCTCCCCTGGACAGGGGGACAGGGCAGACAACTTTTTTAATCAACGCCTCTCGCATTTTAGTTGAATCACTCTCTAATCCAAGCTCTGAACTCCTTCCTCCAGGATGAGAGGTCCCCACACCTTTTCCTTGAGGGTTCCTTTGGGATTTTGTTTTGTTTTGTTTTTTTTTAAAGATTTTATTGGGGAACAGTGTGTACTTTTTTCGAACTCAAGTTGTTGTCCTTTCAGTTTTAGTTGTGGAGGGCGCAGCTCAGCTCCAGGTCCAGTTGCCCTTGCTAGTTGCAGGGGGCAAGGCCCAACATCCCTTGCGCCAGTGGAAACCGGCAACCTTGTGGTTGAGAGCAGGCGCTCCAACCAACTGAGCCATCCTGGAGCTCAGCAGCAGCTCAGCTCAAGGTGCCGTGTTCAATTTTAGTTGCAGGGGGCGCTGCCCACCATCCCTTGTGGGAGTCAAAAATCCAACTGGCAACCTTGTGGTTGAGAGCACCGGCTCCAACCAACTGAGCCATCCAGAAGGCAGCTGAGCTCAAGGTGCCGAGTTCAATCTTAGTTGCAGGGGGCCCTGCCCACTATCCCTTGCTCCCCTGCGGGACTCCAGGAACTGAAATGACAACCTTGTGGTTGAGAGCCCACTGGCCATGTGGGAATCCATCCGGCACCCTTCGGAGGAGCACGGAGCTCTAACCGCCTGAGCCACCAGGCCGGCCCTTGGTTATATATTTTTAACCAACACATGGTTGAAAGGTCCAGAGATCATGGTTTAAAAAATAACAAGATAAACAACAAATGACAGAAACAAAGCCACAGGAGACCTAGATAGAGTTATCAGACTCTAACTATTCTGAATATGTTGAAGGAAACTCTCTCAAATTGACCACTAAGCAGACAACTAGAAATTATAAAAGAAAACTAAACCAAAATTCTAGAAGTGAAAAACTCAATGAGTTTAAGAACTTAGTGGCTAGGTTTCAAGGCAGAATGAATAGACAAACACAGCTGAAACCTGCACACATGTGTTTACGACAGTGTCATACATAATTGCCAAAAACTGAAAGCAACCAAGATAGCTTTCCATAGGTGAATGGATAAACAGAGTGCCGTACACCCGTAAAATAAAATATTATTTAGTGATGAAATTAGCTGCCAAGATACTAAAAGACATGGAGAAAACTTAAATGCATACTGCTAAATGAAAGAAGCCAGTCTGAAAAGGCTACGCATTACATGATTCTAACTGCATGACATTCTGAAAAAGGAAAAAGAACTGAGACAGTAAAAAGATTAGTAGTTTCCGGAGGTTAAGGGAATTAGAGAGGTCACAATAGGTGGAATGCAGTATTTTTAGGACAGTGAAATTACTCCATAGGATACTATAGTGGTGGATAAATGACATTACGCGTTTGTCAGAATCCATAGAACTGTACAATAAAAGGGTGAACTCTAATGTCGACTATGGAACTGAGTTAACAACGTGTCGACATTGGTTCATCTATTGTAACAAATGTACCAACCAGACAAGATGTCAATAACAGGGGAAGCTGGAGAGATAAGAGGAAGGGAATATGTGAGAACTCTGTACTTCCTGCTTGATTTTCCTTTAAATCCAAAACTTCTCTAGAAAACAACGTCTATGAGGTGTGTTTTTTTTAACCTATGGCAAACAGTGATACAGGAGAGTTAGCATGTCCCTCGGTAGACAGGGAGGTCCCTGGTGGAATAAACAAAGACAGTCCTATCCTAAAACTTCAGGTTTTGAAATCACTCCTTCGCTCCAGGACATAATGTAACAAGGTGTAAGGAATAGAATATATGAAGGTCTGCCTGGGAACATTTGGGGATGTAAACTCTCACAGTGGCTGGGATACGTGCTTGGCCTTGGAAGGACAGGCTACCCTCCCAAGGACCAAGAAAATATTTACAGGATGTGGAGCCTGGCCTTCACCTTGCCACAGGTGGGCTGAGCTGTGATACATCTAATCTCGTACCAAGGACTGGCCCCGGCTCCTAGCCAGATCCGAGACCAGTTCCTTGTGTTGTTAACACGTATGCTTATTGGCTCCTTGCTGCTGTTGTTAGTGAAGTCCTCAAAACCCCAGGAAGCGGAGGAGCAACAGCAACAGTTGTTCCCCGGCCGCCTGGGCTGCTGTAAGGTGTTTCACTCGTGCTGATGAAGGGCCGGTGCTGTTTCTGTGCATGATGTTTCGCCCCTGTTGATTTTTTACCGGTGCTGTTTCTGCACATGATGTTTCGCCCGTGCTGATAACTTTACTCGATTAGGATTTTGCCCTGCTAATGAAAGGCCGTTGCTGTTTCTACGACTCGAATTGACCGGGCCCTGGTGGTATGATGAATTGCCTCCTTGCTTGGTAGTGGTATGATAATATGTTCCTCTAATCTCTGTCTTGTCTTACTTACTTTCACTTTGTAATAAAACTCTTTAACCCCTTCATCCCGGCTGTGGTGGTGTGTCTTGCGTATCGGGCCTTGAAAATAAGGCTGTGCACAGCAATCGATAATACTTATCGATACACAAGGCCTTGAGATTAATCATAACATTCCTTTTGGCCTGACAAATGGAGCAGATCTGAGAGAGAAAGAGTGGGTCACTTTGCTAATTCCTTTAGGATGGGCAAGCAGAGCAAACCCGGTAGACGATTTTCATTAGAAGGCGCCAGTTCCCTTCTTCAAACAAGTTCCCTTCTTCCCCGAGCAGGCAAGGGAAGGTATAAAAGTAAGAGCTTTTGCCTCAGTCACGGGGCACCCCCCATTCGGAACCCCCTCCCGCTCGGGAGCTGCAACCTCTTCTTCTGCCTCTAATAAACTATCCTCTTTTTCAAAACTCTTTGCCTCTCCCTGGTCCGTGTTTGCATTCTTCGGCTTCACGAGACACGATCCCGGCCCTCACTCAGAAACTGCCAGCAGATCCAACATCACCTACATCAACAGCATACTTAATGGTAAAATGCTGAAAATTTTACCTGTCAGGCTGGTAACCAAATATGGATGCCAGCTATTACCCCTTACATTCAATATTGTACAGGAAGTACAGTGAAATAAGGCAAGAAACAGAAAGCCAACAAATACTTTTGAAAGGAAGAAACCGTCATTACTTGCATATGATATGACCGTAGATGTACAAAATCACAAAGAATATTAATTATTATAGATGTATTGAGATCTAACAAGAAGAGAGTAAGAATAAACAATTCAAAATCAACACTCGTGAAGTAAAAAGAAGCTACTAGGAAAAATAAAGAGGAGGAATATTATAGAAATTATTCTATTTTTTAGAATGTTTTCAGACTTACCTCATTTTCTTTCTTTTTCTCATTGGCTTTAGGATGGAGTGAAAGTATTGAGACCGAAAAAAAACTCTACCAGCCCTTTACACATTGTTGTCATGCTAGAAAGTTTTATCATAGCAAACATTTATTCATATACTGTGTACAAATCATTTCAGGTGTTGAAGATTTAAAAAAGAAAAAAGACAATTTATTCTGTCTCAACTGCTCACTCTGGACCTTTTTCCTCTGAAAACTGCTCTGGTTGTAAAAATAAAGACAGCCCCCAGATTTGGGCTCATTTTGCTCAGCCTGTTTCTTATCATTGGTCTATACCTTGAAGAAAATATAAACTAAACAAAATTAAACTTAAGAAAGACTCGGAAACTATTTAGGTAGAAAACTAGACATCTTAGCACGCGGCTGACCAGCTTGCCTCCAGGCCATAGCTACAGCTGCCATCCTGGTTCCCAAAGCCACCAAGCTCCCAAGGGGACAAGACTTAACTGTTTTCCTTTTGGCCCCACACCACATTCAAGGGTTTTTTAATGCTAATAAGAGTCACAGGCTCACCTGATATCTGCCTCCTACAACATCAGGCCTTCTTCAAAGGTCCTGTAATTCAAATATGGACCTGCTCCACCCTTAATCTCGCCACCTTCCTCGCAGAGACAGAGGAAGAATTAACTGCCAATAAGTTTTAATACAAGCCTATACTGCTAAAAGGGACGTACAAAAAATACCCCTAGACAACCCAGATTGGACGCTCTGCACCGATGACAGTTCTTTTATAGAAAAGGACATACAAAAGGCTAGACAGTCAAATAGCTTACTCAGTAACAACATCCCTAAACGCCACCTCACAGGCTATCCATGCCATGAGACAAAAGGTAGGACAGGTCAGAATAACAGTTCTCACACAAAGCTGCCATCGATTATCTACTTCTCAAACACAATCAAGAATATAAAAAAGTTTAAAGGGTTAGGCTGTTTCAGTCTCTCTGATAGTTCACAGTTAATTAAAGGTTTCCAATATTAAACTAAAAACGAGATCCTTTGGTTTAGATTGGTCCTTCCTTACTTTCTGGCTTCCTAGCGTACCAGGACTTAAAGAAGCCTTTCTCATATTTCTGTTATTCATGATTATAGGAATCATCTCTTGCTGCTACCGACGGTGTATCTCGGCTTGTGGACCACTCACTAGCCGGCTACGACGGCCTTCAGAGCAACAAACTCCTCATCTGGATCTCCTCATCCACCGGGGACCATTAGAGAGACCTCTGGACAAGCCCTAGCTGCTGGTCTCTCTCTACGTCCCTCCTCAGCCTGAAGTAGCCAGAGCGATCGTCGCCCCTATCCCCTAACGGCAGTTAGGGTTTCCTCTTCAGATGGGGGGATTCATACAGGAGAGTTAGCATGTCCCTAGGTAGACAGGGAGGTCCCTGGTGGAATAAACGAAGAGTCATAGCCTAAAACTTCAGGTTTTGAAATCACTCCTTCGCACCTGTATGTGTGGAACACTTCACTACGGAGGACAGGGTTTGTGATGTTTATAACTCTGAAGGAAAACTGAGAACAAACTACGTTGGTGCGGGACCGCGAGGTGATCTATCTCATCACAAGTTCACAGTCGCTCCCGAAAGACATGCTTGGGGGACCTCTCCAGCAATATTCGACACGCAGAGAAAGCATGGATGCTTTAACTGGCCCAGGGTGAGAGTTCAGCGGACGGAAGGAGTATAAATGAAGGAAAAGGGAACATGGGATTTTGAGGGTGTTGGCAAGAATGGGGCTTACGTGACAGACCCAGGCTGATTTATGCTATGGGTAAAAACTGGTGGTGTTTAGAAACGTGGAGATCTAATGGTCTCTAGTGCCATCTGTTGCCCAACTAAATGAGGAACTACCAGCTCCTCATTAATCCCTGAAGAACTATCCACCTGGAGATGAGAAGAAAGGCCTGATTTTATTAGCAATGTCCCGCAAAACACCACCCTCCCAAGGCCGAGCTAGGGGCAGGGTGGGAGGTAGTAGTGGGCAGTTCAACTGCAGTGGCATCTGCTGTGGACAGCAGAGAAACAGCCAGTTTCCAAGAAGCCTCCTCTCATAGCTGAGGACCAGTAGTCCCAGGCAGGCTGTGATGGGAAAACACAAGGTGCTTTTCAGATCTACATTCATCTTCCGCTCTCTACGTATGGTTATATTTGTATGTCTTCTCCCAAGTGTGAGCATCTCTGTCGCCCACCTATCTGGTGGTGGTAATGACCCAGTGCTACTTTTTCTTTCATGTATTCTTGTTCCCTAGAGGAAGCTATCTCCATATCCAGTAACTATAAATTTAAAACTCTCTTCAAAAGCTTGTCTCAATAATCAAGTGAACTATGAACAGACTGACAATTAGGTTCGAGAACTCGTCGTCGAAAAGGTGCCACGTAACTCATTGCTGAGCCTCACTATGGTCACCTTCGAAGTACTCCCCTTGGGAAGCTATGCAGCGACACAAGCGCCTAGTCCACCCTTCAAGGCGATTGCGGAACTCCTTTCCTGGAATGGCCATAAAGCTGTCATCCTATTACCCTCGATGTCCTGAATGTCATCCAAATGTCTTCCTTGCAATATTTCCTTTCAATTCAGCTAAAGAAAGAAGTCGTTGGGGACCAGATCAGTTTACTTTTCCTTAAGTTTGAATTATGGGGTAGAGAAGCATCTTAATCTTTTTCTGGGCTTTGACTTCTCAAGGTGGTCATTTGGCCCTTTGCGACATGACCATTAGGCTCATCTACAAATGTAAACTTCATCCTCCATTGGTTACCTTTCCCAGATTATCGTCTCCTCTGGCCCAATTGAGAGCACCTTCAGAACATGTGGAAGCTTCTGCCAGCTGCGGGTAATCTTGGTATTATTCCACAATAAAATCCTCAGCTCTTGTAATTTCCTTTGGGGGGAGGGAGGTGTCACAAATGATCAAGTACTAACATTTTATTCCCTTAGATACACGCTTTTAGCTTGTGTTGACACCCTTGATGGAATTCTCTATGTGCTGAAATGTAACCACGGGCGTGTATCAGCGGTACAATAGAATCCAGTGGAATTGTATCAACACTGGGGGACGAACCCCCCTCTGCCATTTGTTCGGTTTTTTTCAATATTATTGTTATCGCTAATCTGGGTTACTCAATATCATTGTTCTAACGGTCCTTATAAGTCTAACAAGATTAAGTTTAACAAAAACTTGAACCTTAACCTTTACTATTCAAGGATTTAACTTGATGTCATTTTTACAATATTATGTTCAGGCAATTTATTTGGATTGCCCACGATCATCTTTTCTCTTCCCAACTCAGAAGAGTTTGGTGCCATTTAGAAACACTGTGTTTTTCCTACTGCTGGTCGAGAAATGAATTTAGTGGGTCCTAACAAGGAGTTTCCTCTTTTTTTTTCTTTTTTTCCAAAGTACAACATTTTATTTAAAGGATACCTTTATCCCGGGGTGACCGCTGAGGAGCAGGGTTTCCCTTCTGCTGGGAGGCACCCCATGCTGTTCAGTTAAGTTCCCCACAGCTGTGTGGCCCCCAGGGGAGAAAGGGCTGATGCCTGTCAAAGGGCTCCTGCTGCCGGCCCTGAAGCCAACACCTCCACCCCTCTGCAGATCTGGGAGAGCCCGCCAGGGGGCGCCACGCCTCCGCTTGCGCCAGGGCCTCCCGCAGCCGCTGAGGCTCGCGCTGAGGCACCCGCTGCACGCCCCCTGGACGCTGACTCTCCCTGCACGCGCCCGTGCGCTGCCGGGCATCCCGCGCGGATGGGCGCGCCCCCGCGCGCTTTGGGCGGTCTCGGGCACGAACGCCCATTGTTCCCTACTGCATCCAGGCAACAGGCCCAACGGTGGGCACTTCGCCTTCAGCCCTGTTGACAGCTGAAGGAGCTAGCTAGGAGCCTGCTGTGGATCCAAAGACAGACCTCACCCAAGTGACCCATGGGCGCTTATCAGGGCAGGATCTGTCTCCCACGCCCGCCCCGGGCACCCGAGGGCCAGCACCCCTGCGCTCGCCATGCCCACCACGTTCATCTGGCCCGCCATCCTCACACAGCGGTCCGTGCCCCTCCGTTCTCTCGCAGGCCAAACTGCAGGTATCTGATGAGTTTGTCTTCGTGCTTTCTCACAGCGTCTGTGCGGCGATGTTCCAAGCTCTCTCAAACGCTGCGCACGTTTCTGGGGTCCCTCATCGCAATCAGCAGCCGTGGCCATCAGAGGGAAGCCGTGCTGTCTGCTCTGCTCTCACAGGTGGCCTGTCGCACAGTGTCTCCGGTGGGCAGAGTCAGTCACCGTGTGGCACAGGACCGGGTAGTCACCCACATGCCCCTCACAACACCCGGGGGTGCCCACAACACCTGCACAGAGCAGAGCTTGTTGAGGGCCAAAGGGGCACCCAAGCAGGAGGAAGACCCTGCACTCAGAGAGCAGCAGGCCAATCAGGGAAGGAACCCCGATGGCACTGGGGCTGCACACTCTGCATTTAGGCCCCTGGGGGTCCGAAGAGGCCACTCTTTCTTCATGCCCAGGCCCGGGACTCTGCAGAGAATCCTCCATGAGCAGCTCTCAGGAGACACGGGAAGGAACCCCGATGGCACTGGCCGAGCACGGTCTGCATTTAGGGCCCTGCAGAGAATCCCCCATACAGAGATCTCAGAAGACAAGGGCCACAAGAAATCCCAGACCTCCGTGCTAATCTCCTGCCCCAGAAGAAATGCCATCACCAGCTCATACAGCTCCACCGGAGTTTTCCCACTGGCGCAGAGGAAGAGGCTTACAGCCACATCCCGTGCTCGGCTAGTCCAGAAATCCTCCAAAAAAGTGAGCCAGGAGGGTCCTTCTCCCTCCTCGGCTCCCGGGCTTTCAAAGAAGTGCCAGCATGACAAGGAGGCAGGTGGAACAAAGGGGCAGAAGCCAAACCAGACAGACGGCTCACCCACATGTGACAGTTCCAGGCCTGGAAAACGAAACACTTGTCTTCTGCCGCGCAGGCGAGGGGACCCTCTGAGTCTGCCAAATCCCCCTGAGCTGGGTTTCCGAGTCACAGCAGAACACCTACACAGGGAGAAGGAAGCTGCACTCCAGAGCATCCACAGAGCACTTCAGGGAGGTGAGACTGAGACCATCCCAGACCTCGGTGCCATACGTGCTGTATGGAGCGGTCCTGCACCAGCTGTTCTTGCAGCTCCCAGCATGAATCCATAGCTGGCGAAATACAGGAGGAAGCAGGCCTGCTCAGGCCCCATGACTCTCCCAGATTCTGCTAGAGGGGCTACATCTGTGCATCTCTGTCACCCAGGAGGCGCAGTTCACCAGGCCCCCTCTTCTCCCAGCCAGAGGCCGTGATACGGGATAGCACCCTAACTGAAGAAGTTTAAAGTCCCCTCACTGTAGAAGTTTTAAGTCCCCTCAGAATAGCAGTTTTAAGCCCCCTGACTATAAAAGTTGTAAGGCCCCTCAGAGTAGAAGTTTTAGGTCCCCTCAGTAAACAAGTTTTAATCCCCTCACTTTGGAATATTCAAGTCCCTCCCTGTAGAGCTTTTAAGCCCCCTCACTGTGAAAGTCTTCAGCCCCTCACTGTACAAGTTTTAAGCCCCCTCACTAAAGAAGTTCTAAGCCCCCTCAGTATATGAGTTTTAAGTCCCCCCATGATAGAAGTTGTAAAGCCCTTCAGTACAGAAGTTTTCAGCCCCCTACCATAGACGTTTTCATGCCCTCACTATATGAGTTTTAAGTCCCCTCACTATAGAAGTTTTAAGACCCTTCAGTATAGTAGTTTTCAGCCCCCTACTATAGAAGTTTTAAGGCCTCTCAGAATAGAAGTTTTATGTCCCCTCAGGAAAGAAGTTTTAAACCCCTCACTTTAGAAGCTTCAAGTCCCCTCACCTTTGAAGTTTTAAGCCTCCTCACTGTAGAAGTTTTCAGCCCGACTGTAGAAGTGTTAAGCCCTCTCAGTATAGAAGTGTTAAGCCCCCTACTACATGAGTTTTCAGTCCCCACAATGTAGAAGTTTTAAATCCCCTCAGAATAGAAGTTTTCAGACCCTTACCATAGAAGTTTTAAGACCCCTCACTATAGAAGTTTTCAGCCCCCTCACTATATGAGTTTTAAGTCCCCACACTATAGAAGTTTTAAGTCCCCTCAGAATAGCAGTTTTAAGCCCCCTCGCTATAGAACTATTAAGGCCCCTCAGAATAGAAGTTTTACTTCCCCTCAGTAAAGAAGTTTTAATCCCCTCACTTTGGAAGCCTTAAGTCCCCTCTTGTAGAAGTTTTAAGCCCCCTCACTAAGGAAGTTATAAGCCCCCTCACTATAAGAGCTTTAAGTCTCCTCACTGTAGAAGTTTTAAGCCCCCTCACTATGGAAGCTTTAAGCCTAACCCTGTGCTGCAGGGACGGCCTGCCTGGTCTCTGCTCCCGCTCCCCACATAAGAACGCAGGATGTGGTGAGGTCGAAAAGGAACACCCATCGGAGCCATACGTAAGGGAGTCATATCACTGTGGTCTCCCTGAAGGCTGGGTTAACATGACGTGCGACATGCTGTCTGCTTTGCTGCCAACCAAGCAACTCTCCTCGACTCTCCCCCACTCTCCTCTACTTCCCTCGACTCTCCTCCGTAGCCGTGGCAGGTATATTAGTGGCCAATGTCTCAGTGGTTACAGCTGACGTCCAACCAGCCACAGCTGACGGACATCTACTACCGGAACCAACAACCCTCCACGTGAGGCCGAGAGCCTGGAAACTGCTCTCTGAGGCTCTGTCCCCACACGCCACCCCTACAGGGTCTCGCCTCACAATCTACGCAACAAGCATCTTCCGCGAGGGTCCCTGTGCGAGGAGCCAGGAGGTGAATGCAATATCCTGGGCACAGCCAGGGTTTCTCAGGGCACCACCAGTCCTTCTGGGCACAGCCAGACTTCCTGGACTTCTTAGGCTACCACCAGTCTCCTCCTGCCCTCCTGGCAGGCGGTACTGTGGCACTGTCACCACGCGCCAGGGCTGTGGCAACACTTGAGGAGGGTGGTGATCAGGCCACGCGTGTCACCGCTTTCATCACCCGATTCCAGAGACAGAACTCTCCCACCGATGTCTGTAAACTGAGGCCATGTAGCATGTCCACCCCTAGAATATAGTGCGGAACGGGGAAGACATAAACCTTGTAAATACGAGGGGGAAGCCTTCCTATACCCCCTGGTAAGGAAATGGCTTTCACAGTCACAGTCTTTCCCCCGTAGCCATCAATGCAGATTGCTGGTCCAGGGAACAGTTCTGGGTTCCCATAGACAAGACTGCAGTGTGCGCCAGTGTCAACTAGGGCCAAAACCCTCTGCACATTAGAAGGGGACCAATGTATGGACAGTCCACGTGGGGCCTCCAGTTCCTGCCCGTCCCCTCTGACCGGGTACCTTGACCCCACCCCTAATCAACCTGAAAGGAGTCGGCCTCAAGCGGCTGCATGAAGTCCTGGATGGACACGGGTCACGCTTTCTCAGACTTCTCCTTTAGGATTCTCCAGAATTGTTGTTCCGGACATAACTGTTTCCAAAGTAACAGCAGGAGTGCATTGGGTTTTCGATCTATTTTCTCCCAATCGGCCCCTGCTGCCACGAGATCAGGCCACATCTGTGCTCATGTTACTCTCTGAGGCCCGCGACCTCGCCCCTTTACCTTTGGTTTGGGCTTCCAGGTCTCAATTGCATGGACCTGCTGTCTTATCTGCTTTCGCCTGCGGCTCTCAACATCCCCTAGGGTGGCCATGGCAGTTGTAACTTCATGGATCCGTCGCCCTACAGAAGGTGTAAGAATAGCAACCAAGGATCCAAAAGCACTCGCAGGTGCAGTATCCAAAACCAGATCTCTCATGCTGGCTGTCAATCTCCTCCGTCATCTGGCCCCTGCACGTTAAGGTTAAAAACAGCATGTCTCATACCCATTTCACGGATGATTTGCATAAGTTCCGTATATGACTGCCATTGACTCACAGTGTCTGGCAGCTCGCCAGCCTGTCCGCATACTGTGCGTACCGCAGCAGTGAGCCACTCCGTTAGAGAATGGTTGGCCTGGTCGTGGGCCAACCTATGGCAGTTCTGTAACATTTGTCACAGGGACGAATGCACTGTCACGAGGGCTAGCATTTCCATCTCGCCTGGGGAGCAGAGAGTGTTGTCTGCTCCCTCATCCCATAAACGTAGTAGCCAAGGGGAGACTGGCTCTCCAGGGCGCTGTCGGCACCGCCCCCCCAGCTCTTGCAACTCAGTGGGAGTGTAAGGGGTGTAGGTTGTGAACTCAGTCACAGCTGGGTCGCCGGCAGCAATGCCCCCGGTGCCCAAAGGTTGCTCCCCTTTATCTTTTGTGTCAAGATTGGCCGGAGTTTGGGGGTTGGGAGCTGCATTGACTCCACTCGCTTCCTCCGCCTCTACCTCAGAGTCTCCAAGGTGGCGCCCCTCTTCTAACAGGCAGACCCAGACTTCCAGCACCTCCAACCGGGACAACACCTGGGACATTTCATTAAGCGCACTTTCCCTGTTGAGGCTCAAGGCCGTGAGGAACATCCAGCCCACGCGGCCGGCTGTAGCCTTCTCCTCCTCCAGCAACTGCTCAGCCAGAGCCTGCAGGGCCTTCTCCACGCTGGCCGGAGAGCCTTCCACGTAATCCCACCCCTCCTTCGGGGTCCAACGCCTGAGAACAGTGGCTACCGGACACCACACACTGTGCGGGGACCACACGTCCTCCTGCCCGGAGTCAGACTCCATTCCTACCTGGTCGGAATCTTGCTCACTGTGCCAGGTGTCTGAGTGGGTGGAGGCCTCCGCGGAAGATGTCCACAACCCTCGGAGCCTAAGGCCGCAGCAGGTCACCAAAATGAGAGAAACGCCGTCCATGGCCAAGACGGTGGTGTGACTGATGGAGGCTTGAGTCTCCCAGGCAGACGGCGCCTCCCATTCCCCATGTCACTCCTCATGGGCCTCCCGAAGCTGGGCTCTCACACGCACAAACTGCTGCACCATGCTTCGGTAGGTTTTGGCCGGCACCGTACCCTGCTTATGACACTGAGCTGTTCTACATAAAAACTGCTCCAGTACATTCCGGAGAGTTTCGGCCGACACCACACCCTGCTCGCTGCGCCACTCGTCATGCAGGACGGCCTGCTGGGTCTCAGCTCCCGCTCCCCACATAAGAACGCAAGATGTGGCTAGGCCACAAAGGAACACCCACGGAGCCATAGGTAGGGGAGTCACACCACTATGGTCTCACTGGAGGCTGGGTTCACAAGCCGTGCGAACTGCTGTCCGCTTTGCTACCAACTGACCGACTTCCCTCGCTCGACTCATCCTCCGTAGCCGCGGCAGTTACGTCAGTGGCCAATGGCTCAATGGTTACAGCTGATGGCCATCTACTACCCGAGCCAGCACCCCTCCACATGATGCCGAGAGCCTGGAAACTGCTCTCTGGGGCTCTGTCCCGACACCCCCTCACTATAGAAGTTTTAAGCCCTGTCGTGCGGGGGGTCTGGCGGGGCGGCCTGCGGGGTCTCTGCTCCCGCTCCCCACATAAGAACGCAGGACATGGTGAGGCCAAAAAGGAACACCCACGGAGCCATAGGTAGGGAAGTCATACCACTATGGTCTCACTGGAGGCTGGGTTTACATGACGTGCGATCTGCTGTCCGCTTTGCTGCCAACCGACCAACTGTCCTCGACTCTCCTTACTCTCCTTCAGTCTCCTCCTTCACTCTCCTCGGCTCCCCTCCATAGCCGCGGCAGTTATATCAGTGACCAATGGCTTAATGGCTACAGCTGATGGCCAACCAGCCACAGCTGACGGCCATCCACTATCCGAGCCAGCACCTCTCCACATGAGGCCGAGAGCCTGGAAACTGCTCTCTGGGGCTCTGTCCCCACACTCCACCCCACAGGTTCTCGCCTCATAATCTAAACAACAAGCATCTTCCGCAAGGGTCCCTGTGCCATATTACACTATTGACACCTATGGACAAAAAGAAACGGTAGTCTTAGGAACCAATAATGGCAAATCCCTTCCATCTGGGAGGATACACGCTAGCTTTTCGTCCTGGGAAAGGAGGGTCGCTGCTACTGGCACCTTTCCCATTTGTGGTACCAGACTTTTATGGCAGTGCTTGGGGTCCCTTGCATAGTTTCAACATGTAACAGTACAGGGGACCCCATAATAGGCCATAGTGAGAGCACATAGGTTCCCTGCAAAATCATCCCGGTATCGGGACCTCCGTATACTACAGTCACTTGCGATGGCCTCTCAGCCACCACCCCTGGCGTCACTTGCAAATCATGAGTCAAACCGGCCCCCCATGGGGCTATCAGGCCCAACCAAAACAGTGGGGGCTTTTGGCCTGCCAGGGCCAACTCCATTGCTGCCATTCCCCTGCTTTCAATCATGTGGGGGCTGGCAGCAAAATGTTTCCATTTCTGCCGTAGCCTGGCTTTAACAGAGTCTCACTGGTGGTAACCTGTAATTGAATGGGAGTGGCCGTTCTATGTAGCAGAGCTTCTACTGGTGCCGGTCCTCCCTTCCGTGGTCTCTCATTCAGGATTCTCAGGACATCCCATAGAAGCGAGGCCCAGTCCCGCATCGTGGGAGGGTGTTTTGACACCCGGAGACCTTGCTTCAAAAGGCCATTATAACGTTCAATCATGCCATCTGCTTGTGGGTTATACGGAGCATGAAATAACAATTGCACGTCCATCCTGGCAGCCCAACGCTGCACCTCTTGCCCTGTAAAATGAATACCCCTGTCACTTTCAATGACTTGGGGGCGCCCATAGAGGGCGCACAGCCGTGTAAGAGCGACGACTGTATGCCGCTGATCTTCAGCCGGACACGGCCAAGCAAACATCAACCCCGTAGCCGTGTCCACTGCTGTGAATGCGTATATCGCATTGCGGGCCTTAGACAGGGGTCCAATGTAATCCACTTGCCAGCGAGTGAGGGGCACCCTCCCACGCGTTATCTGCTGTGTCTCCCAGGGGAGCCTTCGCCTTTGGGGACTGTCCTGGGCACGGATGGCACAGTCATAGCAGGCATCTGCTTTCTCCTGCCATTTCAAAGGCAAACCCTAGCGTCTGCTCACCTGGCACATGGTTCGGCTTCCAGCGTGCTGCAATTTCCTGTGCAGCCAATGGGCCACATCAGTGGCAGGAGCCCGTTCTAACCATCGGACCCGTGCTAGGGCATCTGCTTCATCATTACCTGGGGGCACTAAGGGGGAGTGACCTGTGACATGCATTAGGGTTACCTCCTTTCTCTGCCCTAGATCCCAGAGGTCCTGCCACATGGCTTGACACCACAGTGGACGGTGTCCTACCAACCAGTTTTGGTGTTTCCATGTAGGGAGCCACAACGTTAGGCCCCGGAACACCGCCCAGCTGTCAGTACAAATAACTAGGGGCCCAGGCTCATGGCTGATTACCATCCACACAGCCCGTAATTCAGCCCATTGGCTACTCTGACCCGTCCCAGCATCAAACCAAATGGTGTCTGTTTTGGGCTGCACACCAATAGCCGTCCAAACAGCTGCAGCCCCTCGGCTAGAACCATCAGTAAACCAGGCATCCTCAGGGACTGGGGACTGTCCTTCTTTGTAGGGCGAGGGCTCCAAGTCCTCTCCTCTAGGCAGAGCGCTTGGCTCAGCCTGGGCTACTAGCTCCACAGGCCCCAGGACCTGTTGTAGCTCTGTGCTCAAAGGGCTTGAGCTAAGGGTGCTACACTGCTCCAAGTAGGCACCCCACTTGGCGAGGGTGGTGGTCTGTGCCACCCCGGTTTTTGGTCCCTGGGTCCACGTACGCACCCACCCCTGGACAGCATAGGTTGTTCGAACCACTACCCGTGCCGTTCCTGTGATCGCTTCTGTGGCCACTAGGGCTGCGTACACAGCGGCCAGCTGTTTCTCTATCAGAGAGTAGCGGACCTCCGCTCCTTTCCATAATTGGGACCAAAATCCCACTGGCAACAGGAGACGCTCCTGCCGTTGCCAGAGGCCCCATCCGTACCCCTACTGGGTTACGTGAACATCAAGTTCAAATGTGCAGCCAGGGTCCACTATTGCAGAGCCTGTGCCTGCTGCATGCCCGTTTCGTGGCAACGAAGGCTTGCTCTATAGCCTCTGTCCAATCCCATGAGGTACCCTTTTTAATCATGTTGTACAAGGGCCTTGCCATTTGTGCCATGTGGGGTACAAATGCCCACCAATATCCTAGCAGACCCAAATATGTCTGCAGATGGGAGACCTTGGTCGGCCGGGGAAAGGCTTGTATCTTATCAATAATAGCCTCGGGTATAACCTTTGTCTTACCCGACCACACAACACCCAAAAACTTGACGGATAAGACAGGGCCTTGGACCTTTTCCTCATTCACCGCCCAGCCGCGTGACTTCAGGTGGCGGAGAAGAGAGGGAGCTGCTTTCTCTAAATCAGAAAGAGAATCTGATGTTAATAGAATATCATCGACATAATGAAACAAGGCCACAGAGGACGGGTGATCCCACTGTGCCAAATCCTGGGCCACGAGCCCGTGGCAGATAGTGGGGCTGTGCAAGTATCCTTGTGGAAGGACTTGAAAAGTCCACTGCCGCCCGTCCCAAGTAAAAGCAAACTGCTCTTGACACTCGCGTGCAATGGCAATGGAGAAAAAAGCATTGGCCAAGTCCACTACATAGTGATATGTCCCCAGGCTGACAGTCAGACGATCCATTAAACCATGTACTGAAGGCACTGCAGCGAGCAAGGGTGGTATCACCTTATTTAACTCCCTACAGCCCACAGTCATTCGCCAGGTCCCGTCTGGCTTCTTGACAGGCCATACTGGGGAGTTAAAAGGACTGTGCGTTCGCCTCACAATATGTGCCTTCTCCAATTCCAATATTGTGCGACCAATCTCCTCCTGCCCTCCTGGCAGGCGGTACTGTCGCACTGTAACTACGCGCCAGGGCTGTGGCAAAACTTGAGGAGGGTGGTGAGCATGCCCGAGTGTCACCGCTTTCACCACCCGGATCCGGAGAAGGAACTCTCCTACTGAGGTCTGTAAACTGAAGCCATGTAGCACGTCCACCCCTAGAATATACTCCGGAACAGGGGAAACATAAACCTTGTAGGTACAGGGGGAAGCCTTCCTATACCCAGTGGCAAGGAAACGGCTTTCACAGTCACAGTCTTTCCCCCGTAGCCATCAATGCAGATTGCTGGTCCAGGGAACAGTTCTGGGTTCCCATAGACAAGACTGCAGTGTGCGCCAGTGTCAACTAGGGCCAAAACCCTCTGCACATTAGAAGGGGACCAATGTATGGACAGTTCCACATGGGGCCTCCGGTCCCTACTCGTCCCCTCTGACCGGGAATTTTGGCCCCGCCCCTAAGCAAGCTGAATGGAGTCATCCTCAAGTGGCAGCATGAAGTCCTGGAGGGACACGGGTCCTTCTTTCCCAGAACTCTCCTTTTGGCTTCGGAATTGCAGTTCCGGACGCAGCTGTTTCCAAAGTTCCAGCAGGAGTGCATTGGGTTGTTGGTCTGTTTTCTCCTGATCAACCCCTGCTGCCACGAGATCACGCCACATCTGTGCGCGTGTTACTCTCTGAGGCCCGCGACCTCGCCACTTTACCTTTGGTTTGTGCTTTACCTTTGGTTTGAGTCCTTGAGGAGTACTCCATTCAGCTTGATTAGGGGCGGGGCCAAGGTACCCGGTCTGAGAGGACAAGAAGGGACCGGAGGCCCCATGTGGAACTGTCCATACATTGGTCCCCTTCTAATGTGCAGAGGGTTTTGGCCCTAGTTGACACTGGCGCACACTGCAGTCTTGTCTATGGGAACCCAGAACTGTTCCCTGGACCAGCAATCTGCATTGATGGCTATGGGGGAAAGACTGTGACTGTGAAAGCCGTTTCCTCGCCACTGGATATAGGAAGGCTTCCCCCTCGTACCTACAAGGTTTATGTCTCCCCTGTTCAGGAGTATATTCTAGGGGTGGATGAGCTACATGGCCTCAGCTTACAGACCCCAGTAGGAGAGTTCCTTCTCCGGATCCGGGTGGTGAAAGCGGTGACACGCGGGCATCCTCACCACCCTCCTCAAGTGTTGCCACATTCCTGGCGCGTGGTTACAGTGCGACAGTACCGCCTGCCAGGAGGGCAGGAGAAGATTGGTCGTACAATATTGGAGTTGGAGAAGGCACATATTGGAGTGTGGAGAAGGCACACATGGAGTTGGAGGCCAACGCACAGTCCTTTTAACTATCCAGTATGGCCTGTCAAGAAGCCATCTGCAGACATATTTGGGTCTGCTAGGATATTGGTGGGCATTTGTACCCCACATGGCATAAATGGCAAGGCCCTTGTACAACATGATTAAAATGGGGGCCTCATGGGATTGGACAGAGGCTATAGAGCAAGCCTTCGTTGCCACGAAACGGGCAGTGCAGCAGGCACAGGCTCTGCAAGTAGTGGAACCTGGCCGCCCATTTGAACTTGATGTTCATGTAACCCAAGAGGAGTATGGATGGGGCCTCTGGCAACGGCAGGAGCGTCTCCGGTTGCCAGTGGGATTTTGGTCCCAATTATGGAAAGGAGCGGAGGTCCGCTACTCTCTGATAGAGAAACAGCTGGCCGCTGTGTACGCAGCCCTAGTGGCCACAGAAGCGATCACAGGAACGGCACGGGTAGTGGTTCGAACAACCTATGCTGTCCAGGGGTGGGTGCGTACGTGGACCCAGGGACCAAAAACCGGGGTGGCACAGACCACCACCCTCGCCAAGTGGGGTGCCTACTTGGAGCAGTGTAGCACCCTTAGCTCAAGCCCTTTGCGCACAGAGCTACAACAGGTCCTGGGGCCTGGGGAGCTAGTAGCCCAGGCTGAGCCAAGCGCTCTGCCTAGAGGGGAGGACTTGGAGCCCTCGCCCTACAAAGAAGGACAGTCCCCAGTACCTGAGGATGCCTGGTTTACTGATGGTTCTAGCCGAGGGGCTGCAGCTGTTTGGACGGCTATTGGTGTGCAGCCCAAAACAGACACCATTTGGTTTGATACTGGGATAGGCCAGAGTAGCCAATGGGCTGAATTACGGGCTGTGTGGATGGTAATCAGCCATGAGCCTGGGCCCCTGGTTATTTGTACTGACAGCTGGGCGGTGTTCCGGGGCCTAACATTGTGGCTCCCTACATGGAAACACCAAAACTGGTTGGTAGGACACCGTCCACTGTGGGGTCAAGCCATGTGGCAGGACCTCTGGGACCTAGGGCAGAGAAAGGAGGTAACCCTAATACATGTCACAGGTCACTCCCCTTTAGTGTCCCCAGGTAATGATGAAGCAGATGCCCTAGCACGGGTCCGATGGTTAGAACGGGCTCCTGCCACTGATGTGGCCCACTGGCTGCACAGGAAATTGCAGCACGCTGGATGGAAGCCGAACCATGTGCCAGGTGAGCAGACGCTAGGGTCTGCCTTTGAAATGGCAGGAGATAGCAGATGCCTGCTATGACTGTGCCATCCGTGCCCAGGACAGTCCCCAAAGGCGGAGGCTCCCGTGGGAAACACAGCAGATAACGCGAGGGAGGGTGCCCCTCACTCGCTGGCAAGTGGATTACATTGGACCCCTGCCTAAGGCCCGCAATGCGATATACGCATTCACAGCAGTGGACACTGCTACGAGGTTAATGTTTGCTTGGCCGTGTCCGGCCGCGGATCAGCGGCATACAGTCGTCGCTCTTACACGGCTGTGCGCCCTTTATGGGAGCCCCCAAGTCATTGAAAGTGACAGGGGTACCCATTTTACGGGGCAAGAGGTGCAGCGCTGGGCTGCCAGGATGGACGTGCAATGGTTGTTTCATGCTCCATATAACCCACAAGCAGCTGGCATGATTGAACGCTATAATGGCCTTTTGAAGCAAGGTCTCCGGGTGTCAAAACACCCTCCCACGATGCGTGACTGGGCCTCGCGTCTATGGGATGTCCTGGGAGTCCTGAATGAGAGACCACGGAAGGGAGGACCGGCACCAGTAGAAGCTCTGCTACATAGAACGGCCACTCCCATTCAATTACAGGTTACCACCAGTGAGACTCTGTTAAAGCCAGGCTACGGCAGAAATGGAAACATTTTGCTGCCAGTCCCCACATGCTTGAAAGCAGGGGAACGGCAGCAATGGACTTGGCCCTGGCAGGTCAAAAGCCCCCACTGTCGATGGTTGGGCCTGATAGCCCCATGGGGGGCCGGTTTGACTCATGATTTGCAAGTGACGCCAGGGGTGGTGGCTGAGTGGCCACCGCAAGTGACTGTAGTATACAGAGGTCCCGATACCGGGATGATTTCGCAGGGAACCTATGTGCTCTCACTATGGCCTATTATGGGGTCCCCTGTACTGTTACATGTTGAAACTATGCAAGGGATCCCAAGCACTGCCATAAAACTTTGGTACCATAAACCGGGAAAGGTACCAGTGGCAGCGACCCTCCTTTCCCAGGACAAAAAGCTAGCGTGTATCCTCCCAGATGGAAGGGATTTGCCATTATTGGTTCCTAAGACTACCGTTTCTTTTCGTCCATAGGTGTCAATAGTCTATTATGGCACAGGGACCCTCGCAGAAGCCGCTCGTTGTGTAGATTATGAGGCGAGAACCTGTAGGGGTGGAGAGTGGGGACAGAGCCCCAGAGAGCAGTTTCCAGGCTCTCGGCCTCATGTGGAGAGGTGCTGGCTCAGATAGTGGATGGCTGTCAGCTGTGGCTGGTTGGCCATCAGCTGTAGCCATTAAGCCATTGGTCACTGATATAACTGCCGCGGTTACGGAGGGGAGCCGAGGAGAGTGAAGGAGGAGACTGAAGGAGAGTAAGGAGAGTCGAGGAGAGTTGGTCGGTTGGCAGCAAAGCGGACAGCAGATCGCACGTCGTGTAAACCCAGCCTCCAGTGAGACCATAGTGGTATGACTTCCCTCCCTATGGCTCCTGGGTGTTCCTTTTTGGCCTCACCATGTCCTGCGTTCTTATGTGGGGAGCGGGAACAGAGACCCCGCAGGCCGCCCTGCCGGACACCCCGCACGACACATAGGTAGGGAAGTCATACCACTATGGTCTCACTGGAGGCTGGGTTTACACGACGTGCGACCTGCTGTCCGCTTTGCTGCCAACCGACCAACTCTCCTCGACTCTCCTTACTCTCCTTCAGTCTCCTCCTTCACTCTCCTCGGCTCCCCTCCATAGCCGCGGCACTTATATCAGTGACCAATGGCTTAATGGCTACAGCTGACGGCCAACCAGCCACAGCTGACGGCCATCCACTATCTGAGCCAGCACCTCTCCACATGAGGCCGAGAGCCTGGAAACTGCCCTCTGGGGCTCTGTCCCCACAAGCCCCCTCAGTGAAGAAGGTTCAAGTCTCCTCACTATAGAAGAGTAATCCCCTCACTATAGAAGGTTTAAGCCCCTCACTATAGAAGTTTAAAGTCCTCTCTTCTTCTCCCTCTGCTCCGGACCCCCTGGTTTTTCCTCTCATCCCTGACTACAGCTAGTTCAAATCCCCACACCGTATCAAACCGTTGCCCCCACATCCCATTCCGATACTTACTCCACCACTGCCCTGCTTCCTCCGGACCGTTCTTGCCCTGCTCAACCTGACCTTATGCACCCCCAGCCACCCAGATCCCTCTCAGGGAAGTGGCAGGCGATGACGGCCTTGTTGGGTTCCATGTGCCTTTCTCGATGACAGACCTGAGTCACACTGAATCTGAGCTAGGCTTCTTTTCTTCAGGTCCCTCCAACTTTCCTAAAGAGTTCGAATACCTCACACTTAGCTATGACCTTATTTGGCGGGACATCTATATTGTTCCTTCCACGGGTACTAACTCTGACGAAAGGGATGCTATCATTCGAAAAGCTAGGGAAACCGCCCAATCCGGACCGGACCACTTAAAGAGAGACCATAGGGTTAATTGTCTCCTTCAGGGCATGAAGGCAGCCATTCAGAAAGCTGTCAAGTATGAAAAAGTTAGGGAAATCTACCAGGACCGCCCTGAGAACCCAGCTGTTTTTCTCTCTCGCCTTTCAGAACCCTACAAACCTACACTAATATTAATGCTGACTCTCCGCATGGCAGAGCTGCCTGAGCCATGCATTTCATCTCCCAGTGGGCCTGATATTCGCAGGAAGCTTCAGAAATTAGAGAAGGGTCCTCACCCCCCCACCAAACAGATCTTTTAGATCTGGCCTTTAAGGTCTTCAATAATCCAGACGGAGAATAGACAGGCCCATACCCAGGCCTACACATGGTTGCCGCAGCAGTTTCCCAGGCCATTAGGCCGGGCTGGCCCCAAAGGAAAGAACTGGGACCCCAATCCTCTGCACAGCCTAATTACCAAGTGCCTGCTTTAAATGTGGTATTCCGGGACACTGGAGCCGCTCTTGCCCTAACACACGGCCTCCTACTAAGCGTGGCCCCCTATGTGGCCGTGGTGACCAGTGGATGTCAGATTGCCCTCCAGGCCCTCAAGGCTCAGGAACATCCACTTCCTGGCCCCGGCCAATAATCTTCCCCTCCTGGGGATACTCGGCACCGATGAAGATGAAGGTGCCCAGTCCCATCACAGGCCTCCAGCTCCACCATGTGCGGGTAACTCTCCTAGTTGCAGGTGAGGCCATTTCTTCAAGACAAGGAGGCCACTTACTTGGCACTCCCCGAATTTTCCGGCAAGCTCTCTCCCTCTCTCGTCTGGATTGTGGGGGGTCTATGGGAAACTTTCTCACCTCATAGCTACCTGCTAGAGGGACATCCTTTTATGTTCCCCAGAGGGACATCCTTTTAAGATTCTCCTCCCCGCTTCTCTCCCTTCCTTCCGTTATACACTGCAGGGGCCACCAAAGGGGGCCATCCTCCCCAGGGCCATGGTCCATGGCTCTCTCTCTCTGGAGAGCCTGTTACTAGTCAGGAGCCCTTTGGGAGGGCCCCAGCTGCCTCCGCTGGAAAACTGCCCCTACTACCCCATCTTTCCTCCCTATTGCCCTTCCCTGTCGCCTCTGCTCTGTACCGTCCCCTCACCCTCCACTGCACTCAAACTTTCCTCAGTCCGTTTTGCTACCCTTAGTTAGGGAAGTCTTCCCTCTTTCATCCTCCGACTCGGTCAGATTTGCCGTCGGATACAAGACCTAGTGCTAGACCTGACCGTGTCCGGGGGCCAGGCCCCTGGAGCAGCCGGGGGCAGGGACGCCTGCCCCCGTCTGCACCTTTCCCCTCCGCGGGTCCTGAGGAAACCGACAGCAGGACGCCCTGCCATTTTCCCTTGTACTCTGAAGGATTAAGAGGGTCTAGACTTTACCTCTTTTTGCCCCCTATTTTTTACCTCACCCTCCTCTGCTATCTCCCCTCCCCTGGACAGGCGGACAGGGCAGACAACTTTTTTAATCAACGCCTCTCGCATTTTAGTTGAATCACTCTCTAATCCAAGCTCTGAACTCCTTCCTCCAGGATGAGAGGCCCCCACACCTTTTCCTTGAGGGTTCCTTTGGGATTTTTGTTTTGTTTTGTTTTGTTTTTTAAAGATTTTATTGGGAAACAGTGTGTACTTTTTTTCAACTCAAGTTGTTGTCCTTTCAGTCTTAGTTGTGGAGGGCGCAGCTCAGCTCCAGGTCCAGTTGCCCTTGCTAGTTGCAGGGGGCAAGGCCCAACATCCCTTGCGCTAGTGGAAACCGGCAACCTTGTGGTTGAGAGCACGCGCTCCAACCAACTGAGCCATCCTGGAGCTCAGCAGCAGCTCAGCTCAAGGTGCCGTGTTCAATTTTAGTTGCAGGGGGCGCTGCCCACCATCCCTTGTGGGAGTCGAGGAATCCAACTGGCAACCTTGTGGTTGAGGGCACCGGCTCCAACCAACTGAGCCATCCGGGAGGCAGCTGAGCTCAAGGTGCCGAGTTCAATCTTAGTTGCAGGGGGCACTGCCCACCATTCCTTGCTCCCCTGTAGGACGCAAGGAACTGAACTGGCAACCTTGTGGTTGAGAGGCCACTGGCCATGTGGGAATCCATCCGGCACCCTTCGGAGGAGCACGGAGCTCTAACCGCCTGAGCCACCAGGCCGGCCCTTGGTTATATATTTTTAACCAACACATGGTTGAAAGGTCCAGAGATCATGGTTTAAAAAATAACAAGATAAACAACAAATGACAGAAACAAAGCCACAGGAGACCTAGATAGAGTTATCAGACTCTAACTATTCTGAATATGTTGAAGGAAACTCTCTCAAATTGACCACTAAGCAGACAACTAGAAATTATAAAAGAAAACTAAACCAAAATTCTAGAAGTGAAAAACTCAATGAGTTTAAGAACTTAGTGGCTAGGTTTCAAGGCAGAATGAATAGACAAACACAGCTGAAACCTGCACACATGTGTTTACGACGGTGTCATACATAATTGCCAAAAACTGAAAGCAACCAAGATAGCTTTCCATAGGTGAATGGATAAACAGAGTGCCGTACACCCGTAAAATAAAATATTATTTAGTGATGAAATTAGCTGCCAAGATACTAAAAGACATGGAGAAAACTTAAATGCATACTGCTAAATGAAAGAAGCCAGTCTGAAAAGGCTACGCATTACATGATTCTAACTGCATGACATTCTGAAAAAGGAAAAAGTACTGAGACAGTAAAAAGATTAGTAGTTTCCGGAGGTTAAGGGAATTAGAGAGGTCACAATAGGTGGAATGCAGTATTTTTAGGACAGTGAAATTACTCCGTAGGATACTATAGTGGTGGATAAATGACATTACGCGTTTGTCAGAATCCATAGAACTGTACAATAAAAGGGTGAACTCTAATGTCGACTATGGAACTGAGTTAACAACGTGTCGACATTGGTTCATCTATTGTAACAAATGTACCAACCAGACAAGATGTCAATAACAGGGGAAGCTGGAGAGATAAGAGGAAGGGAATATGTGAGAACTCTGTACTTCCTGCTTGATTTTCCTTTAAATCCAAAACTTCTCTAGAAAACAACGTCTATGAGGTGTGTTTTTTTTAACCTATGGCAAACAGTGATACAGGAGAGTTAGCATGTCCCTCGGTAGACAGGGAGGTCCCTGGTGGAATAAACAAAGACAGTCCTATCCTAAAACTTCAGGTTTTGAAATCACTCCTTCGCTCCAGGACATAATGTAACAAGGTGTAAGGAATAGAATATATGAAGGTCTGCCTGGGAACATTTGGGGATGTAAACTCTCACAGTGGCTGGGATACGTGCTTGGCCTTGGAAGGATTGGCTACCCTCCCAAAGACCAAGAAAATATTTACGGGATGTGGAGCCTGGCCTTCGCCTTGCCACAGTTGGGCTGAGCTCTGATACATCTAATCGCGTACCAAGGACTGGCCCCTGCTCCTAGCCAGATCCGAGACCAGTTCCTTGTGTTGTTAACACGTATGCTTATTGGCTCCTTGCTGCTGTTGTTAGTGAAGTCCTCAAAACCCCAGGAAGCGGAGGAGCAACAGCAACAGTTGTTCCCCGGCCGCCTGGGCTGCTGTAAGGTGTTTCACTCGTGCTGATGAAGGGCCGGTGCTGTTTCTGTGCATGATGTTTCGCCCCTGTTGATTTTTTACCGGTGCTGTTTCTGCGCATGATGTTTCGCCCGTGCTGATAACTTTACTCGATTAGGATTTTGCCCTGCTAATGAAAGGCCGTTGCTGTTTCTACGACTCGAATTGACCGGGCCCTGGTGGTATGATGAATTGCCTCCTTGCTTGGTAGTGGTATGATAATATGTTCCTCTAATCTCTATCTTGTCTTACTTACTTTCACTTTGTAATAAAACTCTTTAACCCCTTCATCCCGGCTTGTGGTGGTGTGTCTGGCGTATCGGGCCTTGAAAATAAGGCTGTGCACAGCAATCGATAATACTTATCGATACACAAGGCCTTGAGATTAATCATAACATTCCTTTTGGCCTGACAAATGGAGCAGATCTGAGAGAGAAAGAGTGGGTCACTTTGCTAATTCCTTTAGGATGGGCAAGCAGAACAAACTCGGTAGATGATTTTCATTAGAAGGCGCCAGTTCCCTTCTTCAAACAAGTTCCCTTCTTCCCCGAGCAGGCAAGGGAAGGTATAAAAGTAAGAGCTTTTGCCTCAGTCACGGGGCACCCCCATTCGGGACACCCTCCCGCTTGGGAGCTGCAACCTCTTCTCCTGCCTCTAATAAACTATCCTCTTTTTCAAAACTCTTTGCCTCTCCCTGGTCCGTGTTTGCATTCTTCGGCTTCACGAGACACGATCCCGGCCCTCACTCAGAAACTGCCAGCAGATCCAACATCACCTACATCAACAGCATACTTAATGGTAAAATGCTGAAAATTTTACCTGTCAGACTGGTAACCAAATATCGATGCCAGCTGTTACCCCTTACATTCCATATTGTACAGGAAGTCCAGTGAAATAAGGCAAGAAACAGAAAGCCGACAAATACTTTTGAAAGGAAGAAACCGTCATTACTTGCATATGATATGACCGTAGATGTACAAAATCACAAAGAATATTAATTATTATATATGTGTAATTGCCGCATTACTGAATATAAGATCCACAAACAAAAATCAGTTCTATTGCAATACAACAGTAGTAACAGAAATGAAAGCAAAAGTAAGTCATATTTTAAATAATGTCAAAAAAGTCAAATGCCTAGGAATAAATTTAACAAAAGATACACAAAACTTGTACCCAGAAAACTGTATAACACTGAAAGAAATTTAAAAAGTCCCAAATAAATGGATAAAAGCATATACTGTGTTCATGTACTGGAAGACTTAACATTATGTTAAGATGTTAATTCTCTCTCAAGCTGATATATAGATTCAGAGCAGATGCATTAAAATCCAAGAGACTTTATGTTTTTGTTTTTGGTGTGTGTGTGTGTGTTTGTGTGTGTGTGTGTGTGTGTAAACTGACAAGCTGACTAAAATTTATTCAAAAATGTGAAGGACCAGAATGGCCATGAGGCTCACTATGGAAGTAAAATTAGGAGGACTTGATGTATTACACCTCGGGATGTTTTTATACAGTCATAGTAATTAAATTCCCTCACTATGGAAGTTTTAAGAATCCTCACTATAGAAGTTTCATGCGCTCTCACTATAGAAGGTTTAAGCCCCCTCACTATAGTTTTTCGTCCCCTCAGTATAAAACTTTTAAGCTCCCTCAGTAAGTTGTTTCAAGGCCCCTCACTACAGAAGTTTTTAGTCCCCTCACTATAGAAGTTTTAAGTTCCTTCACTAGAAGTTTTAAGAGTCCTCAATATAGAAGTTTTAAGCCCCCTCAGTAGAGAAATTTTGAGACCCCTCAATATAGAAGTTTTAAGTCTATTCACTAAGAAGTTTTAAGTCTCCTCAGTATAGAAGTTTTTAGCCCCCTCACTTATGGAAGTTTTAAGCCCCGTCACTCTAGAACTTTTAAGCCTCCTCAGTATAGAAGTTTAAGTCTTCTTTTCCTTAGTTTCTTAGCTCTTTAGCCCCTCGTTTTAATCACTCTTCAAATCAGTTTCTTAATCCTAAAGATTGTTCCTAGCCTAAATCACAAAATTATTCCCAACCTTGTTTCAGATAACTACTTAAAAACTCCTTAACTGTGATCATTGTAGCCAAACAATCCCCCAAGCCATTCCAGACCTAACTCTTGGATAAATAAAACGCCATCCCAGAGACCAAATGGGTTTTAACACTACTCCAGGCCAGTCCATACCTAACCCCGGGCTAAAATAAGATAAATATGCTTTGAGAGCCATCCCCGGAGCCTGTACTTTTAATTTATTTACTAATACCTGTCTCTCCCCATCTAGTGCCCAGTCAGGATACGAATTATGTCCTAGCGATGCTCCCAGTGCACCTGATCAAGTAAGAAGAGATCCTTCTTTTTATTTAAGATCAGATAGGGTTAGAGTTTCGTGAATCCCCATTAGGTGGGGACAGCTCTACCCCCTTGCTCAGCTTGAAGGAGATACAGAAGAGACCTCCTGTCCTTCAACTCCCCACAGAAATTTATGGGGCTCACTTCTCTCAGGGAAATCAAGGCAGGCAGTTAGAAACAGGTAATTGGGTCTCAATCTATGGGGAGCATCACCTTGGACACCTCTCAAATTCTTCCCTTATCTGCCCTGTTAGCCACTGTGAGGAGACTAAAAGACAAGACATTAGACCAGTCTGCAGCAAAGGGCTGCAACAACCTCCATCTCACCCTAGCCTCATTACATCTTCATTGTAATATCATACCTATGCCCAGAGTTCATTAATATCATTATAACAGACTGAACTCTGGGAAAAGACATGCGCAGTCTAAGAAGGTGAGACAAGGGCCATTATCAATCACGTGTCTATCAAGTAGTCCCACAGGGGAAGAGCCCATCACAGAGCCAAAAGATAAAACACCCAGGCTCCCTTGAACCATAAGCCACTTCCCTCTTGAGCTTTGAACCTTGAGCCCCTCTTGAGCCTTGCCTTTTCTCAGGGGCCCACTCCAAACCCTTTGGAGTGTATTTTCTCCCCTAATAACAATGCCACCTTGAGCCCTGAGCCTTGAGCAGCATTTCTTAGTGCTCCCCCTGCTCCTAATTCTTTGGAGTATACCATCTGTTCTAATAAACTTTTTAACCACTTGACCTACGTGTCTCATTCAATTCTTTGCTCAAGATGCCAAGAACCTGGACACCGTGCCAAGGAGGGTCCAATGCCTGGGAACACATCAACCCCCAGTTGTGGGAAGCTAGCCAGAAAGGCCCCGCCTACCCACGTCTCAGGGAACAGCTCTGCCAGGCATCACTTCACACTCAGCCCCCATCCCATTTACCTTGCTGACCAGAGCTTCCTCCCAGGTGTCAAGCAGGGCTGACCTGTCTGCAGGGCCCATGAGCCTCTTGGCTCCTGCACCAGGCATGGATTGTGATATCCAAAGCCCAGCTCCTCACTGGCCTGCTCCTCTAGTTGCTGCAGCATCCCCTTCCCCCGTCGTATTGAAGCCCATCTGGGAGCTCCCTCTGAATGTGGGGTGAGGAGGCCCTTTGCAACCCAACGCCTGGGTTTCAGCTGCCACAGATGCCATCTTGGCCTTCCCTGCTCCTAACAAGGAATTTCTTAATGAAATAGAATAAAATAGAAAATAGCAGAGTATAGCTACAAGAAATTATTTCTCATAAAACTTTTGTTTCATAAAACTTTGTCGATGTATAGCTATAGACTACCTAGGTGCTAGGCTGCACTATAAAATGTCCTTCGTACTGTGGATTGCAATTAAAGTGTGAAAGCCATTTAAAAAAATCTTTTTTAAAAAGGTTGCATCAGCGCTTGCTTACTGCATTCAAGGGAGAGCACAAAGAAAATATAAAACCATAATTATCTCATGGATTCTGTTTTTAATAGAAATTTAAAAACCAGATGTCTATGGTTTGGAAGGTTCCCTTTTTGGTTTCTCTTCTGTACAGAGCACATTCATTTCAAACCTACTTCCCAGACCTTGTGGTTCTTCCATCAGATGTTTACGAAGGTGCCATGGAACCCATAAGGCATCTGCACAGGCACCTCTGCTCGGCCCAGTTCCTTAAAGTTCTTGGCATCCAAGACTAGGAGAAAATTGCTTTTGTTCTAGAAAAGGAAAAACAATACTGAAAAATAAAAGTTTTTTTCTATAAAAAATCTGGCTATCTCTTCCACTCGATCAAATTACTACTAGTATCAAATTACTAATGGAGAGACCGTGTGTTATTTATTTTCCTATCTATGCCCAGTACCTATAACAGTGCCTTACTTATACATGCACTAAATGTTTGCTGAATTGCTGAATTGGACTGAAAAGGAGATTATGGCTTTAGAAGTTCATGACGAGAGCAAAAAAAATAAGTTGTTTCTATCAATCACCTTCACAGGATCTCTTTGAGTTTAGGATCTTTTTACTTGTTCCTTTTCAATCTCCTAAGAGACATCAAAATTCTTTCCTCCAAATTTGAAATGCCTCCATTTTGTGTTACTTTGGAGCTGTTCAAAAGGTAGCATTGCAAGGCAGAGATTTGTCCTGGTACAATTATGGGAGCGGCAAGTACGTGGTATGAGAACTAAGTCCTCCTAAGCCCATGGCAGACATTACAAATTGATCACAGCACATTTCTCACCAACCTGTCAAAAGGCTCAGAATGCTACACCCTAATAATTGATCAAAGTTGGTACTTCCAGTAAACCTATTTGCCACAAAATTGCCCTAAATGAGAAGTTGCATATCAACATTATTGAGACACTAGGTTAGGGCTTACGACATTAGACTTCCGGGTCATTCAGTTGAAACTGGCAGCACACACGGTGTTATGAATATTAGACTCCAAGTCAGAAGATTGGAATTTAAATACTGGCTTTACTACTATGAGATCCGATGACAGTCTCTTTCGACTTTCTTAGGTTACAAATTCCACATGTGTAAATGGTATCCCACGAAAGTGTTTTGATGACTAAATAAGATAATATGGATGAGAGTCCTTTGTAAATATATTTCTATGCAAATATAAATTAGTATCACACTTCTACAAATAGAAATTTAAAACACTAATAAAGTTTGGATTATGATAAGAGGACGCATAAATAGTAAGGAGAGGGAAAAAAGAACAAAGTACAGCAATGGAATCAAACTAAACTATCAACAGTATAACTAAATATAACCCTCAAAAGGCTCGGGGCTACTTTTCTTTCTGACTACGAAAAGGAGCTACATTTACCTGGTTGGGGGTGATCACCACAGAAAGAATAACCCCACCATCTTCTTCATTGGTTCCTGGTACTGGTACAAAAACTGGTTCTGAGGGATAAAAGCCATCTTCTCTCCACACCTGTAAGTCCCCAAAAAAGTTTTTGACAAAAAGTTAGTTATGAGCTGGAAGCTTTGTATAGCTTTTGTCTCTCTCAGCATGAATTTGGCTATCAATATTGTATTCCAACAGTACAAGAATTAGGCTTACTAAATTGAACATAGGAGAGACAGAGGCCGCTTTTGCAGCTACAGATTCTATCATCATCAAACACAATTTCTGAAATTATAATTTCCCATTAACCTGAAATATAGGTGTCCCAACAACCTGAACCCTGTGATTGCTCTCAAAATAACATTAAAAATACAATTATTGGGGCCGTCCCCGGTGGCTCAGGCAGTTAGAGCTCCGTGCTCCTAACTCCAAAGGCTGCCGGTTCGCTTCCCACATGGTCCAGTGGGCTCTCAACCACAAGGTTGCCAGCTCAACTCCCGCAAGGGATGGTGGGCTCCACGCCCTGCAACTAAGATTGAACATGGCACCTTGAGCTGAGCTGCCTCCCAAATGGCTCAGTTGGTTGGAGCATGGGCTCTCAACCACAAGGTTGCCGGTTCGACTCCCCCAGAGGATGGTGGGCTGTGCCTCCTGCAACTAGAAAAATGGCAACTGTCCCCAGGAAGCCCCGTCCTAGGACATGTGACCTGGCTCAGGCATCCTGCAGCACATCCGACTCCAGCACCAGAAGCTGGAACATTCCCTTCAGCCTGAACATGGCCATATTCAGGGTGTGGCTCACCACAAGAAGGAAGGAGCTAGTGACTCATAAGAGCCCCCAGAAAGACCAATAAAAAATAATTTATTTTTTTATTTATGTAAAAAAAAAGAAAAAGAAAAAAATAAGAAAGAAAGAAAATGGCAACTGGACCTGGAGCTGAGCTGTGCCCTCCACTGAAAGAACAACAACTTGAAGCGGAACATCACCCTCCACAACTAAGATTAAAAGGACAACAACTTGACTTGGGAAAAAGGCCTGGAAGTACACACTGTCCCCAATAAAAGTCCTGTTTCCTTTCCCCAACAACAAAAAATCCTTAAAAAATAAATAAATAATAGAATAATTTTTCTGGGCTTCTGGTTCATTTAGATTCCTTAGAGGGAACATACCCCTCAGCTAAGTGATTCCATGGTTCTCAAACCTAATAAAAGGAAATGGCTGAGCTGCTTAAATACTAAAGAATCTCAAAGCTACCTGAAACAAAATAGAAACTATTTCAAAGAGCAGAACCGGTCTTTTAAGGACTTAAAAAAGGAAAGAGATTTTCATTACCGTCAGCATCTTGTTCACCACGTCAACTTTGACCAGAGAATCCCCCACCAAGTGCCGAAAGCCACAGCCGTAGAAGAAACGATATTTTTTGCCACTGAATTGGCCATAGTTGATCTGGGGAAATTCAATACCTCCTAGCTCCTCTAAGTCCTTGGAATGTAGATTTTCATAAGAGCACCAAATCTAAAAGAGGTCCCCAAAAGATTTGCAGTGATTGCTTAATTCTCACTCATTTTCTTCAGTGTAAGTCCCTGCAGGGGCTAATACCTTATAACAGTATTGGAAACTGAGGCTCTATGTCATTTTTACATTGTTCCTTTTTCCATCATGTGTGTGAATGTACAAAAGAGTATTGGATTTTGTGACTAAGCTGTCAAATGGCATAGGAGGTAGATGTGGGCTTTGTATTCTACCAAAGCTAAGACATTGATATGTCACACAATGACAGGCCTGTAGTAAGCACAAATTATCTAAAACGTAGGGATGGTCAGTACCAATCTCAAATATTTAGACATTTCACAACCATTAGAAAGTTGCATATATCTGTTTCAAAACACAAAGGGAATAGAGGTAAACAGTGCTCCCTCCCACCCCAGAATTCTGTGGTTCTTGTGCAAGCAATGTGCATTGACCTTGCCCTGCTCAGCTGAATATTATGAAACTTGTGCACCAAGCACTGTGGAATAAAGTTCAAAGTCTTAGTCTAATGTCGGTTCATAGCATACCTTTCCATCAGCCTGTTTCACAGCACGGGCTGAAGAATAGGACAACGGGCTGAGGTTCTCCCCTTCAGGGGCATTCAAATTAACAGATAAGGGCAAAACAAACCTTCGAGGGAAAGACCTGGCTGCTGAATTATAAACCTGTTCAGGAGAGAGAAATAAACAGATGAGAAAGTTGTCATTCAGAGAATAACAGCATGTTCCAATAAATTAGGTCCAGTCAACATTATTGGCATTCCTAATTGCATAAATGATCATTTCCATTCATTCATTTAACAAATATATACTGAGTTCCTACTATAAGCCAAGCACAGTTTGAACACTGGGACTACAACAGTGAACAAAACAGAATCCCTGGCCTCATGGAACTTATATTGTAGTGGAGAAAGAATGATAATAAGTGAGAAATAAAATGTTATTTAATTTCTGTCAAATAAACAAATGATTATATAGCCCAAGATCTAATAGTGATAAGTGCCATTAAAACACATACTACAGGGTGAGGGCCTAGACAGCCACAAGAGACGCTTCCATCTTCAGGTTTGGTCAGGACACACCTGTGTGTGGAAAAGGGGTAACGTAGCAGGCCCAGGATCCTCAAACCCGGGACATTCTCGTGAAAGACCTATTTTCATGATGGGCCCTTGTCTGGCACCCGGGAGCTGAGCTCTTCCTTGGACTGTCCTGTCTGATAAGAGTGTTTTTGCGTGCCAATAACCTTTTACACATTCATATACATGATGGAAAGAGGTACAGTGTTAAAATGACATAAGAACCTCAGTTACCAAGCCCTCTCACCAACTCTTATTGGGTATTAGTCCCCTCACTGAAGAAAACCGACACTGAAGAAAATAAGTGAGAACTAAGCAATCACTACAAATCCTTGAGTCACGTTGTACTAGTTTGTCCAGACAGTATATGCTAAGAATGTGGTTTGTGATGAACACCTGATTTTACAATGAGAGTCTGAAGCTTCAGTAACTAAGGTGACTCAGGTGGGGGCCGTATGTCTACGTGCAGATCCTCAACAAAAACCTTGGACAACCAACTTGGGTGAGCTTTCCTGGCACACAACATTTCACACAAGTTGTCACAGTGAATTGCTGGAGGAATCAGGTGCGTGCTGTGTGGCTCGACTAGGAGAGGACTCTTGGAAGCATGCACCTGGTTTCCTCCACGCTTCATCCCCTGTGCCTCTTCCATTTGCTGATTTTTCTGGGACCTGTGAGTCCTCCCAGTGAATCATCAAAGGGTGGACTTGGGGACCCCCAATATAGCCTCTCTGCAGAGATGATGTTTAAGCAGAAGACCCTAATAAAATAAGGGTATTTCTTCTGACAATAAGACTGGTTTAAGCCCATTTTCCTCTCTGAAAATATAAGATGGACAACAAACTGCCATTTCCTCCCATATTCCTAGTCCATATTCTCTCCTTCTCATATAGAAATGCCTTATATTGAGTAAAAATTTAGTGATAATTTAAGCTACATAAAGACTTAGCTTTTAAAAAATTACTTTTAAATTTAAACATTTTTTTTCTTCTGCAAAACCATAGCTGAACAAAAAGAGACTTCCAAAAATTGATGAGTTGATTCTATGATTTATGGAAATGCACAAAGCCAAGAAAAACCCAGGCAATCTTAAAAATGAATAGAGGACTTATACTGCAGATTTCAAGACCTATTCTATGGCTATAACATTAAATAAACTTAGTAAGCGTAAGTAAACTTTAAAAGCAATGTTTTAAAAAGGTTTAAAAATAAAACCATAGCTATAAACAATTTACATTACACAATCCAAGGAAAAATTGTACCTTGGTTTCAATATCACAAAAAAAGTGAAACACTTCAACTAGATGAACGGATACACTTTCTTTATCAGAGAATTATGGTTATAGTCTATTTTGCTTTCCCTTCCAGTAAATTTAAGTATGTTTAGTGGTGAAGTGTAATGAGCAACTAATCACAAGCGCTTCAAACCATATCTCTTGGCTTTTTTAAAAAACATGCTTTTTATTTATTAGATATTAAGTCAGTACTTCCAATTATTTTTTAATATTAAATAAATGACAAAACTGTGCCTTCAATACTTTAAAACTATTCTCCTTTTTTATTTGCCAAAGAGGCAAATAAGCAGCTAGTTCCAAAGCCAAAGCCAGAACTTGGGTGGTTCAAAATTATTTTGATAATTCCTGATAAATCAGACATGTTTACCTGATCAAGCCCTTCCCCAGCTTTCCTAAGATTCTGCAGTTGGTAAACTTCTAGGCTTCTTCCATTATCTTGACAGCACAAATCAATTACAACACAGCCCTGATCCTCAAAGGCATTGATTTGATGAAAAGTAACAAAAGGTTTACTGTAGTACATCCCTGGAAGAAGCTGCAGGGGGAAAGACAAACAATGAAAAAGAGACATTTTCTTGTCTTTTCTTTTCTTTCCTTTAGGGAACAGATCCACCAAGCTCAAATTAAGATTTTCCCCCATTATGTGACAGGCCTGGTAGGTGCAAAAAAGTAGAATTTAGAATGAAGAAGCAAACATGCTTTGATTTAAGCTTTGCTTGCTTAAGTCATCTCGTCTCCTATTAATCATTGAATTAGGACGATAAACCAACTGTTACCTGTTTCCCCGAAAATAAGACCTAACGAGAAAATAAACCCTCGCGTGATTTTTCAGGATGACATGCCCTGAACATAAGCCCTAATGCATCTTTTGGCGCAAAAATTAATATAAGACCCGGTCTTATTTTCGGGAAACACGGTACAACTAAGTTAAAATTCTTCATGAAATATGGCCCAGTGTTTTGAAGGATAATTAATTCCTGGACTCTAAATGCACGGTTAAGTGGAAAATACTGTTATTAAGTAACTTATGATCAATTTAAGTGACTACTTCTTTGATAAATGCACTCATTATTAAAATGGAATTTTTTTGTAGTGAAATTAAGGTACAGTAAATTTAGGATACTATCTCTTTTAAAGGTAAAAAAAGACAAATATAATAGTGCTATCAATCAGGAGTATAGAAAGATATTTAACCAATGTGCTTTGGACTTCAGGAGGATTATCATATTTACATATCAAGAAGTTGTAGAAGCAACTAATTAAAGAATCATTGCAAAAGTTACAAAAGACCTCTGTATAAACAACATCCTTTTTTGCAAATATTATATGGAAAAACCCATGCTAAGAGGGTTTCTAGATGCCATTTTAATTGCATCAGATAATTAGAAGGATAAAACCATTTCCTACAATTTTGTAATATGCAAAATCCACTGTCTTAATAAATAGCTAGCCCTACCTATGGAATAAAATAATATCCTCAATTCAGTGTCATGTATTCATAAGTAATGCCCAGTGAAGATAAAAATCGACCATATGGAAATTTGCCTTTGCTTCCAATCATTTTCATGATAAATATATTCAAAATACTCCACCTGTCTAGTGTGCTTATCCACCACATAAAATCGTGTATTATACTGGGGTTCCCAGCTTATTCCATCTGAAAGAGACTTTCCCCGAATTTTAGAAGTGACGATTTTCCATAGATTCATCTTCAGAGGCTGTTCTATGAAGATTATGTAGTTCTTTGTCATTCCTAAAAGGTTCCAGCAAACAATGCAATGTATTTGGTAAACCAGAGTTGTCTGAAATGTGACAGTTACATGACTTGTCTGAATGCTTGCACATATTACTGCTGACCTAAATAAAGTCCAGCCCAAAATAAGTCTTCACTGTTTCCCAGCTTTGCTATATGTAGTTCCTTTTCCTACATAAAAAAGGGAACTGTTTAAAACAGTTTAGGTTGAATGACCTCAACTTGCTTTTAATCCTTTTTTTCTTTCTTTAAAATTGTTATTATTTAAGATCAAAGTAAAGAAGCATAATATTAAGGTGTGATTTATGATCTGGACCTTTATCCCTTAATCCTTTTACTATTTATACTGGGGATAAGAATCCAGGAACAGATTGGCTATAAAGGTTTAGAATGCAGAAGATAAATATTATAAGACAAAGCTAAAGCAATCTATGTAGAATATGAATTTCCCCCAAAAAACACAGTCAAAATCTTTTCATATATGATTACTATTTGTGGTATTTAAAGTTACCAAAATTTTTGAATCCTGTCAATTAACTTTATGGTCAATGGTTTGTTTTTTTTAGTTAAGACTTGACCTTTTTAGAGCAGTTTTAGGTTCACAGTAAAACTGAGGGAAAATACAGATTTCCCATATACCCCACAGTAAAACAGAAGGGAAAATACAGATTTCCCATATACCCCCGTCCTCATATATACATAGTCTCTGCATTGTCAATATCCTACACAGAGTGATACATTTCTTACAACTGATGAACCTACACTGACACATCGTATCACCCAAAGTCCATAGTTTACATTATGGTTCACTACTTGTATTGTCAATTTTTTAGTAATTGCTTGTACTAAAATAATTATATCTTTTCAAGCAGTAAGTTAGTAGGAGTAAGAAGTATATGACTAACTTGAATAAACTTAACTGGCAGTAAAATGACACTTCGGTCTCATTATCACCATATTCTGATAAACTTTATTAACATAGGACTTACCAAAGTTAGTCCCTCTGCTACAGTGATATTAAGGCAAGCCCCACTGCAATTTGCCTCATCTCTGCACTCACCAAAGCTATGGTAGTAAGAAGGTTTCATCCTCTCTGCAGAAGGAATAGAACATATCACCTGGGCTCCATGGATTGTATCCCCAAGGTCCACTTTCTCTGGAGGAACCCGAATAACATTATAGAAAGAACCTGGAAAATAGAATGTTCTGTCTTAACTGTTTTATATACATTCTAAGAATAAAAAACAACCCTTGCATTTGTGGGCTAGGCAAGAGCAGTTAAGAGATTTTTGCAATATGCATGACACCCATGCTTGACACCCACATTTCATGAATGGTTATTACAAACAGATTTGGCTATTAAAAATATATGAACTTTATGAAAGTCATTCGTTAAGGTTTTGAAACAACACACACAAAGTCATCAACTGACAGGTTCTTATATTTTAATGCTCTCAAATGGCTATTCTCTTGCTCCCTAAAGATGAAGCCAATCCCTACTTCATAGGAAGGATAAGTAGCAGCCAGGAATATCCTCAAACTCTATTTTTCCTTCTTCCCACCCCCCAATCGCAACAACTACAACCTTTTGCATACTCATACATGTCCAACTCCTCTCTGGACCCCTGGGGCTGCTTTGGGGCCCATCTCATCCTAGCTCATCAACATTCATTCATGCAATCATTCATCCGACTATGATACTTCTTCAAGAATCACTCAGGTGTCCATTCACTCATCAAGTAGCCTTTCCTCATTCTTTCCCACCCCAAAAGCATTTGGTATTCTACGCCATGATTATCTCCTATACAGTCATAGCACTTATTTCATTGTACTATAATTATCTACTTGTTTATGTTCCCAGTAGACTGGGAAGCAGATTAACAAGCAGAGCTTTTCAAGACAGATGCATCTGATTCATCTTTGCATTCTCAGTACCAAACAAGGATTCAGCATTTTACACTATAAATAGCTATTGATGGATTGACTAACAACATGTTTGTTAAATCATTCAGTGAATGAACAAATATTGACGTCATATTGAATTATCTTCCTCGTATTAGAATTGTCAATATAAGTCCTGAAGAACTTGGGTAATTTACAGAATTTTGCAATCACTAAGCTTCTTTTGGAATAAGATAACCAGACAGTTCTCTATTCATTTATTTAACAACTACTTATTGAGTGCTATCTATATTCCAGGCACTCTCCCAAGTGTCATAAGTACCATATTCTAGACACTTGTATATATCAGAGTACAAAAAAAGACAAAGCCTCTTCTTTTATAGAGCTCAAATTCTAATAAATCATACAATAAGTAAAAATAATGCAGATGATGGAAAGAACTGTAATGGAAAAACTACATAATGGAGATCATGAGTAAGTACGTAATATGGAAGCTAGTATCTGTAATTGTTTTTAAAGATTTTATTGGGGAAGGGGAACCGGACTGTATTGGGGTACAGTGTGTACTTCCAGGACTTTTTTTCCAAGTCAAGTTGTTCTAACTGCAAGTCTTGAAGATGTGAGCAAGGCAAACAGACATCAGGGTAACACCCAGCAGAGGAATGCACCCAGAGGAATGACCTGCCCAATACTGTGAGTCTAACTCTGGAAGATTCTTCAGGACTTTATAAACAGCAAATTGAGGCTGTAACAAGCACAGGCTCTGATCATTAGTGGTAGGGTTTCTCAAAGATCCAGGGGCCACTTGCACCAAAATCACCTGGGAACTTTGTTAAAATGCACCAAGGAGTGAGGGGACGGTTCAATTCTTTTAAGTCTACTGAGAAACAATCTCTGCAGATGAAGCAGAATTATCAACATTGCTAGATAGCATTCCAGATGATTCTTATGCACACTAAAGGCTGAGAATCACTGACCTAATGACTATTTTAGAGTATAATATTTCAGAATGGTTATACATTATTTCTCATTATGAACTACTTATAGTTATCTAAATACTTGATTAACAGAGTTAATTTATCAATAAATGGATTTTTGTAATGATCAAAAAAGATAGATGGACAAAAAACTGCTGAGTCAGTTTACCCATTTGCTAAAACATTTTACATTTGTTGAAACATCCTTTTATGTTTGCTATTTCCTATAACAGCTTTCAAGTATATATTCCTACCTAAGATCAGGTAATAAAAAAGAGGTGAGAGAGCTGGGTGATGAAGTTTCCAGGGTACTCTATCTCTACTTAAGGCAGGAAAGAAACGAACCAGCAATATTCATTTTCATATATATGTGTAAATGGAGAGGTAGAATTGAACAACCCACAAAGCTAATTACTCACCAAAGTTATACAATAACCTATACAAGAATTTCATAGATCATAGATGACAGATTGACAGCTAAGACAGTCAGAAATCTCTAATACATACACATACCTTACAAACAGTGACATGTGTACTCATATATAGGAACATGAATTTGCATGTCATGAGAGTCTTCTTCACTCAGAGATAAAAATTAATGTGGTCTACCAGAGTAACTAATAGAAGCTTTTGGGAGTAATTCAGGCTTGGTGCCAAGTCTGCTCTTAGACACTTAGAAGCTTGCCTTAGCAAGTATCTTAAACCTTTTTAAGGTTCATTGCCCTTGCTGTAAAATGAGGTAATAATATAATAGGGAGTGTTATAAAGATTAAATGAGAAAATATATAGAAAATTGCTTAACACCAGCACATACGAGGCATTCCATAAATGTTAGCTATCATTATTAGTTACTAGAACTTTCTGATTGGCAGGCAGCTGGGGAAGTATGTGGATGGCCAGGAAAGAGATGTGATGTAAGTGGTTGAGAAGGCAACCTTAACTTACTTTGTAGTATGTTATTCCCATGATAAAGATAAATTCTTTCCCATGTGATAGTCAATGTCCTTCCCTAAATCTTCGCTGAAGCATTCTCAATTTCTTATACTTACAATCTGATACTTCTTCAAAATTCAAGTTTGAGAAACACATGTTGAAAATTCCTACAATGTTTGTAAGCCAAAAAGCATAACAGAACATAAAAACGTGAGTGATGCTGAAGAGGTCAAATAGAAAATCAGCTGCTAAGCATATGTGCAAAAGGACCACAGAACTCATACTTAGTGATAAATTATATGCTTTAAATTCAGTAATGAGACTTCGAAAATTTATTTCTGAACCTTTCAAATGAAGTTTCACATGTTTACATCTTAACCATCTTAACCTGGGAACCCCAGGAAGACAGTTCACTCCCAATTATTTTTAATAAGACCTTCATCCTAGCTTTACCACGTGGCCCATAGGAGTTCCCCATGTTGTATGCTGTTCCATCCGGGTCATAATGAGGATGTGCAGTGGCTCCATTCACAGCGATGAATTTGCTCCAGTCTACCTACAAATTTAAGACCATCAGAGACTTTTAAATTTCACTGGGCAGATCTCTGTTTAGATGCATAGATAGCACAGATGTGTCAAATAGCTTTAAAATAAGGTATGAAAACTACCTCTGAGAAATCAAAATCATTTTTCCTACTAAATAATAAAAAAAAATTAACTCTCCTGCAAAAAAAGCCAAAAACTTCTCCACCAACAAACGAAAAATGGACAAAAAAAATTATACAATAAGGGTGATTTCTTTTTCCCCAAGGAAAGTTCAAAAGAATAAGAATTAAGACTAAAATTCTGGTCCAAACTTTAATTTTTAATTAATGTGTTAAGTGAAAGCAATATAGGTCTAGACAATCTCCAAATTCTACCTGTAACTAGGAAGATAGATGAGCTGGCCAAAGTAAATCTATTCCATTTCTCCCTTACCCTAGACATCAGATATTAGGACTAAGGAAGAAGAAGTCTAAAATTATGGAAAACCAAGCCAACAGGCCATTCTAATCAGGAAAAAGTGTGGACAACGACCGGAATCAGTGGGTATTTTTCCTGTTTGGTTAAGGCTCCAATTTCTTATTCAGATATCTACTACTGTAAAAAGAATTTTGAATGAAAAGAAATTCTAGGGTCCATTTTGTTCATTTTTTAACCCGTATTTTACCTTTTCTGTTTTTTCCAGGGTTTCAATGTCCACTTTATTCATAAAGTTGGTCTCGGAACTAACGTAGTAATCACTCTTGTACCGCATATAATTGACACTGGTGTTATCAGTCATTGCTGAAACCAAACCCCAGAGTTACTGAAATACCACCATCAGAGTGAGGAAGGAGTCTAAACATCCTCTCATACCAAAAAACAAAAAAAATGTAAAAAAAAAAAATCAATTTCAAGATTTACATAGTCATATATCATAACAATTGAAATAGTCATCACTATCACTTGCAAATTTGGGGCACATTAACAGCTGCTTACCAGGCAGCTCAAACTTTGACACGAAACGTTCAAAAACATTCCTGCATGGATCAGGGAGAGCCAGTGTGCCAAATTCCGAAATTACAATTCGATTATGAATACTGTTGGCCTTATATGTATCACTCTGTAGAAACTTGCTCCGGTATGTCACTGTACCCTTCTCCATCATGAACTGGTGAAGCAAAGCCATTCCATCAAACCAATGATTGTACCTTCAAACAAGAACAAACATAGAGAAACAATTATTAGTAAGAAAGACATGACGTCAAAATGAGAGATTTCAAATATAGAGATAAGAAAATGGGATGGGTCCTGGCAAAACCTGATCAGACAAGAGAACTTCAAATTACGGGATGATAGCTTTTGAGTATATCCTGGAGTATAATAGGATAGCACAATTTATTGTATTTTTGCCGTATATAATGCACTCCCGTGTATAATGCACACCCACGATTATGGCCCAAACTTTGAGGGGAAAAATTTTTAGGTTTAATTTTTTAATTTAAATTTTTATTTGTTTACATTTAGGTAATTGCTTTTTGTATTATAAAGGAATTTTAGCATTTATTTTTTAACATATTATAGTACAAGAAATTTTATGTAACAAATAATTACAAAACACAAGAACAGCTACAAGGTACAAAAAATTCTATGTATCAGTAACAAATTAACAATATTTACACATCATAGAAGGCCAAAATCTCTTCGTTGTCTTTGCAAGTGAGTCATAAGTTCAACAAAACTGATTATTGTATTCCAGGGTACTTGCATACGGATATTGTTATTGATTTCTAGAGTTACCCCTTTAATTCATAAGCATAAATAAAAGAATTAAAAACATTTATATAGATGTGGAATTAGTACTACCTATGGATTATGCACGCCCTTAATTTTTCCCTCACAAATTTGGGCAAAAAAGTGCACATTATACATGGCAAAATACGGTACGTTCTCCTGATCCTTACCCACTTTAGAAAACCTCACACTTCTGAGGGCTAAAGAGAAACCCTAAGATGGTGCCTCCTAAAGTAATTCAGATCTTTACTTTGACAAGGAGAAAATTCTGAGATGTCCTATATTGAATTATAGCAGCTCAGAGGGTAAAAGGAAGAGACAAGGGGTTAATCAGTTAACAACAGGGCAAAACCAACAAAAGACTGCTTACATTCCTGAGCATATGTTGGAACTTTGAATGAATTTCAGGTGGCTATTTCCACAATTATCTAAAAGAGACTAGCCAGGAACCACCGTATCCCAGAAGCCTCTGCTTCTTGCTTACATATGAACTTTCCACAACAAATCCAAAGGAGCAAACACTTTTGCCTGACAGACTCTGTATCCAGAACTGACCCCTCCCCTTTCACCTTATCCTACCCACTTATATGTAAATCTGTAACCAATGTAAATTCTTTCAAAACAACTTACAACCTTCTTCCCCCTACTTGATGTATAAAAACGCCCTTCAATTCCAGGACAGCAGACAGGTTTGTCTTTTCCACCCAGCTTGGTGGTTTAGACTTCACGCCCTGGGACTTGGTCTTTTTCTTGCTAGCAATGGTCCAATAAATCTTTTCTTTTAAAAAGGCTTTCAGCCGTGGAAGTTAAGTTCTTTGTTTTACACCTTATAGTCAAGAGAATAGCATGAGGATATGGAACGCTTGACATTTCCGAAATTCAAATGGGTCCCTAAGATTTTATAGTTATCTTCATATCTTACATGTATTACATTGTTCATTTACTTTTAAAATCTTCAAATTCATCAAAATTATGCAAAAGAAACCAAATAAGATAACTGTCTTCACTGAGCAATCATTTTTGTCCATATGATTACATTAGAAACAAGTCAGCATGAGACCAACCAGCACTCAGACTTAAGGATTAAACACCTTCAGCAGGAAAGCCTGGAATTTTGAAACAGGAGTGTGAAACTGTGAGACCTGCATCTTAGATAGATCACTCCAGCCACAGCTTAGAATATGGGATAGAAACTAAAGCATCCAGATTTGGAGAAACCAATGAGGAGACCAGGCAACAATTCAAGTGTGAAAAGATGAGAGCCTAAACTGGAGCAACATAGTTAGAAAAGGACAAATTCCAGAAACAAGTCAGAGGTGACTGATAGGATGTAGGCAGAGACAAAAAGAGAGGTCTCAAAAGTGATACCCTAATGGATAATGATGCTTTACCAGAGATGGAGAATACGTGAAACACAAGTATGGGAGAAAAGCAACTGATGCAGTTTTGAATAAGAGTCTGAACATCAGGGTAGAGATGTTCTACAGTCAGGTGGCAAAATACAGGTCTAGAGGACAAGAGACGGGCTGGGGTAAAAGATGCCTGTTTGAGAGCATCTATCTATGTGTGACAGGTATAGCCATAGATGCAAATGAGATAATAACTACCCTCTTCTGAGCACTTACTACATTGCAGGTACTGTGCTAAGCACTTTACCACAGTTTTTCACATACATACATACATACATACATATCCCCCCAACATTGATCATATAAAGAACCATTATTCCCACATTACACATGTGGAAAACAAGTTTCAGAGCAACATGCGCAGGGTCACAGGCCTGGTAAGTGGCAGAAGAAGGATCAGAACTCAATGCTGGCTCCAAATCCTGGGTTTACAATATCCCAAAAAGTAGGGTGAACTATAACCAGTTATTTGGCAGGAAAGGAAGTGGGGAGAGGGCACTGAAGGGAAGATAGAGAATCAAAATGTACTGAGTACCAATTTTTGTCCGTCACTGAATGAGGCACATTATATGCCTTGTCTCCTTTAATCTTCATTCCCAATCATTAAAATCAATATTAGTGGCCCCATTTTCCATATGGGAAACCTTGCGTAAGATCATAGCACCGACAATTGGTGAGACTGGAATTTGAACCCACTCCATCTCACTCCAAAGAATACATTATTTCTACTACACCAGAGAGAGCATACAATACAGAAAAGAAGGGAATACTCAGGGCGGAGGATAGGATGTATCAACATTACAAGGACGAGTGAAGTGAAATGAGCAACGAAAAATTATTTTAGAACATGCAACCAAAGAGACAGAAAAAGAATCAGGACAAAGTGTTATATGGGAACCCAGGGATAAGGGAATTTTAAGATGGGTGGTCAATTAAGTTCAAATGCTGTACAAAATCAGGCTGAGGACTAAAAGGCCCATTTCAATTAATAATTAATAGGCTCTGGTGACTTTTTTGAGAACAGGTACTGTAGAATGGTGGGGTTAAAAGTCAGATGGCAGTGAACTGAGAAGACATCAGAAAGTATAAAAACAGAAGCAGTGAGCGGAGGAGGAAGGGTATTAGCTGGAGAGGAAGATGGAATAGAAAATGAGGGGTTTTTAGGATGAGAGGACATTTGTAGGCCGAGATGAGGGTTTAGTGAAGAAGAAACAGATACAAGGGGAGGGGCGTAAATGATGCAGCAAGGTTCCTGAGGAGAGGAAGAGGGCCACTTCCTCCTCTGACAGTGAGGAAGCAGAAACAGGGATGCATGTGGGGAAATTGGGAGGTGGAGAACAGGGAAATTTAAGGAGCCCAAATCCAATTGCCCCTCTATTCACGATGAAGTAGACGGTTTACCTGTTGAGTGTGAAAGGGACAAGGAGAATGAAGAGAATGAAGGAGACTTCAGGAAAGGGACCCTGTGGGAGGCTGGAAAGAACACTGACTGCTAAAGATTTCCTGGGGGCCCCATGGACTCAATAAGACTGGAAATCATAATTCTGTAATGAAATTAATCAGCACAATTATGTCATTTCCTCTAGAAGTGCTCAGCACGCCTGATCATGAGTTGAAGAAACCAAGAATGGGCAAATCTAGGACTGGAAGTGGTCAGAGGACAAGCAGCAATCACCAGGACAAAGGAAGTGAGTGTATTTGAAGGGATGGATGTGGAATCTGCACCGGGGAGAAGAAATTAAAGGAAAGCAGATAAACTGAGAGGACAGAGAAGAGTAAGGAGAGGAAAACTTGATGCGATTGAGCGTAAGTTTAATAGGAATGGAGGAGCATGGAAAACGGGGTTTTCAACAGAGAGTAGTTTCAGAGTTCAAGATTTCAAGGGTAGGGCAATTCTGTGGAGTAAGCTCCAGGAGATAGCCTCGGTATATGGCACTGTAGTGGCACAGAGGGGGACAATCAGTGCAGTGAGATGGTCAAGGAATTGGGAGGCTCGACTATCTTCATCATGAATCCTGAAGTCATTCCAGGGAGTGGTGGATATTAAAATGCTGAGGATATTTGCTATTCTGCCCAGATTCATGTAATTTAAAAACTGATAAGCATGCCTTCAATGAAATCACCGATAAAAAATAGTTGTAATTGAAGAAACTCCTTTGTCATGTCACTACTATGTCCGCATGTTAACAGAGACCTATTAAATGGCATCTAACAAAGAGAACAGAGATTCACAACAGAGTGGGGCTATTCTTATCCCCAGGTTAAGGGTTATGCTGACTTTTCTCCACCCCTCCCTCTAAATCTAATCTGGGGATCCAACCGCTAACCTAAGTCTCAGTTTGTCTCTTCTTTGACCTGAAGATATCTGTACTTCTCCCCCGAGAGGCAGGAAAGACCCTGTTCTTGCTATAGATGCCTACTACTGGCTCTGAAAAAATTGATCTGAAGGAAAAAGCAGACACTCACGAGGATCAGCCATAGCACCCACTTCCCCCACAAAGATATTTGATCTTAAAAGAGGCTTGTAGTGCAAGCCTAGGCCCTGAGTCACTCTACTGCTTAGTTTTAAAATTTACTAGAGGTACTTCTGTAGCAGATGAAATACCATACGCATTTTGGAAGAGACTGCTTCTCTCTGGGCATTGAACTAGTAGTTTTGTTTTGTTTTTCTCTTCCTCCTCCTCCTTTTTGCCTCATAATCTGTTTTTCAAATGATAACTTGTATGACAGCCAGATACATCAAATAGGGAAAAGTAGAGATTCTGTGGTTAGGGGCAGGGTGGGGATTCATGGGCCAGTTCACTTACCCTCCTTTTCTCTACCTCCAAGCCACTTCCCCAACTCCCCAGTCCCCGCCCCAAACCCCACTCCGGGCATCTAAAGCAACTTCTGCAAGGGTTCTTGTAGCAGCTCTTGGGGTGGGGGGACCACTGCATTTATTTCCTTTTAGCACTGTCATTTTATAAGTCTATTGTTCAATGAAGACAAAACGTAACAGGCTCAGCAGATTAAAATATATGGAATGTTAAGAAATATATCTCGAACATATGTCTAATTCTTGACCTGTTTCCAACAACAGCTAGGAAAGCACAGTAGGACCATGATCAGATTCCCACCAGGCCCACAAGAATGGTGTCACTAACAGAAAATGGAATGGATGGTTACCAGGGACTTGGGGGAGGGAAGTATTGTTTAATGGGTACAGAGTTTCAGTTTTGCAAGACAAAAAGTGGATGGACAGTGGTCATGATACCACATCAATGTCAGTGTACTTAATGTTATTGAACTGTATACTTAAAAATATTTAAGATGGTAAATTTTGTGTTATGTGTACCGTGTTTCCCTGAAAATAAGACCTAGCTGGACCAACAGCTCTAATGTATCTTTTGGAGCAAAAATTAATATAAGACCCAGTCTTATTTTAATAAATATAATCTAATATAAAATATAATATAATATATAAAATATAACATATAATATAATACATATAACATAAAATA